>NC_091302.1:19492870-19655370 GCF_038502225.1 Cherax quadricarinatus
TAGACAGCAACCACCCAGGGAAGTACTACCGTCCTGCCAGATGACTGTGAAACAAAAACCTGTAACTGTTTTGCATGATGGTAGGATTGCTGGTTTCTTTTTCTGTCTCATAAACACGCTAGATAACAGGGATATCTTGCTACTCCTACTTACACTTTGGTCACACTTCACAGACACGCACATGCATATATATATATACATACATCTAGGTTTTTCTCCTTTTTCTAAATAGCTCTTGTTCTTTTTTATTTCTTCTATTGTCCATGGGGAAGTGGAAAAGAATCTTTCCTCCGTAAGCCATGCGTGTCGTATGAGGCGACTAAAATGCCGGGAGCAATGGGCTAGTAACCCCTTCTCCTGTATACATTTACTAAAAAAGAGAAGAAGAAAAACTTTATAAAACTGGGATGCTTAAATGTGCGTGGATGTAGTGCGGATGACAAGAAACAGATGATTGCTGATGTTATGAATGAAAAGAAGTTGGATGTCCTGGCTCTAAGCGAAACAAAGCTGAAGGGGGTAGGAGAGTTTCAGTGGGGGGAAATAAATGGGATTAAATCTGGAGTATCTGAGAGAGTTAGAGCAAAGGAAGGGGTAGCAGTAATGTTAAATGATCAGTTATGGAAGGAGAAAAGAGAATATGAATGTGTAAATTCAAGAATTATGTGGATTAAAGTAAAGGTTGGATGCGAGAAGTGGGTCATAATAAGCGTGTATGCACCTGGAGAAGAGAGGAATGCAGAGGAGAGAGAGAGATTTTGGGAGATGTTAAGTGAATGTATAGGAGCCTTTGAACCAAGTGAGAGAATAATTGTGGTAGGGGACCTGAATGCTAAAGTAGGAGAAACTTTTAGAGAGGGTGTGGTAGGTAAGTTTGGGGTGCCAGGTGTAAATGATAATGGGAGCCCTTTGATTGAACTTTGTATAGAAAGGGGTTTAGTTATAGGTAATACATATTTTAAGAAAAAGAGGATAAATAAGTACACACGATATGATGTAGGGCGAAATGACAGTAGTTTGTTGGATTATGTATTGGTAGATAAAAGACTGTTGAGTAGACTTCAGGATGTACATGTTTATAGAGGGGCCACAGATATATCAGATCACTTTCTAGTTGTAGCTACACTGAGAGTAAAAGGTAGATGGGATACAAGGAGAATAGAAGCATCAGGGAAGAGAGAGGTGAAGGTTTATAAACTAAAAGAGGAGGCAGTTAGGGTAAGATATAAACAGCTATTGGAGGATAGATGGGCTAATGAGAGCATGGGCAATGGGGTCGAAGAGGTATGGGGTAGGTTTAAAAATGTAGTGTTAGAGTGTTCAGCAGAAGTTTGTGGTTACAGGAAAGTGGGTGCAGGAGGGAAGAGGAGCGATTGGTGGAATGATGATGTAAAGAGAGTAGTAAGGGAGAAAAAGTTAGCATATGAGAAGTTTTTACAAAGTAGAAGTGATGCAAGGAGGGAAGAGTATATGGAGAAAAAGAGAGAGGTTAAGAGAGTGGTGAAGCAATGTAAAGAGAGAGCAAATGAGAGAGTGGGTGAGATGTTATCAACAAATTTTGTTGAAAATAAGAAAAAGTTTTGGAGTGAGATTAACAAGTTAAGAAAGCCTAGAGAACAAATGGATTTGTCAGTTAAAAATAGGAGAGGAGAGTTATTAAATGGAGAGTTAGAGGTATTGGGAAGATGGAGGGAATATTTTGAGGAATTGTTAAATGTTGATGAAGATAGGGAAGCTGTGATTTCGTGTATAGGGCAAGGAGGAATAACATCTTGTAGGAGTGAGGAAGAGCCAGTTGTGAGTGTGGGGGAAGTTCGTGAGGCAGTAGGTAAAATGAAAGGGGGTAAGGCAGGCGGGATTGATGGGATAAAGATAGAAATGTTAAAAGCAGGTGGGGATATAGTTTTGGAGTGGTTGGTGCAATTATTTAATAAATGTATGGAAGAGGGTAAGGTACCTAGGGATTGGCAGAGAGCATGCATAGTTCCTTTGTATAAAGGCAAAGGGGATAAAAGAGAGTGCAAAAATTATAGGGGGATAAGTCTGTTGAGTGTACCTGGTAAAGTGTATGGTAGAGTTATAATTGAAAGAATTAAGAGTAAGACGGAGAATAGGATAGCAGATGAACAAGGAGGCTTTAGGAAAGGTAGGGGGTGTGTGGACCAGGTGTTTACAGTGAAACATATAAGTGAACAGTATTTAGATAAGGCTAAAGAGGTCTTTGTGGCATTTATGGATTTGGAAAAGGCGTATGACAGGGTGGATAGGGGGGCAATGTGGCAGATGTTGCAAGTGTATGGTGTAGGAGGTAGGTTACTGAAAGCAGTGAAGAGTTTTTATGAGGATAGTGAGGCTCAAGTTAGAGTATGTAGGAAAGAGGGAAATTTTTTCCCAGTAAAAGTAGGCCTTAGACAAGGATGTGTGATGTCACTGTGGTTGTTTAATATATTTATAGATGGGGTTGTAAGAGAAGTAAATGCGAGGGTCTTGGCAAGAGGCGTGGAGTTAAAAGATAAAGAATCACACACAAAGTGGGAGTTGTCACAGCTGCTCTTTGCTGATGACACTGTGCTCTTGGGAGATTCTGAAGAGAAGCTGCAGAGATTGGTGGATGAATTTGGTAGGGTGTGCAAAAGAAGAAAATTAAAGGTGAATACAGGAAAGAGTAAGGTTATGAGGATAACAAAAAGATTAGGTGATGAAAGATTGAATATCAGATTGGAGGGAGAGAGTATGAAGGAGGTGAACGTATTCAGATATTTGGGAGTGGACGTGTCAGCGGATGGGTCTATGAAAGATGAGGTGAATCATAGAATTGATGAGGGAAAAAGAGTGAGTGGTGCACTTAGGAGTCTGTGGAGACAAAGAACTTTGTCCTTGGAGGCAAAAAGGGGAATGTATGAGAGTATAGTTTTACCAACGCTCTTATATGGGTGTGAAGCGTGGGTGATGAATGTTGCAGCGAGGAGAAGGCTGGAGGCAGTGGAGATGTCATGTCTGAGGGCAATGTGTGGTGTGAATATAATGCAGAGAATTCGTAGTTTGGAAGTTAGGAGGAGGTGCGGGATTACCAAAACTGTTGTCCAGAGGGCTGAGGAAGGGTTGTTGAGGTGGTTCGGACATGTAGAGAGAATGGAGCGAAACAGAATGACTTCAAGAGTGTATCAGTCTGTAGTGGAAGGAAGGCGGGGTAGGGGTCGGCCTAGGAAGGGTTGGAGGGAGGGGGTAAAGGAGGTTATGTGTGCGAGGGGCTTGGACTTCCAGCAGGCATGCGTGAGCGTGTTTGATAGGAGTGAATGGAGACAAATGGTTTTTAATACTTGACGTGCTGTTGGAGTGTGAGCAAAGTAACATTTATGAAGGGATTCAGGGAAACCGGCAGGCCGGACTTGAGTCCTGGAGATGGGAAGTACAGTGCCTGCACTCTGAAGGAGGGGTGTTAATGTTGCAGTTTAAAAACTGTAGTGTAAAGCACCCTTCTGGCAAGACAGTGATGGAGTGAATGATGGTAAAAGTTTTTCTTTTTTGGGCCACCCTGCCTTGGTGGGAATCGGCCAGTGTGATAATAAAAAAAAAAAAAAACATAATATAAAAAAAAAAGTTCCTACACTTCCCTCGTGTACAGTAGTATTGTGCTGAAGGAACATATCACATCTTTATGGCTTTTAAGTACCGTCTGGTACATTGTTAGCATTTGATAACATAATACAAATACATACAAGTAAGTTTGTGTGTATGTGTGTAAGTGCTCTAAGTAGTTCGCTATGTCTCAAGACTCGACTAGATTTAACCAGTGACTGACTAAAAGTCCTCACATAAACTAACTTCTTGATCAACCTGGCAATCAGAACAGCTTGCTTGAAAAATGAAACGACTGATAAGCCGAACAGCAATATAACAAGCAACAGTGACACAGAATCAGGAACAAGGAGATAACATAACGACACTAAGTAGAGACCATCTGTAGATCCTCCACAAAAGTCACAAAACTTTCATACTACTGAATCTAAGTTCAGCATTAGAAAATCCCCGACTGTGACAGTGCACAGATACCAGTACAAATTAGGTCAGAAGCTACAGCTCAGGACCTGAGTTTCTCAGAGTGTCTATGAGACACAACCTCAGTACAACGTCGAAAATCACTAAGTCTAGGCTGTGTTCTGTGAACAGAGTTACACAGAACCAACAACAAGAATACGACAGAGACGATCTTCCAACAAGGGCCAGCAAGGGAGAGCTAGAGAGGTATGTCTTGTTAGAAGCAACGTCAAACAGACATGAGCCAGCACAGGCCAGGCCGACTCTCCTCCAGGTGAGGTGTGATCACCCCACCCTGATCACGTGACTCTCTGTGGACTGCTGCTGCCCAGCAACACAGAAGCCAGCAGCGAAACAAGAGGAGTGATAAACACAGTAGTTAGACAATGCTATCAGCTACTTAATACTCTTGAACTATGAGCACTGAATAATATATAAATGATACATCTTATCTAATGTGGAGAAATTTTCTCCAGTAGGGGGGTATCAGCCCCCTTCAGCCCCTTTCTGCCCTTTCAGCCCTGAGGGGCCCAGCCCTCTCAGAAGGGGCAAGCATCTTGTTTACTGCTACAGCGAGTAATTGATCCCAGATGCAGTACCAGTATGCGACGTGTGGTCAAGCGACAGCCACTCCCTGCAAGACTCCAGTGTTGCAAAGTGTATTTTAATAAAAGACAGTCCATCTCTTACCTTAGCAGGACAATTAAGGAAAATCCTGCTCCCACTTTATTACCATGGTAAAGATAGTGGACATTGTTGTCTATGCTTAAGACAGCAAGAATCAAACATTCTGCTTTGCTTCATGGAGGAAGTGGCAAGGAAGGAAAAAGTACTAGGCCAGCTTTTCCTTCATGCTGGGGGCAGTGAGGGCGTAGGAGGCTGTGGCGTCTTCGGATTACTTTCGACCCTACTGGGAGTCACACTGACGTCAGGATAACCAAAAAAGAACACTGATCTGTGCGTTAGTGTGAACGAAGCTTCTCACAAAATACGATAAACACTTACAGAGAATTGTGATCAACTTCTTAGTGATATTGTGTGAACAATTATTGATGAACAGTGTAACAATGAGTGTTGCCATCCAACAGAGTGTAGTGCGACATTCTTCAAAGAACACTATTCTTCAATCAACTCAATGGATATCCGGGCGTAATTACGGGTCAGATACATATACCCAGGTAAGTGTTCTAACTCGTGATGTACTACTATTGACTGCGCAGTTGAGTATAAAGTCGTGAGTTAGTCACTTATCATAAACCCCGGTGATATGCGGACCTTTGAGTCCACACACGTAAGTATGTCAGCCATCAGTGAATGAAATATGCTGACACAACACCCCCTAGGGGTAATTTATTGTTTACATAATATGATCTATTCCAGCCCGTTGAGAGATGATCATGACAACAATTCAAGACCTCGTCTGCAGGGGGGGGGGGGCTGTGTAGACGATTTGCTGTCTTTTATCAGCTAAGTGTTCCCTATATTTAAAATTATAAATAATATCTTAGTTGGTAATCCCATTTCTCAACACCTAATAATATAACTAAGTCAAATAATAATATAAAGCAATATATTTACGATTTAGCTAATATCGCAAATATAAGCAATATAAAATTATATGAACAGGTAATATACATTATATACATTGTGACCCATTCAGGAGTCGCAATATACTTCTAGTGAAATTTGGATGATATTTGAAGTTTCTCTCCTCTCGTGATCCTTTCTGTCTGGTTGTTTCACTCCATTCCCTATTTTCTTAACATTGTGCTTACTTGGGTTAAGCTCCAGCAACCACTTGTTTGACCATTGTTGATGTTTATCCAGGTATCTCTCTAGCCTGTCTCTCTCCTCATCAGTAAACAATGAAACCTCTGAATTAATCCATTCTGGCACATCATTTACGTATATTGTTAATATAAAAAGTCCAACAGTTGATGAACCCCGTTTATTACACTTTACACAAATATACCGACATTCGGTCCGACTTGAACCATTTACAAGCCACACTGATTGGTAAATGGTCCAAGTCGGACCGAAATGTAGACATAAGTTTCTCTCTCCTATGTGTGGGTTATTTGTTTATTATTTCAGTCAGGGTATTGTGGCCTTTTTGTTTTTTATTACAGTTCTCGTCCTGAAGCATCTGTTATTTTCATCACTTTATTATCACCTCATCATCTTATCATGTCCTTATCATTGTCTTCTGGTCGTTAGATATTCTTTTATCCAGTGTAAGAGTTTGTATCCCTGTGTTCTCCTATAATTCAGATATCCCGAATGAAGATGTCTGAACTATAATATTTTTTTTTTTCCTGTTTTTCTTCCTCCAACTTTTTTATTTTATTTCGCTCATAACTTTAGTACGCCTCATCCAATCAGCTTTAAATTCTCACCACTTGCGTACGGTAACGAGGACCAGATTCTTGGAACAAATAGCATGTTTGTGTATCCTGTGAGCGAAGTTGGTGAAGCCATTCCCATCATCCTGGGATGGCTCGGATAACTTTCAAAATCCTCGGTGACGTAGCCTCAACCATTCAAAAAGGTGCCAAAAAAATCGACGACAGCAGAGACTAAAATTTAAAGGTTAGGGTGTAGATCTGAAAATTTTATATGTAAAATAAAATTTTTGTTCTCGCTAAATTTTCAGTTTACCCCCGAATGGCAGATGCTTCTTAGGGCCAGGACAATATATTGATGTAGTAAACTACAAAATAAATTTTGGAGTCATTGGAATCAGTTCCATAACCTGAGAATGACTCATTTGATCGGCTTCAACTTTTCACCACAAGCCTCACACTGTCATTAATCCCAATTTGGCAATTTAATTGAAGAAAATAGTGATATCTACTTTTTATTCAATAACTAAAGAATGCTTCATCTGAATGGCTTCAAAATATCATTGGCGAGGCGTTCTATAAGATGGATGACGCCTTGAAAAATTTGTCTGAGCAAGTGTAAACTTGAAATTTTACTGAAACAGATAAATAAGAACTTGAAATCGTTGTAATCAGATCAATAACAAATTTTTAAATTAATGAGCATTCTTATTACACATTTTGTTACTTACTTTTGGCAGCAACTGATTAGCTTCAACTCTTCCATACTGATTACCTAACTGAGCAACATCTGAAGAATTTCAACCTTAATATGATCGTTTATTTTAGGAAATTGGTCGCTAAAGTCCCTCTGAATAATTCGAATTAGATATGGTCTGTGTATATCCAAATTTTCCAATTATATTGAGAAAAATTTGGATTTCAGTTTCCATATGATGACTTGTGTGGGCCCCTTCTGACGCCCTGGAACTCTTCAGTGCTAATATTTTACTGTATTACAAACATATACCGCACTCTGTACCATTCCCACAGAGGGAACTGGGGTTAAGTACAATGGGGATAAATTTCTCGGGTCACTCAGCGACCGTAATACATCTAGTCTTTAAGTGATTAGAAAATGCTTGGTGTTATCTATTTTAGGTTGTGTTCAATGGTATCTATTTTTATAAGTGTACAATTGCTCCTTTTAAGTTTTTGATAAGCTTTCTGACGCCTCTCATAAAAAAAATTAAATTTTAATTTTTTTTTTATGATTTAAAATCTAAATGAGTAAGAGCCTAATAGAAATTACAGCATAATCATAAGTTTTTTAAATATATTTTTATTGATGAAAGAGAACGAACCAGGAACTTCCGACTGGAATGTATTCAATGTATGGAAATTCTTGCACTTCATGAAGGAGAATTAATTGAAACGTCGTTAGAGTTCGGTTCATACATATTTGGATGAACGATGGAACAAGCCGACAGGTAGTGAGAAAGACGTTATGATTGTATGTGTAATCTTTATTACGATGTTTCCATGAGGGCTTGATTTTATCAAGTATGCAAAAGTATACAAATATGCGGCCATACACCAGAAACGAGCATTCACAGGTAGGATTCGGAAGAGATTACACGGGAGGTATAAATAAAGCCATGAACAGACATATGACAATGTGAGCAACATTACCTACAACTGTGTGCATTCTCTTGTGTTGTTCGACAGGATAAGATAAATATACAATAGCTACTTCCAGAGCCCTGTGTGTGATGAGCATATTTGTGTTCCTGTACGAATATGCCCTGTTTCATCGATGTATACTATATAACAACCCCCACACGAAATGCTGTAAACCCCAGCAGCAGACGTGCTTTCTGATCTGTTATGTCTGGTGAAGTCTGCAGCAGAAATGTCCATTTTGGCTTTACGAAAGATGTGGATAATACTTTAGGTAGCCTCTCCTGTGGGGAGAACGGGACGACGATCCAAGTTACCTTTTCACTTGAGAATGTTGTGGACGAGTCTTTCCTATTGCAGGAGTGGATGAAGTATAGGGAGAATTTAAAATCGGTGACTACTTCTTCAGTGTACTTGCTTTCTGTATATCTTTGCGGTTTCGTATCACCGATAAAATACAATCCTAGACGAACCGTTGAATGAAAGATTTAACTATAAACAGTCATTCTCACTTATTCACATTTCGTTACAAGAAAAAAACAAAATGGCACAATTCCGTGACTGGAACAATATACAAATAACCCGCACATAGGAGAAGCTTACGACAACTTTTCGCTCCGTCATAGTTTGTGTCTTTGTAAATGGTCCAAGTCGGATTGAAATGTCGTCGTAAGCTTCTCTCTCTCTTATGTGCGGGTCATTTGTGTATTGTTCAAAAAAAAATACTGATTTATTGGAAAAAAAAATAAAGAACTTGTAAAATGAAGTTGGATTCATTTTCCCATGGCGTAGAGTGATGCGAGATGCATCTAGCCCCGTATCATTGAGGAGAAGCTGGTGAAACCAGAAGCAATAGCAATAGTGATAACTGTTTGTGGAGCATTGGTACTAAGGTTACCACTTTGCAATAAGAATGGTATACAATATCGACAAGATGAAATTGAGACACATATGCAACATCTGGGTATATTTATTGTAGATGTTTCGCCATCCAGTGGCTTTATTAATCTCCACGACTACTGTGCTCTTCGCACCTACTTCTAGGTTGAGGGACTGATTACCTCATCTTCTATACATAGTTCTCCTGTCTTCAAATTATGTCCTAGAATTTGTATTGATAAAGCCACTGGATGGCGAAACGTCTACAATAAAGATACCCAGATATTGCACATGTGTCTCAATTTCACTTTCCAACAATTGCATCAAATGTCGGATTCACCTAATGGCCAAAGATATTTTGGCTCAACTTATAATGCCGCTATTAAAAAAGCAGCAACAGCTTCATTGCAGGTGGTTGAATCTATCTGCACTGCGAATCACCTCTCTATTCATAGTATTTTTTTGTAAAATACAAACAAGACATCCTGGAGGAATTTCATTTTTAAGTTCTCTGAATTTCCTTCATTGGAAAAGATATTTTTAATATGGTAAACAATGAAGTCACTGGCTGGCGATACGTTTTCTCAATAAAGATCCCCAAATGTTGCACAAATGTCTTATAAACTGTTAGTTTTCTAAACCATTTACATTGCAATCATAGCACTGACTGTCCGAATTGTCTGTCTCTGTACACTGACGGAAACTATCTATAATGGGACTTAATGATGGAGAAAACATCTCAACGTTCAGAGACGGAACTCCACGTAATTCCCATAATGCAGTCCGCACTGAAAATTTCCTCAATGCCAAGACATGAACTCATGAATTTCTCGTATAATTGGTGAAGAGACGGGATCGCATCATTAGGACTTATTGTTCCACTCTGATGTCAGTTGGCTCTCTCAAGGGATGGTTCTCGGACGGGTTTATTGAAGGAAAAATTTGAAAAAGATCATTTTCTTCGTGAGAGAAGCACGTCTTAGCAGTTTCAGAAACACTGCTTGGCTGCCAAGGCTGGATTTCCTGAGCGACGTTATCTGGCTCATTAATGAACTTTATTTAGACATATAGAAAAGAATCAAACAATGACTGACATGGTTGCACTTTGGGCAGAAGAAAATGGCTATGAGAAGAACGGCTGTTTTCCCACAACTGAGCTCTATGTTAGAAGATTCGATCGAAATAGAGCTCACTGATTTGAAAACTTTTTTAAAAGTTGTCTAAAGAAGTTTCATGAAGAAATAGATTGATAGGTGTACGTCAGTAATGTCGTAGAAGCTATAGAACTTGAGGAAGCTCATCTAGATCTACGGATCTACGGGAAAGTCAAGGAGAGTAGCAACGCATTGCAAGTCTTCCATAATCAAAATTTTGGGGCCTCAAAAATAACCTCGTAGTGACTCAAGAAGCTGGAAAAGATCTCCCTATCCTGACAATATACATGCGTGAGCAAAGATATGTAGATCTTGTGAGGATCGGAACTAAAACAAGGAACCAACTGTGATCTTGGCATGACATGTGTTGTGCTCACTCCATCAACATAAAACTATAACTCGAAGAGCAAACTCTTAAAATGAAGCATAATGGTTGGCTGTTAAAAATATCTGCACAGTAGCAAAGTCTCAGTACAGCAACATTTTCATAAAAAAAATCATAATTCTCTTTTCATTCTGTGTTTGAAACGTTGTCGAAAATCATTCTACTTAGATGCCAAATATATCGGTATAATATCAAAGCTTCAAGAACAGGCTCCAAAAATGAGGCAGCATCATGGAAGTCATGGGGGTAAAATCTGCTTTTCATCACTTAATAAATTTTGTAATAAATTCACACTTCCATTTTTAAAACAGGCAATTTACATTTTACATGAATAAATGGTACTGGGATTCGTTCTGGTTCAGCTATTATAACTATTTCAGTGAAGTTAATGCAATAAATACTAGCAAATATAAAAATAAAAGGCAATCAAAACTGTGTGTGTGTCGCCGCGTTGGGAAGCTAGTCAGGATTTTTTTTATATTTACGGACGAGATCAAAACAGTTTGGGAGACACTGATCGAGATTTTTATAACGTCACATGTGACCACCTCCAGGTCACATATATGACTGCCTCCAGGTCAAACATGTGACCACCTCCAGGTCACATATATGACTGCCTCTAGGTCAAACATGCGACCACCTCCAGGTCATATGTATGACTGCTTCCAGGTCACATATATGACAGCCTCCAGGTCACACGTGTGAAGACCTCTAAGCCACACACGTGACCACCTTCAGACCACACACGTGACCACCTCAAGGCCACGCACGTGACCACCTCCAGGCCACATATATAACTGCCTCCAAGTCACACACGTGACTACCTCCAGGCCACACATGTGACCACCTCCAGGCCACGCATGTGACCACCTCCAGGCCACGCATGTGACCACCTACAGGCCACCCACGTGACCACCTCTAGGCCACATATATGACTGCCTCCAGGTCAAACATGTGACCACCTCCAGGCCACACATGTGACCACATCCAGGCCATACATGTGACCACCTCCAAGCCACGCATGTGACCACCTCCAGGCGGCGCATGTGACCACCTCCAGGCAACGCATGTGACCACCTTCAGGCCACACACGTAATCACCTCCAGGTCACACATGTAGCCACCTCCAGGCCACACATGTGACAACCTCCAGGCCACACACGTGACCACCTCCAGGCCACATATATGACTATACCTCCAGGCCACGCATGTGACCACCTCCAGGCTGCGCATGTGACCACCTCTAGGTCATGCATGTGACCACCTTCAGGCCACACACGTGACAATCTCCAGGTCACACAAGTGACCACCTCCAGGTCACACACGTGACCACCTCCAGGCCAAATATATGACTGCCTTCAGGGCACACATGTGACCACCTCCAGGCCACGCACGTGGCAACCTCCAGGTCACACATATGACCACCTCTAGGTCACACATGTGACCCCCTCTAGGTCACATATATGATTGCCTCCAGGTCACAAATATGACCACCTCTAGGCCACGCATGTGACCACCTCCAGGCCACATATATGACTCCCTCCTGGTCACGCATGTGACCACCTCCAGGTCACTCATGTGACCACCTCCAGGTCACTCATGTGACCACCTTCAGGCCACATATACGACTGCCTCCAGATCACACATGTGACCACCTCCAGGCCACATATGTGACCACCTCCAAGCCACATATATAACTGCCTCCAAGTCACACACGTGACTACCTCCAGGCCACACATGTGACCACCTCCAGGCCACGCATGTGACCACCTCCAGGCCACGCATGTGACCATCTTCATGCCACACATGTGACCACCTCCAGGCCACGCATGTGACCACCTACAGGCCACCCACGTGACCACCTCTAGGCCACATATATGACTGCCTCCAGGTCAAACATGTGACCACCTCCAGGCCACACATGTGACCACATCCAGGCCATACATTTGACCACCTCCAAGCCACGCATGTGACCACCTCCAGGCGGCGCATGTGACCACCTCCAGGCAACGCATGTGACCACCTTCAGGCCACACACGTGACCACCTCCAGGTCACACATGTAGCCACCTCCAGGCCACACATGTGACCACCTCCAGACCACACACGTGACCACCTCCAGGCCACATATATGACTACTTCCAGGCCACGCATGTGACCACCTCCAGGCTGCGCATGTGACCACCTCTAGGTCATGCATGTGACCACCTTCAGGCCACACACGTGACAATCTCCAGGTCACACAAGTGACCACCTTCAGGTCACACACGTGACCACCTCCAGGCCAAATATATGACTGCCTTCAGGGCACACATGTGACCACCTCCAGGCCACGCACGTGGCAACCTCCAGGTCACACAAGTGACCACCTCTAGGTCACACATGTGACCCCTCTAGGCCACCACATATATGATTGCCTCCAGGTCACAAATGTGACCACCTCTAGGCCACGCATGTGACCACCTCCAGGTCACTCATGTGAGCACCTCCAGGTCACATATATAACGGCCTCCTGGTCACGCATGTGACCACCTCCAGGTCACTCATGTGACCACCTCCAGGTCACTCATGTGACCACCTTCAGGCCACATATACGACTGCCTCCAGATCACACATGTGACCACCTCCAGGTCACTCATGTGACCACCTCCAGGCCACATATATGACTGCCTCCAGGCCGCACATAAGACCACCTCCAGATCACACATGTGACTACCTCCAGACCAAGCATGTGACCACCTCCAGGTCACTCATGTGACCACCTCCAGGCCACATATATGACTACCTGCAGGTCAAACATGTGAACACCTCCAGGCCACACATGTGACAACCTCTAGGTCACACATGTAAACACCGCCAGGCCGCGCATGTCACCACCTCCAGGCCGGGCATGTGACCACCTCCAGGCTACACATGTGACCACCTCCAGGCTACACATGTGACCATCTCAAGGCTGCACATATGGAACAACTCATGCATAAACCCCTCTTATATCCAACACTACTCGGAAACTGGAACTCATGCAATAAGCGTTCTTTAATAATAGCTACGTGCGCGCGCACGCAGACACACTCACACACACACACACACACACACACACACACACACACACACACACACACACACACACACACACACACACACACACACACACACACACACACACACACACACACACACACACACACACACACACACACACACACACACACACACACACATGTAAGACAAGTAAGACAAGAGAGAGAGGGGTGGGTGGATTGCATTTTCTTGGAATACAAGAAGGCGTTTGACACAGTTCCACACAAGAGATTAGTGTAAAAACTGGAGGACCAAGCAGGGATAACAGGGAAGGTACTACAATGGATCAGGGAATACTTGTCAGGAAGACAGCAGCGAGGTGTCAGAGTGGGCACCTGTGACCAGCGGAGTCCCACAGGGGTCAGTCCTAGGACCAGTGCTGTTTCTGGTATTTGTGAACGACATGACGGAAGGAGTAGACTCTGAGGTGTCCCTGCTTGCAGATGACGTGAAGTTCATGAGAAGAATTCACTCGATCGAAGACCAGGCAGAACTACAA
Source organism: Cherax quadricarinatus (assembly GCF_038502225.1). NCBI lineage: Eukaryota > Metazoa > Arthropoda > Malacostraca > Decapoda > Parastacidae > Cherax > Cherax quadricarinatus. The sequence continues at coordinate 19,506,906 of NC_091302.1, forward strand.
AGGGATCTGGACAGGCTGCAGACCTGGTCCAGCAATTGGCTCCTGGAGTTCAATCCCACCAAGTGCAAAGTCATGAAGATTGGGGAAGGGCAAAGAAGACCGCAGACGGAGTACAGTCTAGGGGGCCAGAGACTACAAACCTCACTCAAGGAAAAAGATCTTGGGGTGAGTATAACACCAGGCACATCTCCTGAAGCGCACATCAACCAAATAACTGCTGCAGCATATGGGCGCCTAGCAAACCTCCGAACAGCATTCCGACATCTTAATAAGGAATCGTTCAGGACCCTGTACACCGTGTACGTTAGGCCCATATTGGAGTATGCAGCACCAGTTTGGAACCCACACCTAGCCAAGCACGTAAAGAAACTAGAGAAAGTGCAAAGGTTTGCAACAAGACTAGTCCCAGAGCTAAGAGGTATGTCCTACGAGGAGAGGTTAAGGGAAATCAACCTGACGACACTTGAGGACAGGAGAGATAGGGGGGACATGATAACGAGATACAAAATACTGAGAGGAATTGACAAGGTGGACAAAGACAGGATGTTCCAGAGATTGGACACAGTAACAAGGGGACACAGTTGGAAGTTGAAGACACAGATGAATCAGAGGGATGTTAGGAAGTATTTCTTCAGCCACAGAGTAGTCAGTAAGTGGAATAGTTTGGGAAGCGATGTAGTGGAGGCAGGATCCATACATAGCTTTAAGCAGAGGTATGATAAAGCTCACGGTTCAGGGAGAGTGACCTAGTAGGGATCAGTGAAGAGGCGGGGCCAGGAGCTCGGACTCGACCCCTGCAACCTCAACTAGGTGAGTACAACTAGGTGAGTACACACACACACACACACACACACACACACACACACACACACACACACACACACACACACAACACTCATCCTTGGTTTACCCGAAGGTGTAGGCAGGCAACAACTCAGTGCACTAGAGAATGGAAAAAGTACAGAAGGCAAAGGACCCAGAAAAATAAGATTAGTAGAAGAGCCAGGAACGAGTATGCACAGATAAGGAGGGAGGCCCAGCGACGGTACGAAAACAACATTGCATCGAAAGTCAAGTCTGGCCCGAAACTGCTGTATAGCCACATTAGGAGGAAGACAACAGTCAAAGACCAGGTGATCAGGCTGAGGAAAGAAGGTGGGGAACTCACAAGAAACGATCAAGAGGTATGTGAGGAGCTCAACACGAGATTTAAGGAAGTATTTACAGTAGAGAGCAGAAGGACTCTAGGAAGACAGCACAGAGGGGAACACCAACAAGGAATATACCAACAAGTGTTGGATGACATACACACGACTGAGGAGGAGGTGAAGAAGCTGCTAAGTGACATTGATACCTCGAAGGCGATGGGACCGGACAGCATCTCCCCGTGGATCCTTAGAGAAGGAGCAGAGATGCTGTGTGTGCCACTAACCACGATCTTCAACACATCCCTTGAAACTGGGCAACTACCTGTGGTATGGAAGATGGTAAATGTAGTCCTCATTTTTAAGAAAAGAGACAGAAACGAGGCACTGAACTATAGACCTGTGTCACTGACGTGTTTAGTATGCAAAGTCATGGAGAAGATTACCAGGAGGAGAGTGGTAGAGCACCTGGAACAGAACAAGATTATAAACGACAGCCAGCACAGATCCATGGAAGGCAAATCCTGTTTCACAAACCTACTGGAGTTTTATAACAAGGTAACTGAAGTAAGACATGAGAGAGAGGGGTGGGTTGATTGCATTTTCTTGGACTGCAAGAATGCCTTCGATACAGTTCCTCAAAAGAGATTAGTGCAGAAGCTAGAGGATCAGGCACGTTTAACAGGAAGGGCACTGCAATGGATGAGAGAATACCTGTCAGGGAGGCAACAGCGAGTCATGGTACGTGATAAGATATCACAGTGGGCGCCTGTGACGAGCGGAGTCCCACAGGGGTCAGCCCTGGGACCAGTGCTATTCTTGGTATATGTGAATGACATGACGAAAGGGATACACTCAGAAATCTCCCTGTTTGCAGATAATCAAACAGACAATCTCCCTGTTTGCAGATAATCAATCAGACAATCAGACAGGACTACAGACCTGGACAGGCTGGATGCGTGGTCCAGAAACTGGCTCCTAGAATTTAACCCCGCCAAATGCAAAGTCATGAAGATCGGGGAAGGGCAATGAAGATTGCAGGCAGAGTATAGGCTAGGTGGCCACAGACTGCAAACCTCACTCAGAGAGTGATCTAGGGGTGAGTATAATACCAAGCACGTCTCCGGAAGCACACACATTAACCGGATAACTACTGCGGCATATGGGCGCTTGGAAAACCTGAGAATAGTGTTCCGATACCTCAGTAAGGAATCGTTCAAGACTGTGTACACTGTATACGTCAGGCCCATACTGGAGTACGCCTCACCAGTTTGGAACCCATACCTGGTCAAGCACGTCAAGAAATTAGAGAAAGTACAAAAGTTTGCAACATGGCTAGTTCCGGAGCTCAGGGAAATGTCCTACGAAGAAAGATTAAGGGAAATCGGCCTGACGACACTGGAGGACAGGAGGGTCAGGGGAGACATAATAACGGCATACAAAATACTGCGTGGAATAGATAAGGTGGACAGAGACAGGATGTTCCAGTGATGGGACACAGAAACAAGGGGTCACAATTGGAAATTGAAGACTCAGATAAGTTAAAGGGATGTTAGGAAGCATTTCTTCAGTCTTAGAGTTGCCAGGAAGTGGAATAGTCTGGCAAATGATGTAGTAGAGGCAGGAACCATACTTACTTCTAAGACGAGGCATGATAAAGCTCATGGAGAAGGGAGAGAGATTACCTAGAAGCGACCAGTGAAGAGGAGCCAGGAGCTATGAATCGACCCCTGTAACCACAAATAGTTGAGTACAATTAGGTGAGTACACACACACACAACGCAGAAGCAAGCTTATCAGAGAGAATAACTGAGTTACTGCTTACAAACTCTGAGAGACTGGCAAGGGATCCCTACAAGGAGCGTTACAGAAACATCAAAGTGACAGCAGGCCATTAAGGTTTTGTAAAGCTATGTCCTCGTCTAGGTCAGACATATGCCAGGAACAAGTCTGCGGAGAGCACGAACGACCCGGTCCTGTATTCTTGGTGTCCACTAAGTTTTCTACGTTTCTTACTCAAAATCAAATAAGTAGCTTCTTTTCCTCTATCTTAAGTATTCCAACTTTGAATATTTCAGACTACCTGAAAAAATATATTCAAACCTATATCATATTATGAGCAATTCTGTTTGCATAGTGAAAGTAAATATGCAATATTCTTAATATGGATTACTTCTTCCACATGATTATTTTCTTTTGTTTTTGAACCATCTCCCATCCACTCACTGATTTTTATTCGCCCCCCATTCTGTTTCTCTGGCATCAGTTCCCTGTACGACCCTTAAACTCACGGGTTCGTTTCCCTTTCTAGCACTCTGTCTCTCGTTATCAGCACGTCTCTGAATAATATCGTCAGTGATCACACACTGCTAGAAAACCTACCCATTATCAAACAATATTGTTTGTCGTTAGTCCCTTGCCTCTCCCATTCCTGACTTAATTTTATGTTCTATCTTTTCTTGTTCTTCCTTTCTCATTGCCTGGGAATTTTCAATCTTTTCTGACATTTCATAGCTATCTCTGAAGCTTTCCTCACTTCTTACCTCTGTCTCACTGTTTATAACTCTTTTTTCATGCCTTTCTAGTTTATTTTCTGATCTTTGTCATCATTTTCTCTTCCTTTTTTGGCATAGTTTGGTTTTCTTTCTGAACCCCTACTCCACACATCTTTCTTTCTGAACCCCTACTCCACACATCTTTCTTTCTGAACCCCTACTCCACATATCTTTCTTTTTGAACCCCTACTCCACTCATCTTTCTTTCTGAACCCCTACTCCACCCATCTTTCTTTCTGAGCCCCTACTCCACTCATCTTTCTTTCTGAACCCCTACTCCACCCATCTTTCTTTCTGAGCCCCTACTCCACTCATCTTTCTTTCTGAACCCCTACTCCACCCATCTTTCTTTCTGAACCCCTACTCCACTCATCTTTGTTTCTGAACCCCTACTCCACCCACCTTTCTTTCTGAAACCCTACTCCACCCATCTTTCTTTCTGAACCCCTACTCCACCCATCTTTCTTTCTGAAACCCTACTCCACCCATCTTTCTTTCTGAATCCCTACTCCACTCATCTTTCTTTCTGAACCCCTACTCCACCCATCTTTCTTTCTGAACCACTACTCCACCCATCTTTCTTTCTGAAACCCTACTCCACCCATCTTTCTTTCTGAAACCCTACTCCACCCATCTTTCTTTCTGAATCCCTACTCCACTCATCTTTCTTTCTGAATCCCTACTCCACTCATCTTTCTTTCTGAAACCCTACTCCACCCATCTTTCTTTCTGAATCCCTACTCCACTCATCTTTCTTTCTGAATCCCTACTCCACTCATCTTTCTTTCTGAATCCCTACTCCACTCATCTTTCTTTCTGAATCCCTACTCCACTCATCTTTCTTTCTGAATCCCTACTCCACTCATCTTTCTTTCTGAAACCCTACTCCACCCATCTTTCTTTCTGAATCCCTACTCCACTCATCTTTCTTTCTGAATCCCTACTCCACTCATCTTTCTTTCTGAACCACTACTCCACCCATCTTTCTTCACTCTCTGCCCATTGTGGTTTAATTCATTTACTGCCTTCGTTCGATTTTCTCCATTTTCTCAGCTTTCTCTTCAGTAATGTTCATTATTTTAGTTTTATCTTGCTGTTACTTCTAGTTCTGTTCTCCGTTGTTTCCCGTCACTTCTTTTCACTCTTGTTTTCATCTCTTCACTAATACTTTTATCAAGTCTCTCAATTATAATGTCTATATACTTCAGTATACCATCTGTTTCCTCACTCGAATCAAGCACTATCTTGTGATTCATTCTAGCGCTTCAGATATTTTTCCTTCACTCTCTTTCCTCTCTCCCTTTGATGGGGCTTGTGGAGGTAGGTGAATTGATGTGGTAATATGTTTTTTGGTCTCTGTATTGGGGTTTCTGCCACGATGCTTTGATGGAGATGATACGAGGAAACATTTAAAATGTATGTGGTTTGTCACGATATTTTTTTACACAGATCAGATGTACAGGCTAAGAGTTGTTATTCTACCTTAGGTCAGATCGAAGCCCAGCACTATCTGAGGTACACAACCACCCCCCAGGATGCCTCTTCCAGCAATCTGCTAGCACCCAGGTACCTAGTTACTGCTAGTGAACAGGGACAGCATGTGTAAGGCAACATGCCCAACATTTCTACCCAGTCGGGAATTGAGCCACAAACACTCGGTATATGAGCCGAGCGCTACCAACCAAGCCAAGCAATTTAGTCTCTCAAACTTTCATATTCACTGAGTAAGACTTTATCCTTTTACTACTATATTTATATTTAATGACCACCACTCTGGGTTTATGCATTTTAAACACGCAAGAAAGTCTTCACCTTTGCAGTATCTGAGCTACAGACCTGCATGTTGTAATGGTGAGTGTGAATATTGCCTGCTTAGCAAGGGCCATGAACCCTATTGCATTCTCGGCTAAACTTAGGTGCTCATTTCTTTCCCATTTACTAATTTCGTTTATTTTAAACATCACGTACACTTTCTTACACTCACAACCTTTACAATGAAGCTTTCACTATATTCTCGTATATAATTGCACTCTCTTCCACACCCGATAGTGTTTCAAATGTTTATCAAGTAATCCTGACTTCTCATAACACTACAACACTTTCAGTTTCAACTTTCAGGTAAATTCTTTTGAATATCACTGTACAATGTGATCTTAGATCTCCTGAAACTCTGCGATATTACGACAAACAAACATAAGAAAATCCCCTACTCGTCAGGTATCAGTGACGAGGCTGGACGTCTCGTCACTGTGTGTGTACTCACCAGTTTGCTGTGGTGGGTGTCGAATCATGGCTCAAGGACCGCTTCTTAACTTTCATTGATTAGCTTAACTTATTTTTAACATTTTGATCACTATCATTTAAAATCTTAAAACAATGTTTTTAGTTAATTTCTCTTCTCTACTGACTTAAGTTTTAAAGAGTATGTACTAATATTCTTGTGATTCATCCGTGTTTAAACTTGCAGTGTCCACACAGTGTAGCAAGTCTCTGTCTTCTTATCAGCCTTATAGATTCCTGTAGGTATTTTATATGCAATGATTATGTCCACACCCCCACCCACATAAGGGTTTAAGGACTAACTGGGTTGCAAACCTTTGCGCGCTTTCATTCTTTTAAACTTGCATAGTCAGGTGGAGCTCCAAGCTGGTGCTTCATATTCACAGATAAGTCTGACTTAAACTGTTCACAGAATCCAAAAAAAAAATTGTATTAAGCTTCGAGAAGACTGCTGAAATTTGCTAGCCTCCCATAGACTGCAGATGTCATATGCTCATGAGGGCTTCCGGCCCTGACTTCAGTATAATGTTTGTTTCAAGACCATTTATTTTCGTTTCTTGGCCCATAATGTCTTTCCTCCCAAACTGAAGTCTACCCTCAATTCATCTTCAATTAACTGCATGACTTCACTTTTGTTTGCAGTGAACTCTATCAGTCACTTATCTGATAACCTCTATAACGTGTCACAGTCTTCTAGGGAGGTTTCTTGCCACCCTCTACTTTTTGTATTCTTCTCAAGTGTTTCACTTCATCTGCAAATGCAGGTACATATGATTCCATCCCAAACTACTAGTCATTCAGATATAGTAAGAAAATTATTGATAATAGTATTGATCCAATGAATACACCACATTTTAAGCCTACTCCAACTTGACAATGCCTAAACTGCTAAGAAATCATCTTTAACTACTCTTTCAGGAGTAGATAAAGGAGCGCTAAACCCGTAGGATTATACAGAGCATGTGGGGGGGGGGGGGATGGAAGGTATTCAGGCTCAATTCAGGGAACTGGAGCACAGATCCAATTCCCTAGATCGAGAGCCCTTCACCCGCGTCAAGGAACTTCCCTTGAGGGGAACTCTTTCAAGATCTTATATATAGTTATCATGTCTCTAATTTTCCTGTCAGTCAACATCTGCAACTGTAATATTTTCAACTTTCATCATAGTTCATATTTCTCAACTCTGGCAACCAAATTGTTTCTCTTCTATGAACATTTTCTAACTTATCTGTTTTTTCAGACGTGTGCCAAACACTATAGCTGATTATTCTAATTTTAACCTGATATAAGCTAAAAAGTTAATAAACGTTTTACCATCCATATATTTAAAAGCTATTTTCTACTTTGCCAGTGTAGCATATTTTATCACAGTTTAATTTCTTTAATTGACCTGATTTCACTTTCTCCCATTTCAATTACATAGCAATTATCTACTTTACATTCCCCGACCCATCTATCACTCCAGGTGCTCAATGTATCCAGATCTTCCTGTAAGGATTTACAGTCATTTTCATTATCATTTTAACATAAAATATTTGCATCATCTGCAAACATATTCACACTCACACACACACACACACATATGTATATATATATATATATATATATATATATATATATATATATATATATATATATATATATATATATATATATATATATATATATATATATATATATATATATATATATATATATATACATGTATATATATATATATATATATATATATATATATATATATATATATATATATATATATATAATATATATATATATATATCTGCAGGACAAGCCACGGGGGGGGTGGAAATCTTTAGCTCAAGTACTTTGACACTTCTCAGTGCGTCATTAGGAGCTGTGCAATGTTGCAAGGGAGCAACCAAAGCAGGGAGAGAGGTCTCAGAGTAGCGTAGGTGTCACTGGCCAGGGTTATAGCAAAGTCACCGACATAAAGTGATGACCATATATTAAATGGGAGAACAGAGGTCAGATCATTTATAGCTAGTATACATCTCTGAGAGACACTTTCAACTTGGACAAAATCTGAGGAAAGCGAATTATTAAACCGAGCTCGGAAATGTCTCTCAGACAAGAGGTTTTTAAGGAAAAGTGGTAGATTGCCTTGGAGTCCTAAGGAATGAATTTGGGCCAAGATGTTATATACCTAAGTGGTGTCATATACATTTTCCAGATCAAAAAAGACCACTATATCCGAATGGCTACTAGCAAAGGCATTACGAACATAGGTATTTATGCGAAGTAAAAGGTCAATAGCAGTGCGGCCCTTACGAAAGTCATATTGACTAGTGGAGAGACTACTGTGTCACTAAATACCATACCAAACATCTATTTACTAGACGTTCCATCAACTTGCAATCTGCACTGGTAAGAACAATGGGACGATAGTGTGAGGCATCATTGCCTGAACTACCTGGTTTACGAAACGGCAGAACAACGGCAGTTTTCCACAGCTTGGGAAAAACCCCTTGCGACGAAGTAAGAATAAAAAGAACATAAGAAAAGAGGATCACTGCAGCAGGCCTGCTGGCCCATACTAGGCAGGTCCTTTACAATCCATCCCACTAACAAAACATTTGCAAAACCTAATTTTCAATGCCACCCAAGAAATAAGCTCTGATAACTCTATCCACTCATTTGCAAGTCCCACTCAAATCCAACACCTCTCACTCATAAAGTTATCCAACCTAAATTTGAAACTACCCAAAGTCCTAGCCTCAATAACCCAACTAGGTAGACTGTTCCACTCATCAACTACCCTACTTCCAAACCAATACTTTCCTAAGTCCTTTCTAAATCTAAACTTGTCTAATTTAAATCTATTACTGCGGGTTCTCTCTTGGAGAGACATCCTCAAGACCTGTGGAGAAATTTTCTCCAGGAGGAGGGTATCAGCCCCCTTCAGCCCTTTCAGCCCTGAGGGGCCAAGCCCTCTCAGAAGGGGCGAGCGTCTGTTTACTGCTAGAGTGAGTAATTGATCACAGATGCTATGCCACGTAGTCAAGTGACCTCTGCTCCTTGCAGCGGTGTTGCAAAGTGTATTTTTATAAGAGACAGTACATTGTTACTTTAGCAGGACAATTAAGGAAAATCCTGCTCCCACTTTATTACCATAGTAAAGATAGTGTACATTGTTGTCTATGCTTAAGACAATAAGAAACAAACATTCTGCTTTGCTTCATCGAGGAGGTGACAAGGATGCAAGGTACTAGGTCAGCGTTTTTTTTGTGTATTAGGGCAGTGACGGCTTGGGGCGGTGTGGCATCGCCAGACTATCTTTGACTCTAGGGAGAGTGACACTGACGCCAGGATAACTAGCAAAGAACACTGATCTGTGCATTAGTGTGAACAAAGTGTCTCAAACACAATAAACATAAGAGAAGTGTGATCAGCTTCTCTTGTGATACATTGTGAACAATAAAGACAAATCTTGTGGAACATAGTGTACCAGTGTGCGTTTCCTAGACAATGGAAGAAGTGGACATCCAAGGACACTTCAGCTTCTATCAAGTCACCGATACCTGTCGAAGGTGTTGAGAACACCATAGCTCACGTTACAAAGAGCAAGGTATGTTACGAATTTCTTGTAGATCGGGGGATTGCGCAATTCTTGAGTCACAAGGAGTTTGTAATCAACCTATAATCGGCAGTAAGGTGTGGATTTTTGAGTCCAAACAAGTAGGTATTTCGTCAGCCATCATCGAATGAAATATGCTGACATAACACCCCCTAGGGGTAATTTATACTTACAAATTGTATCTCTTGACAGCCCAATGTTGTGATGGTTTCGACAGCTTCTAGACCTCGTCTGCAGGGGCGGCTGTGTAGACGATTTGCTGTCATTTATCAGCTAAGTGTTCATTATATATAGTTATAATTTAAACACAGCAGGTAAGGCCAAAATCTTCAACAGAATTTGGTCGTGCTCGAACCGGATAAAGACCACACTGTGGTCCAAATATGTTGTACTACAGTGTACAAATAACCTATGAGCCAAGGTCCTTCGAAAAAAGCTGTAAAACTAGCGTTTTACAATATAAATCAGTATAAATGAGTCCCTCCAGACTCAATCACAGAGAATGGGCAGCCAAAAGAAAACGGGCGCTCACCCAGCGTTCACCCAACGAAAACGGGAGCTGGGTGACTCACCCAACAAGAAGACGGGGGATGGTATCCTGCACCCTCCATCAACTGCTCCAATCTCGAGAAATTGCTGATTAAGACAACAACCCAAGTGATGTTGTTTGTCTGAGTGTATATATATACACAGTGTTTATAATGTTTATAGACAGAAATTAAGAGACAAGATTGTGTTAAAGTTTGTTTCTTATAGATCTACCTGTTATATTAAAGGAACTTATATATAAAGTGTAAGCTTTCAAATATATATTAACAGTGAAATTTATATATGTGTAAGTAATATTCACGTGTGATTTACAGTTATACAGTGACATTTATAGTGTATAGTGAATGAAGTGTATAACATCGTTATTTACGATTAATCATCGTGGTCAGGCTGACACAGCAAACTCAAGCCATAAACACCAGACACATGTACTGTGTACCCTTCATGGTCATTGACCCTGAGGTTAAGCTTAGTGGGTCAGTAGTGTCTGACTCGATTATTGCTGACTTAAGCATAACAAAAACTCAGCTGTCTATAGCAGTACAGTGTTTTTTAAACACTCTAAGTGTGGTGCTAGAATTTTCAGTATACCATTAAAATGGCTTGTTTGAAAACTCAGTTTCAGTCTTTACAGACTAAGATTACACAATTAGAAAATCTAATTTCAGTCTGTATAGGATTAACTCAAGATACAAACATAGATTTTGATGATCTTGAGGTCAAGTTTGAGTTATTTACACAACGTATGGAAATAATTAATTCAGACTATACACATTATGAAAATAAATTTCTTGAATCAGATCCATCTGAGGATGAAATTAAAAATGTTTTGGATACTTTTAGTGATCAACAATTAAGGTGGACAGGAGTACAGGCTATCTGCCATAAAACTCTGTCACAGAGACCTACTACTAGTGGTCAAACACCTGTTACACCTGTAACAACAAGTGTCCCATTACCAAGCTTACCTACATTGTCATTACCTATTTTCCAAGGTCATAATTATGAAGAATTCATTAGTGGTTTTCAATCCATAGTAAATTCACGAACTGACATAGATGAGATTGCTAAGTTCAATTACCTTAAATGTCTTGTGAAGGGAGAACCCTATGAACTGATTAAGTCATTTCCGGTGGTTAAAGGCAATTATCAAATAGCCTTACGTGTCTTAGCAGACAATTACTTCGATGCTGACAAGGCCAGAGTTAGACATGCAGTCTTAATATCAAGCTTGAAGCCACCCAAACATTGTTTTTCAGACTTACAGGCATTTAGAATCACATTAGACAATAGTCTCAGATCTCTAGGTGCTAAATATGACCTAAGGCAATGTGATTGGTTTATCAGTGGTATTGTACAGGATAAGCTGTCACCACAAACTATTGAACGATTAAATATTATGTTCAATAAACGCTATTTCACTTGTGAAGAAATTAGCAATGGTTTACAAACAATAGTTTCATGCATGCAAGCAACGAGACAAGATGAAAAATCCACAAATCCAGTGGATAACAAACCTTCAACTCAGTATAAAAAGAGTATACCTACTCCCACTAAACCACATAATGGGAAATCCCATATAGGCATTTATCAAGCTGTGAATACAATAGACAGTAAACAGACTGTCATACATAAACGTACTCCAAAATGTGTACTTTGTGACGGAACACATTGGGCACAGTATTGTATTCAATACACATCAATGGAGGCACGTAAACAACGTGTTCATCAGCTGAAAAGATGCATCAAGTGTTTAGGTGAACACAAGGGAGGAAAATGCTCACTGAAGAAGTGTTTTAAATGCAAGGGTATGCATCATACAGCATTATGCCCAAATACTTTCGCTGAACAGCAGCAGACTTCCACAGAATCAGGAAGTCAACAAGCAACAGCATTAAATGTGAGAGATAAGTTTAAAGCAACTGCTCTCCCGATAGCTCGAGTTGAGTTATCTAATAAATTACACAAAACCAATGTGCTAACACTATTTGATCAAGGCTCACAAAGGTCCTTCATAAGAAGAACAGTGTTGCAGAAACTGAATAAACAACCCTATGCCAAAATACAGTTAGATATAGCTGGTTTTTTCCACAATTCTGGTAAACAGACATATGACCTAGCCAGAATCACTGTTGGTCTAGGAAACAGGAAAAAGACAGTAGAAGCTGTGGTAGTAGATGATTTGCCTAAGTCTGTGCAGATCCAGGGATTAAAAGAAACAGTTGCAGCACTGAAAGCAGCTAAGGTCAAGTTAGCCTGTCCTGACATACAGACGGACACAATTAGTCCAATTGATTTAATCATTGGAAGTGATTATTATCACTGTTTTGTGCAAAATATAGTAAGTAAACATGATGTTCACTTGCTGAAAACAGCAGGAGGCCACATGATATGTGGTCCCATTCCCTCTCAAAGTGGGAAAGAAGCTGATATTGATTCAGTGGAAAATGTACTAGTTACGAGAATAACCGCTGATCATGTACCACAGCAAAAATTATCATTACTGGAAGAAATGAATGAACCAGTTGATAAGTTGTGGGATTTAGATGCGATAGGTATTGATGTAAATAAACCAAGCCCACAAGAGTCTCAGACTTATAACCAATATTTGGACACTGTCAAATATAAAGATGGACAGTATTGGGTTAGGTTACCATGGAAATTAAATCCACCACATCTGCCTAGCAATTATCGCATGGCTTTCGGACAAATGAAAGCACAAATACATGAGCTCAGGAAGAATCCAGAGCTACTGACTGTCTATGATAATATCATACAAGAACAGTTGGACAATAAATTCATTGAGGAAATAGTCGAAGATAAGTTGAAGACAGAAGCTCATTATCTCCCGCACCATGGAGTCAGAAAAGATTCTGAAACCACTCCACTACGTGTTGTATATAATTGCAGCGCACGTGCGAAGAAAGATGTAGCAAGTCTTAATGACTGTCTGATGACCGGACCCTCACTAACTGAGAAGCTTGGAGACGTGCTTATGAAATTTCGCACAAGCCCATATGCCTACACGGCTGATATTTCCAAAGCTTTCTTAAGAGTAGGACTACAAGAAATAGATAGAGATTATACTCGATTCTTGTGGCCTGAAAATCCACATGATCCTCAAAGTCCTGTGAAAACTTATCGTTTCAAATCAGTATTATTTGGTGCAACATCCTCTCCATTCTTACTAGAAGCTACTCTAAATACACATTTGAAGAAATCTGAAAGTCCCTTCAAAGAAATCTTAAAGAAAAGTTTCTATGTGGACAATCTTCAAGGTACTGTGAATAAAGAGGAGGATTTGAAATCCTTATACAGAGAAGCTAACAAGGAGATAAAAGAAGCAAACATGCCTCTAAGGATGTGGAATACAAATTCAAAGCAATTAAGGGAACTTATCAAAGAAGATTTCACTGAAGCTAAAATTCCTAATTGCAACAATATGCTGGGACTTAATTGGAACACACAGGAAGATACCTTGAATCTCAAAAGGATAAACAATAAATCATGCAGTACACTCACTAAACGTAGTTTACTGTCAGAGGTATCACAATGTTTTGATCCTCTAGGACTCGTCTCACCAATTACCATAAATGGTAAAATGCTTATGCAAGATGCATGGTAACTCAAAATTGGATGGGATGAGAACTTGCCTCTAGAAATGAGTCAAGCATGGGATGAAATATCCAAGGAGTTTAAACAACTTCATCAAATTAAACTTCCCAGACAAATAGGTCAAGAGGGAAACAAGTACACATTACAAGTGTTCTGTGATGCGTCAACCAGAGGTTATGGCGCTGTAGCTTACATGAGTAATGCTGAAGGAAGTACACTAATTACTTCAAAGGCCGGGTAGCACCCTTGAAGGTTAGAACAGTACCACAATTGGAACTGACAGCACTCTATGTAGGTACAAAATTAGCTGTCTATCTCAACAAAGTACTTGATCATCTCAATATTGAAAAAACCGTGATCTGGAGTGATAATGAGGCAGTTCTCCAGTGGTTAAGAAATAATAAGAGTAAGCTGGTCTATGTACAGAACAGAGTAGCAGAAATAAAAGAGATGCAGAGAGATTATCTCTTTCTTCACGTCTCTACCCAAGAGAATCCAGCTGACATGTTGTCACGTGGTGTCCCACTCAAGAAATATGTGGATAATAAATTATGGCTCCACGGACCGAACTGGCTCTCTGATGAAAATAACTGGCCTCAGCAAAAAGCTCACATTATGCCAGAAGAAACAGTCTGCTTGAACACAGCAGAAATAAGTTGTGTAAATACTGCAGACACAACAGAAATAGTCATTGATGGATCTAAATATTCATCTTTGGGTAAACTCTTAAGAGTTACAGCTCTTGTCTTTAAATTCATTAAAGGAATGAAACCTGATTATGAATGTCTTGAACCCATTAAATACTGGGTGAAACTAATACAGAAAGTTGTTTTCTCTACAGAATATAAATTTCTAGAAACACAAGATAAATCCCCAAAGAAACTTGTCATGATTAATTCTTTAGGACTTTATCTCGACTCAGAAAAGATTATAAGATGTCGAGGAAGAATTCATAATTCTTCACTACCTAAAGAAGCCATACATCCAATATTGATCCCCAAGAATCATTGGCTAACAAAACTGATTGTGCAGAACGCCCACAGTAACGTGTTACATGGTGGGGTAGCTGACACACTTTGTCATATACGACAATCCTACTGGATACCTCAAGGTCGACAGTGTGAAAAAACAAATAAAGGACTGTATTACTTGTCGTCACTACGATATGCGAGTATGTCAGTATCTAGGTCCACCTCCATATCCCTCTGAAAGAGTTTATCATATCACTCCATTTGAGGTGACAGGTGTAGATTACACTGGACCAATAATTTTAACCAAAACAGTTGAAAAAGTTCCCATCAAGGTATACATCTGTTTGTTCACTTGTGCTACGACTAGAGCAGTACATCTAGAAGTAGCCACTGACATGTCTGCTGAAACCTTTATCAAATTATTCAGAAGGTTTGCAGCCAGAAGGGCATGTCCCAGACTGATGATTTCAGATAATGCAACGAACTTTGTTGCTGGTGCTGCTTATATAAGCAAGATCTTTGATCAACCAGAAGTACAACAGATGCTGAATCAACGCAGTTGTCGTTGGAGATACATTCCTCCTAAATCTCCATGGCACGGCGGATTTTATGAAAGAATGATCGGCATTGTAAAACGTTGTCTAAGGAAGACTCTTCATAGTCAGAGAATAGACTTAGAAGAATTCCGTACAGTTGTGACTGAAATAGAAAATAGAGTCAACAACAGACCTCTAACTTATGTTACCGATGATCTGGACAATTTAAAGTGTTAAGTCCATCTCATTTACTCCATGGCAGAAGGCTCGAACCTGTTCCTCCCATGAATGATAAAGAAATCATAGAGGATCCTACTTATTTCGAACCTGAGCAACTCAGACGTAAATTCAAACACCTTAATAAAGTGATTGAACGTTGGGAGAAATTTTGGCGAGAAGACTATCTCACCTCATTGAGAGAACACTTCTATGGAGCTGGTGTTCCTGAAAATCATAAGTCCTTAAGACCTGGTGACATAGTGATTATCGACAATGATGGTCCAAGGTCTCAATGGCCACTTGGAAAAATTGTGACCATATATCCTGATGCAAATGGAATCATCAGGACAGTTGATGTTTTGAGCAAAGGTGTAGTTAATAAGCGGACAATAAATAAACTAGTGCCGTTAGAATTACACAGTGTTGAAAACAAAATTAGTGATTCTCCAGAAACCACACAGACTAAAGCTGTTCAGAAAAGACAAGCAGCAGTGGTGGCGATTGAGAAAATTAAATTAATGTTAAGTGATGAATAGTTCACCTGCAGCGAACCTCCGCCGCCCCCCAGTGTGGAGAAATTTTCTCCAGGAGGGGGGTATCAGCCCCCTTCAGCCCTTTCAGCCCTGAGGGGCCAAGCCCTCTCAGAAGGAGCGAGCGTCTGTTTACTGCTAGAGTGAGTAATTGATCACAGATGCTATGCCACGTAGTCAAGTGACCTCTGCTCCTTGCAGCGGTGTTGCAAAGTGTATTTTTATAAGAGACAGTACATTGTTACTTTAGCAGGACAATTAAGGAAAATCCTGCTCCTACTTTATTACCATAGTAAAGATAGTGTACATTGTTGTCTATGCTTAAGACAACAAGAAACAAACATTCTGCTTTGCTTCATCGAGGAGGTGACAAGGATGCAAGGTACTAGGTCAGCATTTTTTTTTTTTTTGTGTATTAGGGCAGTGACGGCTTGGGGCTGTGTGGCATCGCCAGACTATCTTTGACTCTAGGGAGAGTGACACTGACGCCAGGATAACTAGCAAAGAACACTGATCTGTGCGTTAGTGTGAACAAAGTGTCTCAAACACAATAAACATAAGAGAAGTGTGATCAGCTTCTCTTGTGATACATTGTGAACAATAAAGACAAATCTTGTGGAACATAGTGTACCAGTGTGCGTTTCCTAGACAGTGGAAGACGTGGACATCCAAGGACACTTCAGCTTCTATCAAGTCACAGATACCTGTCGAAGGTGTTGAGAACACCATAGCTCACGTTACAAAGAGCAAGGTATGTTACGAATTTCTTGTAGATCGGGGGATTGCGCAATTCTTGAGTCACAAGGAGTTTGTAATCAACCTATAATCGGCAGTAAGGTGTGGACTTTTGAGTCCAAACAAGTAGGTATTTCGTCAGCCATCATCGAATGAAATATGCTGACATAACACCCCCTAGGGGTAATTTATACTTACAAATTGTATCTCTTGACAGCCCAATGTTGTGATGGTTTCGACAGCTTCTAGACCTCGTCTGCAGGGGCGGCTGTGTAGACGATTTGCTGTCATTTATCAGCTAAGTGTTCATTATATATAGTTATAATTTAAACACAGCAGGTAAGGCCAAAATCTTCAACAAGACCTTATTAATATCCCCTTTATTAATACCCATCTTCCACTTATACACTTCGATCATGTCTCCCCTCATTCTTCGTCTAACAAGTGAATGCAATTTAAGAGTCTTCAATCTTTCTTCATAAGGAAGATTTCTGATGCTATGTATTAATTTAGTCATTCTACGCTGAATGTTTTCTAAGGAATTTATGTCTGTTATGCAATATGGAGACCAGAACTGAGCTGCATAATCTAGGTGAGGCCTTACTAATGATGTATAAAGCAGCAGTATAACCTCTGGACTTCTGTTGCTTACATTTCTTGATATAAATCCCAATAATCTATTTGCCTTATTATGTACGCTTAGGCACTGCTGTCTTGGTTTAAGGTTGCTGCTCACCATAACCCCCAAGTCCTTTTCGCAATCTGTATGGCTAAGTTCTACATTATTTAACTTATAAGTGCTAGGGTTATGGACACTCCCGAGCTTCAGAACCTTGCATTTATCTACATTGAACTGCATCTGCCACTTTTCTGACCAAGAGCAGAGTTTGTCTAAATCCTCCTGAAGTTCCCTAACATCTACGTTTGAATCAATTATCCTACCTATCTTTGTGTCATCGGCGAATTTGCTCATATCACTAGTAATACCCTCATCAAGGTCATTGATATATATTATGAACAACAACGGGCCCAAGACTGATCCCTGTGGAACCTCACTTGTTATAGATCCCCACTCGAATTTAACCCCATTTATGGACACTCTCTGCTTCCTGTCTGTGAGCCACGACTCGATCCATGAGAGCACTTTTCCCTGAATGCCACGAGCTGCCACTTTCTTTAACTTAAGAGAACTGTAAGAATTGACGGATGTAAATGATGAAGTATGCAAATATGAACATCATCAGGCCCAGCTACCGACGATCGGCAAGCGGAAAGTGTTGACTCCTGCTCTGGAAGCGTAAAAGGTACATTATAAAACTTTTCTCTGCTAGAAGAAAAGTCTAGAGGTAGTAACTCTGTGGCAGATGTGGAGGCAAGAAACGAAAGGCTTCGATGTAGCCCCTGTGAGATACGGTCAAGATGATTTCCAAACTCTGTGGCAAAGGAAGAAACTTGGAAGGAGACAGGAGAGGAAGAAATTTGGGAGGGGACAGGAGAGGAAGAAACTTGGAAGGAGACAGGAGAGGAAGAAATTTGGGAGGGGACAGGAGAGGAAGAAACTTTGGAGGGGACAGGAGAGGAAGAAACTTGGAAGGAGACAGGAGAGGAAGAAATTTGGGAGGGGACAGGAGAGGAAGAAACTTGGGAGGGGACAGGAGAGGAAGAAATTTGGGAGGGGACAGGAGAGGAAGAAACTTGGGAGGGGACAGGAGAGGAAGAAACTTGGAAGGAGACAGGAGAGGAAGAAATTTGGGAGGGGACAGGAGAGGAAGAAATTTGGAAGGAGACAGGAGAGGAACAAACTTGGGAGAGGACAGGAGAGGAACAAACTTGAAAAGGGACAGGAGAGGAACAAACTTGGGAGAGGACAGGAGACGAACAAACTATGGAGAGGATAGGAGAGGAAATAACTTGAGAGGGGACAGGAGAGGTAAAGTACTAGGCACAGAGATTCGAAAGAATAAATGTTTGGGAAGAATGAGTGAAGGAGGAGTTAAAGGAGATGTGAACTTTGGGGATGATTTAGACTTTGAAAAGGTAGAGAGACGAAGGGAAGGTGTAGTTGTAGGTCTTGTAGACATAGATACATTCGAGAGGGATGATGAAGACTCAAGGACAGTATGAGATGATGTAGTAGGGAGTCCAGAACTGCAAAAAGAGTTAAAAACTGAGGTGAATGTGGAACCTGTGATCACAGAGGAGATTGTGGAAGTAGGTACCACCGAGGTTGGAGGCCTCTTAGTAACTCGAGATAAGAAAGTTGTGAAAGTATCCCTTGGAGGCGGAGATGAGAGACTACATGGCGTAAATGAAGCCTTCTTTCTCTTTGAGACAACAGATTTTTCGTTCTTTCAAGTAAACTTGGCAACGACGATAATAAACCGAGTGAGACTCATTACAGTTAAGGTAAGAGGGAGGTAGGCTGCAGGATGTATTCGTATGGTTGGCAGTACCACAGACTTGGCATTCTGCCATGAACCTGCAATATTTCGCAGGGTGGCAAAAGCGCCAGCAACTTCTACACTGTTGTGGTGGGGGAATCGACTTTCGGACTTGTAAGCAGTGTCCCACAATGTAAACCGAGGACGGAAGTTCACGGCAGTCAAAAGTTAAGCGAGCTACGTTGCTGGGGAAGCATCTCCACCCACGGTTAGGTAGTACACAAGTGTCCACCTTAAGACCTGGGAGGTCGTGGAGCTTAAGTTGCTTTAGTATGTCAGCAACACATGTCCAGAAATCACACTGAATAATGATATGCAGCAGAACTACGGTACAACTGCAAGAAGTGAGAGAAATGTGTTTTCGAACAGAGATAGGAATATCGTCTCTGGAGGGAAGAAGGGAAAGATTGTGAGCGTGGGCAGCATTTCGTACCGTAACTTATGTGCACCATTCTCACGAGCATGAAATGAAATGTTTTGACCAACATGGGGCAGGAGTGCCTTGCTGATACTGTAATCAGAAAGTTAGTGGGAGATGTCGGCTGCAGTACTTTGAAACGTAGCTTGTATGAAGAGGGATTGTCGTGCTGGTCTTTTCTGGGAAGGGTGAGAGGTAATCAAGGCAGTGTCATTGGTTGTGGTCGTTTAGGTGGGGGAGCCTAAATGGTCCATCCTGAGATAAACGGGCATTCTGAAACTCGTCACACCGTAGAGGAAGAAGCCGGAAGCATGTCCAAAAAAGTGCGAAGGTCGGATGTATCAAAGGAGTCAGGGGACGAAATGTTACCTGTAGAAGATGCTGGGGCGTTAGAAAGGTCTGAAGAATGGTCCGATAATGAAGTAGGGTCGTAAGAGGGTGTTGCAGCAGAAAGGGACCCAGAGAGGATAAATTTTATGGATCTGGGACTCCATGATTAGGTAATTTTTTTCTTTTTGTTTTCCGAAAACAAGGAAGGGTAGCTCCTAGGAGGAATGAAAAGGTCGTAAATACTTCCCCGCATCCAAGAGGACCTCAGTGCAGCCAGTAGTGCAGATGCGGCATGGAACCCGTGCCATACCCCTACCCCTCATGCCAGTAAACCAGCAGTCCAGCATATCAACTTCACATCTTCCGAGCCACCTCGGTGGACAAAAGAGAGAGTGGTAGGAAACCCTACACAAGGTATGCCTCCTTTGGCTCCACCTTCAGGAATTCGACAGGCAGCCTCAGAGATGCACCCGTCACCTAAAAGACACCGGAAGCCTTCCCCCGGGAGACCGGAGAGGGATAGGGATATCCCCAGATGATGCAGATTCCACTGCAAACACCACCACTAAGGACTTCAACGGAATGGGATGAACAACAATACCCTTTCCCCAACCTAGGAACCAAAATGCCTGTGGGGAGGACCCCAAAGGTTGAAAACAGGAAAGAGAGAGAGGAGGGCTGGGGAAAAGAGGAGGAATGGGAAAGGAGGGATTGGGAGGATGGGGGATGAGAGGGCGAATTGGGGGTAATTAAATTCGGTCTGAGGAAGAAGACCAGAAGGTTCGGTTCCTCAGACCAAAAGCCTCTATACGACGACAAGGAGACCTTCCCCCCCTCCCCCAACCTTCCTTGAACAGGTTTGTCTTTTATAACTGTTATCATTTTCCTCGCAAACGAAAGGCAAATTGCCTTTAATTCTTTCTGGATATTGAACTTTCCAAATTAGACTTTCGTGGGAACTATAAACAATTTAGGTTAATAAAATTTTCCAGTCAATTTCTTTTTTTGAATAATTACTTAACGAATTTGATATGCATGTATGAGCTGACCGAAAACCGAATTGTTTACCAGTGAGTTTGTTGTTATTCTCCAAGTGTTGAATCCTGTTTACAGTAATAAGTTCTTTCAATAATTTTAATACAATACTTGTCAGAGAAGCTGGCCTTTAGTTTTAAAGGTTTTCTCTGTTGCCTTTTTTATAATTATAGGCAAAATATAAGTTCCATCTTTCATCTCGTGTGTGCTAATTTACCTTCCTGTAATGAAATCCTAAAAAAAAAAAATCTCTGAGTTGACATCATAATTCCTCCACACATTCATTTTTTTTTAAGAACCAAGTTGCTATCCCGTCTGGTGTTGTAAATTTTTTGTCAGCATCATCTAACAATTTATTTACTATGGTTATTTCAACATCCTGAAGTACTGATATGTGTCTGGGATTAAAATCTAAATAAAAAATGCCTTCTTTTGTGAGTAAACTCTGAAATTATCTATTTAATTCCTCAAACATTTTCTCCTCTTCCTCAGTGACTTTGCAATCGTCATTTATTCTTTGTATTTTGTCTTTAATATTTAGTTTGCTTTAAACAAATTTTAAATTAAATGTTTGGCTCTTCCTTTCTCTTGTCTAATTCCTTTTCGAATTTTCTTTCTTCCCCTCTCCTTGCATTGCCTTTAATATGTAACATCCTTTATGTTAGATTCACCCAAGGTAAATGCAAGGTGCAGCCTTGCTGCTGTATCCTCTCTCTCTCTCTCTGGCTGTGTCACTAACAAGTTCGATATTAACATCCTCATCATTTTATGCCTCTGTTTCTGGTCCCCCGTATGGCTGAGGTGACCAGTAAGCTCTACTGGCCACCTCAGCTAACGTATCCACCACTGTTCTGTTATTTTCATCATATTCTTGTCTTGGTCTCTTGCTTTTTAGTGGAGAGTTGTACAACACTATCACCACCTTGGGAGCTCCGGTTTTCAGTGTGCCTACTGTTTAGTTATTTGCTTCCCCCTTTGCCTATTCCTCTCATCTCAAAACTCCACAAGTTTTCAAAAGAGCGTTTCAACACCACACTTCTGTTCATCGGTCTTTCCTCACATGCTGATATCCAACTAGGAAGATCACTTTTATCGTCATCTCCACGAGTTTTGTGCTTGTCTGGGGATGTCTACACTATCCCCATGTTCTGTTTATCACTGTTATTCAAAATGCATTTGTGTACTATACTTTCAGCTTTCTTTTCCATTAACGCTTTCCGGTGTTAGGGCTCACGAGTGCTTAGTTCCTGTACGTGGATACAAAGGTTAGGAGGAATTGGTATTGGTTGGATTATTATTATTAAAGATTCGCCGGTATTTTCCCGGCCCGGGCCTTTTCCAAGTGGTGGCCCGGCCTTGGCTCCCTCTTTAGGGAGTGTCTGAGACCTAAGTCTCCCATGGGAGGAGGCACAAGTACCTCCTCATCTTTGGGACCAACCGTCCCCAGGCCTAGCCACAAGCTAGGCCTCTCTGGTCTGCCATCCCCGCCCCAAGGGGGCTAATGGGAATGACAGTCTTATGAGCTAAAGGCTCGGGCTCAGGCACCTACCCTACCCTAGAAGGGTTAGGCATGGTATCGATCTCTAATTGGTTGGAGAGCGGAGAGTTGTACTGTATGTGGATGACTGAGAAGGTTCTGGTATAGGGGAGAGGAGGGCTGGGGGTGGGAGGCCGTTGTTAGGAAGGTACCTGTGCAGGGGTCGGAGAATAGGACTGTGTGATGAGGGGAAAGTGGGGGGAAGGGTCGAGTGGGATATGGCTTGCGAGTTATGTTTGGAGGGGGCGAAGGAGCTAAGGGTGAGTAGTTTGTGAATGTGTTTGTGATAGTGTATAACAGAATGTATGCTCCTGTTTGTGCGTAACTACATATTTGTGTGCTTTTATGTGAATGTGTTTGTATGTGCTCGCCTGTATGTCTATATAAACTGAGTGCTCCACAAATTTATCTAATTTCCCGTTATGAAAATGACTTTCAAAGGAAAATGTGGAAAAACTTCAATGCACAAAAGTGTCAAGAATAAGATATCTAAAGCGCTCCAAACGTAGATCTACGTTTTTTTACATTCTTTCTTATGGAGAAAATTTCTTGACGTGGTTGACCAGTTGTGGGATCCGAACTGGTGCTACATACTCCAGTATGGTGACCAGAGTCTTGAACAATTCTTTACTAAGGTGTCGAAACGCTATTCTTAGTTTTGCCAGGTACCCATAGTTTGCAGCAGTTATTTGACTGATGTGCGCCTCAGGAGATGCGTTAGGTATTATAATCACTCCAAGATCCTTTTCCTTGAGTGAGGGTTGCACTATTTAGCCCCCTAGACTGTACTCAGTCTGCGGTCTTTTATGTCCTTCCCCAGTCTTCATGACTTTGCACTTGGTGGGGTTAAACTCTAGGAGTCATTTGCTGGACCAGGCTTGTAGCCTATCCAGATCCCTTTATAGTCCTACCTGATCCTCATCCGACTAAATTTTTCGCAGTAGCTTCATATCGTCTGCAAACAGGGACACTTCTGAATCTATCTCCTCCGTCATGTCCTTCACATATACCAGAAACAGCACCGGTCCTAGGACTGACCCGGTGGAACCCCGCTCGTCACAGGCTCTCATTCTGACACCTCACCACGTACTATGAATCATTGTTGCCTTTCTGTGTGTGTGTGTGTGTGTGTGTGTGTGTGTGTGTGTGTGTGTGTGTGTGTGTGTGTGTGTGTGTGTGTGTGTGTGTGTGTGTGTGTGTGTGTGTGTGTGTGTGTGTGTGTGTGTGTGTGTGTGCGTGTGTGTGTATGTGTTAGTTAGTTACCATTTTGTCCTAGGCACATGTGTGTGTGTGTGTGTGTGTGTGTGTGTGTGTGCTCACCTAGTTGTACTCACCTAGTTGAGGTTGCAGGGGTCGAGTCCGAGCTCCTGGCCCCGCCTCTTCACTGGTCGCTACTAGGTCACTCTCCCTGAACCGTGAGCTTTATCATACCTCTGCTTAAAGCTATGTATGGATCCTGCCTCCACTACATGTGTGTGTGTGTGTTTGTGCGTGTGTGTGTGTGTGTGTGTGTGTGTGTGTGTGTGTGTGTGTGTGTGTGTGTGTGTGTGTGTGTGTGTGTGTGTGTGTGTGTGTGCGTGTGTGTGTGTATGTGTGTGTGTATGAGTATGTATGTGTGTGTGTGTGTGTGTGTGTGTGTGTGTGTGTGTGTGTGTGTGTGTGTGTGTGTGTGTGTGTGTGTGTGTGTGTGTGTACTCACCTATTTGTACTCACCTATTTGTAGTTGCAGGGGTCGAGTCCTAGCTCCTGGCCCCGCCTCTGTGTGTATGTGTATGTGTGTGTGTGTGTACTCATTTAGTTGTACTCACCTAATTGTGGTTGCAGGGGTTGAGACTCAGCTCCTGGCCCCGCCTCTTCAATGAACGCTACTAGGTCCTCTCTCTCCCTGCTCCATGAGCTTTATCATACCTCGTCTTAAAGCTATGTATGGTTCCTGCCTCCACTACATCACTTGCTAAACTATTCCACTTCCTGATTACTCTATGTGTGTGTGTGTGTGTTTATATTTTTGTAAGTTTAGAAGTAAAACAATGATCGCATTTGAGTGGTGATTGTCACTTACATATAATTAAATTCACTGAATGCAAAATTTAAAAGAAAAATTTATTACCATCAGTTTCATTGTGAAGTCAATGTAACATATATTTTGAACGAGAGTCTGCTTCACACAGTTCCTGTAGACGAATAAATATGCAGAGAAAAGTGAGCAGAATCAGAGAGAAGCAGCATCCAGAGGTCATCTCATGAAGAACAATGTCTGACATATCATTATATACCGTGAAAGTAATCTCGTAGCTTCCAATATCAGAGTCAGATTGCATCTATAACTCTTCCAGGGATGACTGCCGGGGGGTCAGATTCTCAGCGAGAAGAGGAAACGAATGTTTGAGAGAGAAAGAGAGGGAGAGAGAGAGAGAGAGAGAGAGAGAGAGAGAGAGAGAGAGCTAGAGACAGCTAGAGAGCAAGAGAGAGATTGAGGAAGTATAGATGAAAGGCAGAGAGCAGAATACTTTTTGAGAACTCTCTGTTGATATATGGCTATCAAAACAAAAGGGTCTTTCTCTCTCCAACCTCCTTTTCCTCTGACCACTGAGGTCATGAAACAAGGGGATGAACATACATTAACACACACATGTATATATATATGTATATATATATATATATATATATATATATATATATATATATATATATATATATATATATATATATATATATATATATATATATATATATATATATATATATATATATATATATATATATATATATATATATATAGGGAGGTACCACCTCTAGAACTGTCATAGGGACCCTCATCCTCAGAGAAAAGAATAAACTTGCTTCAGGGAAAACTCAAGGTTCTCCCTGAAGCTGTTTGAGAATTTTCTCCTACCACCCCCTATATTTCAGGTATGTTTTATTTAAAGACAAAATACATTGGCCAAACATTCACAAAAATACATCAGAAAGTAAAACAACATAGGTAACTCAGAGCTACATCTCGAATACTTCGTCCAGCTCCCCTGCGGTGGGCCGCGTGCCCAGAATGATGCAGGCATTTCCTCTCTGGATCGCAACACTGAGTCTCTGAAAGAGGAAGCTGGTCGCCCTGTGGTCCTTGGTTTCTATAATGAGCTTTTCACCCAGCTCTTTGAGGAACTTCAGAGCACACTTGCCCCATGCTCCAAGGGTCTCCGACCCTATTGGAATGAAGTTATAGCAAGGGGGAAGGTCTTCATATTTTCGGATCTTCTGGGTCTTCCTGTGGCTGGCAGCTCCACCCCTTTCCACTACAGAGTATGGCAAGTAGGTGTCTGCCAATGTGGCAGCACAGGTGTAGTCCCAGGCAATCTGCTTTCCATCCTTCCAGGGTAGCATAGTGGCTCCATCAGGACGCTTTTGACTTCCATCAGACCTCTGTACTTGGGGTTCCCGTTGGGCAACGGGCTGTGGCGAGGCTTCTCTTTATTATGTCATTGATCTCCTCATGTCTGGCATACTTCCCTTCTGCTGTGTGGCACACGAGACCATGAAGTCCGAATTGATCAGCTGTCGCCCTGCCGCAAATACACCTATGTTCGGTGAGGATGGGGGCGGCTAGGCGAAGAGCAACACCAATCCGAATGGCCTGTGGGTCGAGACGGGTGCCCAGGGAGGAATTGGGAACAGCTAACAGGAAATCTCCTGAGTGTGGTGCCTTCACTGCCAGGAGACGAGCTTTGTTCTTTCCTGAAGCATTGGAGAGCACTGTGTTGGCGATTTTTTCCATGATCGGTTTGTCCCAGTGGGACTGTTTGTGCTGTATAAATATATATATATATATATATATATATATATATATATATATATATATATATATATATATATATATATATATATATACCAGTGTACCCTGAATAGTAATGTTAACGTATTCTGTGTGAATGATGACGCCCTATTTAGGGTGCGTCTTGATAAAGTATAATCGTTGGATTCAGAGCAATTGCTTGTTTTTTCCACTAGTGACTCCGCACTACCACTGCTCAACCTAATCTGTCTGCAATATATGATCCCCTTCTCCATGAATACGCTGCACTTTTGTCAAGATTGACGGACTGAATACATCCACTCCAGGTTGAGGGACTTAATCATCAGCTAATCGGGCATAATATGTATCTTTGACATAATGATGCACATCAGACTCAGCAACACCATTCAATCTTTACATAGAAGCTCTTCACAGGAACTCCACTGGTAGTATCTGGTCTACTATATGGGCATGACGTAATTCCACTAGTGGCCCCCACCCACTTCTCACGATGCCATCACATGCTGCATCGCTTCTCTTGCTCCAATAGCTCCAGAAGAAAAGTACTGATTCGGAAATAGGATTGAAATAGGTCACCTCTACCAAGTAGGGTGACTGAAGCTTAATCTTTGGGTTAGACCAGTTGTATTCATTGCGCAGCTCGCGATGACTCAATTCACGGCTCTCGAAAAATATATAAATTAATTAATAAAAAAAAATATATAGAAAAATAATTTTTCAAGTAAGATACATATTTTCATGAGGTGAGATGGAAGACGAAGTCACAGTAAGAGATAACATTCTAACATCCCTACCCTAGTCGTACAGAAATCATACGTGTCCACTACGGGAAACTGATCAGGGACACGTCTAGTTCTAGGCGTCGGTGGTCTCGCTGATTCAGTTGAGTTCAAGCTTTCGGGGGGAGACTGGATTTGTGTTTGAAAATAGGCAACAGATATTTGAGACTGCGGCAACATATATGAAAGTAACGACTTAACTATTGCTGCTTGTGGAAGCTAGCTGCGATGAGCTAGTTTTCCTTGAAACCAAAGTGCAGTCAAGTAGTGTCCGTTATGATGGATCGATTTGTGGTTAAACAAAAACACAATAGTGATGAACAGCCATCCCAGACCCGACCAGTAGAAAAGGAGCATTAAGTAAGTTTGGTCTTTATTTTGCTATTAATAACAAGATATGCAGGCTAATATTACCATGTCTAATTTTTCCCACTTACTATATTGCACTAGCAGCTCAGTACTACTTAATTTAGTTGAGTTGCGCTAACTTGCAGTAGCTGCGGCTCTCTCAATCAATGTGTTTAACCGAAGTGGCTCTCTTGCAAAAATTAGTGAATAACACTGGGTTAGACAAATGAGTGTGAAGGCCAAGAACTGAAAATTATTATCATAAAAGATTTAGAAAACTAACAATAAGAATAAGACACTTGTGCAACACTTGGATATCTATGTCGAGGAAATATTTCACTCACCGTTTCTTTGTATTGAATTTATAAAGCCTCGGGATGGCGAAACGTTGTCATTATAAGAAACAGGATCTCCTGGTTGTCATAATAAGAAACAGGATCTCCTGGCTGTCATAATAAAAAACAGGATCTCCTGGCTGTCATAATAAGAAACATGAGCTCCTGGTTGTCATAATAAGAAACAGGATCTCCTGGCTGTCATAATAAGAAACAGGATCTCCTGGCTGTCATAACAAGAAACAGGATCTCCTGGTTGTCATAATAAGAAACAGGATCTCCTGGCTGTCATAATAAGAAACAGGATCTCCTGGCTGTCATAACAAGAAACAGGATCTCCTGGTTGTCATAATAAGAAACAGGATCTCCTGGCTGTCATAATAAGAAACAGGATCTCCTGGCTGTCATAATAAGAAACAGGATCTCCTGGCTGTCATAACAAGAAACAGGATCTCCTGGCTGTCATAATAAGAAACAGGATCTCCTGGCTGACATAATAAGAAACAGGATCTCCTGGCTGTCATAATAAGAAACAGGATCTCCTGGCTGACATAATAAGAAACAGGATCTCCTGGCTGTCATAATAAGAAACAGGATCTCCTGGCTGTCATAATAAGAAACAGGATCTCCTGGCTGTCATAATAAGAAACAGGATCTCCTGGCTGTCATAATAAGAAACAGGATCTCCTGGCTGTCATAATAAGAAACAGGATCTCCTGGCTGTCATAATAAGAAACAGGATCTCCTGGCTGTCATAACAAGAAACAGGATCTCCTGGCTGTCATAATAAGAAATAGGATCTCCTGGCTGCCTTGATAACAGCCAGGCTTCCCTGGCTGCCATAATGATAGCCAGGCTTCCCTGGATGCCATAATAACAGCCAACTTTTCCTGGATGCCCTAATAACAGCCAGGCTTCCCTGACTGCCATAATGATAGCCAGGCTTCCCTGGATGCCATAATAACAGCCAAGTTTCCGTGGCTGCCATAATAACAGCCAGGCTTCCCTGGCTGCCATAAAAACAGCCAGGCTTCCCTGGCTGCCATAATGATATCCAAGCTTCCCTGGATACCATAATAACAGTCAAGTTTCCCTGGCTGCCATAATAACAGCCAGGCTTCCCTGGCTGCCATAATAACAGCCAGGCTTCCCTGACTGTCATAATAACAGCCAGGCTTCCCTGACTGTCATAATAACAGCCAGGCTTCACTGGCTGCCATAATGATATCCAGGCTTCCCTGGATACCATAATAACAGTCAAGTTTCCCTGGCTGCCATAATAACAGCCAAGTTTCCGTGGCTGCCATAATAACAGCCAGGCTTCCCCGTCTGCCATAATAACAGCCAGGATTCCTTGACTGTTATAATAATAGCCAGGCATCCCTGGCTGCCTTAATAACAGCCAGGCTACCTTGGGTACCATAATAACAACCAGGATTCCCTGGCTACCATAACAACCAGGTTTTCCTGGCTACCATAACAACAACCCGACTTCCTTGCCTACCATAACAACAACCATGCTTCCCCGGCTGCCATAACAACCAGGCTCCCCTGGCTACCATAACCAGGTTTCCCTGGCTACCATAACAACAACAAGGCTTCCCTGGCTACCGTAACAGCAACCAGGCTTCTCTGGCTGCCACAGTAGTGGATGGATAAATAATGATAATAAGTGGAGAACAGATTAGTGATGATGTTGTAATGTATAATGAACGCAGATGCTGTTGTTGCTTCAGTGTCTCCTCCAGTTTTACGCTCGCCAGGCTACCAGATTGGATACATTTTATGTAATATTAACCAAGGCAAAGAATCTGAAGACATTTTAATTAATACTAATGAATAACTTAAATTTATATCTTCTCTAAGCAAGCCCCACCAGGCTGATGTTAGCGAAGTTTTATCTTTGCAAGACTAATAAAGATTAATAAAGCCTGCTGAGCCGAAAAAGAACATTTTAACAATAAAGATACCCAGGTGGTGTACTAGTGTCTTATATGTCAAATTATATACCTCATATCTACTGAAATAAGTTCTTGGTTGAAAAGCCCAGAGATAAAGTAAGAAACTAAGAAGCCTCAGCCCCGGATGGTCTTAAGTTCCTCCTAGAAAGTATCGTGTATGGATTATCCTCTGAGTCTACCCTCTAAGAAGAGCAGACTCTTACCATTGCTCAGCCTCAAACCTTTCATTACACAAAGATGACAAAGACAACCAGGTGCATTGAGACTCCGGTTTCAGCGTATCTTGGACTTAGCATTCATTCACAATTCAGGAGCAATCTTCTGGTAGATAAGTTAGCCAGACTCAGGCAATACCCTGGGAAGATGGGCTATGATGCTATTAAGCAATTTACCAAATAATCCTCAACACCCTCTGCAGGATCATTCCATGGTTACTGCAATCACACTGTTTTTTAAGGACATGTTGTCACAAGTTATGGAGAAAGAAGGGATCCATCGATTTTTACAAATGGTCACAGGAAAATCCTCCCCTATAGACGAATATATCACTATTTATTCTTGGCTTTAGGTATCCTTTTCTAGAACGGTCAGTTGAAATAATCTTAATTGGAAGTCTGGATGGTAACTGTTGCTTCTGCACCCGACAAGGACCGGCAAGATCCAACATAGCTCAACCTGCCCCTAACTGTGATCAAGTAGTACATGCCTGTAGTCTGTTATCCCTTTTCATTCAGGCATCAATAGACCCTGTAAGCATTCATCATTTCATCCAAGAAATTAGAGGGAGTGTTATGAATCTAATCTCAACTATATTCCTGTGATTAGCGGAGACTATAATGAACATTATAATGAAGAAACCCCAGTTGTCCTATCCTAAATTGTCAAGGCTGTGACACACGAATTGGCCCAACACCGAGAAAATAATGGTTGAAAGCAATTGGTGGCCTATTGAAAGGATCGGGATGGTCTTTGGTCGAGATGGAGGCAGGTGTTTAAACACCAAGGAAAGTCGGTGCTGGAATTAGATATACGTGCAACACCTGGGTATATTTATTTGAAGACGTTCCGCCAACCAATAGTTTACAGTTCATTTTTGAGATGATATACGATGATAGCATAATGTGAGGTAATCGGTCCCTCAGCCTTGCAGATCTATGAAAGGAAGACAGTGAAAAATGAAGTAATCAGTCCCTTAGTCAATGCCCTATTCAAATATAACTCATTCCACTAAGTCAAGGTATAAGTTTCTAGTTTTTACGTTTGTGGTCTTAGGAAATCATCTACAAAAAGCTCATGGGACAACAAACCTGACACTAACACAAGGTAAGTAAGTTGTCTCCTTGTTAAGTCTCCCAGATTCTAACTGAGAGACCTTCTGGATGTTTATATTGAAACTGGTGTTAAGAGGATTTAATGCACAGGTGGATTCTGTTTCCTAATACAGTGATCCATTGTTGGTTTACGTTCCTTACTTAAACCTATACGTTACCTAGACCTATACGTTGCCTAGACCTATACGTTACCTAGACCTATACATTACCTAGACCTATACGTTACCAAAATCTATACATTGCCAAGACCTATACGTTACCTGGACATATACCCATTAATGCATTCGTACTTGCTGTAATTTATACCATTTCAACCAGTTTGAGGGTTTTATGCACTTACGTGATATTTTTTATATCGCTTTTTAAATATTTATTTCATGCCTTATAAACCAAAGTTTGGCCCCAATAGCTGAACCATCAACAATTCTGTATTCTTGGTTTATTGTTACCTATGTAAATAGCTGTAGGATATGCACGATGAGTCTCATGAAAGGACCTGAAGAGTTCAACCAGTGATCCAGTCTGTTGCCACGCTACAACTCTGTGTTGCAGAGTGCACTGCAGGTGCACTTGCACGAGGCGTACCAATATGACACATGATAATTTCTTTATCCATCACGAGAGAGAAATGGACCCTCTCTCTCTCTCTCCCCTTATCACCCACCCTCAGAGCTTCCCCCATTAGTGTCGCCCTGCACTAGAAATTGGTGGAAAGAGAATTCATTCCTTTCTCGATTACGTAGCTTATCCGTAGAGAGTGTGATCATATGAATCCAACAGACACCGAGAAGACAACTGTTTCTCCATAGGACTCTCACGGGAAAAAGGAACCTTCCAGTGTACTTATTTCTGTCTCCCTCACAGATCGACAGTGAGTCCCCTACGAACAGATCGATAGTGAGTCCCCAACGAACAGATCGATAGTGATTCCTCAACGAACAGATCGATAGTGAGTCCTCAAAGGACAGATCGATAGTGAGTCCCCAACGAACAAAGAAAACCTGGCTAAACTTTTACAAACATGGTAAATCACAACAAAAATCACACCAAACAGTCTCACTAACTATTACCGGATCTGAGAAATTTCTTCTAATTAGGTCTCAAGCCATTTGTTCCTCGCTGCTCACTTTTATGTTGAGACGGAGAGACACGGGAATAAAAAGGATGAGAATGAGAAAGTAGGTAACGACAGGGAGAAGAGGCAAGGGGTAGGAATGGACGGTAGGTGCAATGGATAGGGAAAGTGGTTGGGACAGTTGGCATTAATAGAGGGAATAATAGGGAAATGTGGTTAAGGGAAGGAGGGGTACAGGGTAAAAGTACAGATGGCAAAGGGATAGACTAAGGGATGGGAACAGATGTAGAGATAGGGACAGTTACATGAGGAAGAAACTGGGATTAAGAAGAAGAATCAGGAAAAAGTTAACATTGGGTAGTGACCAAGCAGCAGGATAGAGTATCGATATTATGCAGGAACAAGGAAAGAGGGGCATGAGGTATGGATAAGGGAGAGAGAGAGAGGGAGAGAGAGAGAGAGAGAGAGAGAGAGAGAGAGAGAGAGAGAGAGAGAGAGAGAGAGAGAGAGAGAGAGAGAGAGAGAGAGAGTGGTAACATATGGTGTGGTCAGGAAGCTAGAGATAGATGCGACAGTAAACATACAGCTTACCAATAACTCACAATTCAACTGTTTTAATTCAACTGGGCATTACCAGCCAATTTATTCGACATGAGTTCAAACCCCACCCGTTCCGTGTTTTTTTTTTTCTCCCAGATTACATAGATCAACGCGAAAAATTTCGAGTCCAGCCTGGTAACACCCACTGTCGCGGCCAAACACTCACCTCAAGAGCAGCATACATTAACACACTGGTAGTTCAGAACGAACTAACTTCTTTCATTTCTTAGGATTAATTTTCCACTAAGAATCGTCGTCTCCATGTAAAATATACAAAAACCGTAGTGGATTGTACGAGCGCCTGGTTGATAAAATGTGGTCAGGTTTGCTTCAAGGAAGGGAAAGAGAAGCTGAATTCTTTGTATCATGATCCCTTCACAAGTATCTAAGTAGTTCACTTAAAGGGAGACTTTGAAAGAACTGAACTCACAAGCTCCTTCAACAGGAAAAAGATCTGTGGAAAGAGTTGGAAAAAAAATTGATTAATTTTTTTTTTATTATCACACTGGCCGATTCCCACCAAGGCAGGGTGGCCCGAAAAAGAAAAACTTTCACCATCATTCACTCCATCACTGTCTTGCCAGAAGGGTGCTTTACACTACAGTTTTTAAACTGCAACATTAACACCCCTCCTTCAGAGTGCAGGCACTGTACTTCCCATCTCCAGGACTCAAGTCCGGCCTGCCGGTTTCCCTGAATCCCTTCATAAATGTTACTTTGCTCACACTCCAACAGCACGTCAAGTATTAAAAACCATTTGTCTCCATTCACTCCTATCAAACACGCTCACGCATGCCTGCTGGAAGTCCAAGCCCCTCGCACACAAAACCTCCTTTACCCCCTCCCTCCAACCCTTCCTAGGCCGACCCCTACCCCGCCTTCCTTCCACTACAGACTGATACACTCTTGAAGTCATTCTGTTTCGCTCCATTCTCTCTACATGTCCGAACCACCTCAACAACCCTTCCTCAGCCCTCTGGACAACAGTTTTAGTAATCCCGCACCTCCTCCTAACTTCCAAACTACGAATTCTCTGCATCATATTCACACCACACATTGCCCTCAGACATGACATCTCCACTGCCTCTAGCCTTCTCCTCGCTGCAACATTCATCACCCATGCTTCACACCCATATAACAGTGTTGGTAAAACTATACTTTCATACATTCCCCTCTTTGCCTCCAAGGACAAAGTTCTTTGTCTCCACAGACTCCTAAGTGCACCACTCACTCTTTTTCCCTCATCAATTCTATGATTCACCTCATCTTTCATAGACCCATCCGCTGACACGTCCACTCCCAAATATCAGAATACGTTCACCTCCTCCATACTCTCTCCCTCCAATCTGATATTCAATCTTTCATCACCTAATCTTTTTGTTATCCTCATAACCTTACTCTTTCCTGTATTCACCTTTAATTTTCTTCTTTTGCACACCCTACCAAATTCATCCACCAATCTCTGCAGCTTCTCTTCAGAATCTCCCAAGAGCACAGTGTCATCAGCAAAGAGCAGCTGTGACAACTCCCACTTTGTGTGTGATTCTTTATCTTTTAACTCCACGCCTCTTGCCAAGACCCTCGCATTTACTTCTCTTACAACCCCATCTATAAATATATTAAACAACCACGGTGACATCACACATCCTTGTCTAAGGCCTACTTTTACTGGGAAAAAATTTCCCTCTTTCCTACATACTCTAACTTGAGCCTCACTATCCTCGTAAAAACTCTTCACTGCTTTCAGTAACCTACCTCCTACACCATACACTTGCAACATCTGCCACATTGCCCCCCTATCCACCCTGTCATACGCCTTTTCCAAATCCATAAATGCCACAAAGACCTCTTTAGCCTTATCTAAATACTGTTCACTTATATGTTTCACTGTAAACACCTGGTCCACACACCCCCTACCTTTCCTAAAGCCTCCTTGTTCATCTGCTATCCTATTCTCCGTCTTACTCTTAATTCTTTCAATTATAACTCTACCATACACTTTACCAGGTACACTCAACAGACTTATCCCCCTATAATTTTTGCACTCTCTTTTATCCCCTTTGCCTTTATACAAAGGAACTATGCATGCTCTCTGCCAATCCCTAGGTACCTTACCCTCTTCCATACATTTATTAAATAATTGCACCAACCACTCCAAAACTATATCCCCACCTGCTTTTAACATTTCTATCTTTATCCCATCAATCCCGGCTGCCTTACCCCCTTTCATTTTACCTACTGCCTCACGAACTTCCCCCACACTCACAACTGGCTCTTCCTCACTCCTACAAGATGTTGTTCCTCCTTGCCCTATACACGAAATCACAGCTTCCCTATCTTCATCAACATTTAACAATTCCTCAAAATATTCCCTCCATCTTCCCAATACCTCTAACTCTCCATTTAATAACTCTCCTCTCCTATTTTTAACTAACGAATCCATTTGTTCTCTAGGCTTCCTTAACTTGTTAATCTCACTCCAAAACTTTTTCTTATTTTCAACAAAATTTGTTGATAACATCTCACCCACTCTCTCATTTGCTCTCTTTTTACATTGCTTCACCACTCTCTTAACCTCTCTCTTTTTCTCCATATACTCTTCCCTCCTTGCATCACTTCTACTTTGTAAAAACTTCTCATATGCTAGCTTTTTCTCCCTTATTACTCTCTTTACATCATCATTCCACCAATCGCTCCTCTTCCCTCCTGCACCCACTTTCCTGTAACCACAAACTCTAATATCACTATCAAAAGCTTTGTAACTCAAAATTCTCTGCTGAAGTTATTCAGGAGTCAGCAGGAACAGCATCAGGTACAATAACAGTAATACAGAAGTAATTAGGATATCAAGTAACCTAGCGTCAACAGGAACACACACCAAAAAAAATCGGCAACTGGAGTAACATCAGCAGCAGTCATAAAAACAGCAACAACAATATAACCATATGTATTAACAAGAAAAATATACACACCAACACCACCACTATTACTATCATCACCACCACCACCATCACCATCTCCATCACCACCACCACCACCATCACCACCATCACCACCACCATCACCATCTCCATCACCACCACCACCACCATCACCATCTCCATCACCACCACCACCACCATCACCACCATCACCACCATCATCACCACCACCATCACCATCACCATCACCACCACCACCACCATCACCACCATCATCACCATCATCACCACCATCACCACCATCACCACCATCAACACAATCACCACCATCACCACCATCACTATCACCACCACCATCACCACCATCATCACCACCATCACCATCACCACCATCAACACCATCACCATCATCACTATCACCACCACCATCACCACCATCATCACCACCATCACCACCATCACCACCATCATCACCATCACCACCACCACCACCATCACCACCATCATCACCACCATGACTACCACCACCATCACCATCACCACCATCATCACCATCACCACCATCACCATCACCTCAATCACCAACACCACCATCACCACCATCACCACTACCACCATCACAACTACCGCCATCACCATCACCATCACCATCATCACCAACACCACCATCACCACCATCACCACCATCACCACCACCACCATCACAACTACCACCATCATCACCACCATCATCACCATCACCACCGCCACCATCACCACCACCACAACCACCATCACCACCACCACCATCACAACCATCACCATCATCACCATTACCACCACCACCATCACCATCACCACAATCACCAACACCACCATCACCACCATCACCACCACCACCATCACAACTACCACCATCACCACCATCATCACCATCACCACCGCCACCATCACCACCACCACCACCACCACCATCACCACCACCACCATCACAACCACCACCATCACCACCATCACCACCACCACCACCACCACCATCACCACCACCACCATCACAACCACCACCATCACCACCATCACCACCACCACCATCACAACCACCACCATCACCACCATCACCACCATCACTATTACCACCATCACAACCACCATCACCATCACCACCATCATCACCACCATCACCATCACCACCATCACCACCATCACCATCACCACCATCACCATCACCACCATCACCACCATCACCATCACCATCATCACCACGACCACCACCACCATCATCACCACCAGCACCACCATCACCACCATCACCATCACCATCATCACCATTACGACCATCACCACCACTATCCCCATCACCACCACCATCACCACTATCACCACCATCACCATCACCACCACCATCACCATCACCACAACCACCATCAAAGACAACGACAGCAACAACAACAATAAAACATCAACAGCACCAACGTGATCATGAACATCAACACAATATTATAAATATTATGGAAAACAATGGGTTAAAATATAAATGAGGAACTGCAAGGAGTTATTAAAAAAAATATTTAATATTCTGGCAATGTTTATCTCAATTTGTTTTGGATTCGAAGGAATGCTATTCTAACATCCCACATCCTCCGAGCGTCCAGAATGCTCAACTTATTTGATAACAAGAACGAGAAAATGTTGTTGAGAGTAACAAATTCGTTGCCAATATTACTCCGGTTTTATTTACCGAATAAAACGTAAAAAACAGAACGTCGTTTTATTTTATTGTTCATGTTAAAGCGTGAAATTTCAGTGAATGTGTACTGATGCGATTAAGAAATACGTGT
This sequence comes from Cherax quadricarinatus, assembly GCF_038502225.1. NCBI lineage: Eukaryota > Metazoa > Arthropoda > Malacostraca > Decapoda > Parastacidae > Cherax > Cherax quadricarinatus. The sequence goes on from NC_091302.1 coordinate 19,544,378, forward strand.
TGTGCAAATTCTTAATAACGTGGCTGGACCGCCAGATTTAAGCTACGGCGAAATTAGCAAGCACCAATTTTCCGAGCTGGCTGCACTTTCCCAAACTTTCAGGTTCAGTAACTGATGGCCCAGAGTCTGCTAGCCTAGTGACTGCAACCCTAGTGACTCCTAGCCTAGTGACTGAAGGTCTAGTGACTCCAAGCCTAGTGACTGAAGGCCTAATGACTCCTAGCCTAGTGACTAAAGGCCTAGTGACTGCAAGCCTAGTGACTGAAGGCCTAGTGACTCCAAGCCTAGTGACTGAAGGCCCAATGACTCCTAGCCTAGTGACTGAAGGCCTAGTGACTGCAAGCCTAGTGACTGAAGGCCTATTGACTGCAAGCCTAGTGACTGAAGGCCTAGTTACTGCAGGCTTACTAACTGCAGGTCTAGTGACAGCAAGCCTAGTGACTGCAAGTCTCGCGGCTGCAGGTGTAGGGACTACAAGTCTAGTGACTGCAGGCCTAGTGACTGCAAGCCTAGTGGATGCCGGTCTATTGGCCCAGTGATTACAACAATTGAACCAGCCTAAAATAGGGATTAAATTAAATTCTCAGCATACATACATTCATCTAAAGAAATCTTCTTTCGGTGTCTATGAACTGTATTACACGTTAATAAAAAAAATCTTTCCAAACATTTTTGCGCATTGACACTATAATCATGGAATTATTTACAAACTTTGTGTGATTTCAAGTACTTTTAACTTTTTAGGAGTCATTATTTTTAATCTTGTATTATTATTATAATAAAAAAGAAGCGCTAAATCACAAGGGCTATACAGCACTGCAGGGCAGGGAAGGATGTGAGGGTATCAGGTAGCAAGAGGGAGAGGGATGATTAGTAGGTTGTGGAGTACAGCGGGGCAGTGGATAGTGCAGGGTAGAGGGTAGCAAGAGATTGGGGTAGAAAGGACTGAGGGGAGTGCTAAAGGTATCATCATCAGAGTTTGTGGAGTAAATCAGTTATTTTCAAAAAGTAAATGAGAGAGTCCGGATGAAGGAGGGTCCATCAGCTAGAAGGGAAGGTAAAGAAAGAGCGGCAGAGCTCGTTGATAGAGTGGGCAGTCCAACAGAATGTGGCTAACAGATACTGGAACCTGACAATTCTCACAGAGAGGAACAGGGCGCCTCTCCATGGGATATCCATGAGTAAGACGAGTGTGGCTGATGTGAAGACAGGAGAGAGTAGTCTCCCAACCTTGAAATTGATGACAAGAAGACGCAAGTAACCTATACTCGGTTTAACAGAAGGAAATTTGTTATAGAGCAGATCAGATCAACGTTGTTGCCAATGGGTGTGAAGGTGGGTAGCAATTACAGCAAAATAGTCCGTGAATGGAACACCTCTATATGAAACTGGGAGGTCATGTACTGCTGACCGTGCAGCAGTGTCTGCCTGTTCATTGCCCTGTACGACAACATGACGAGAGACCCAACAAAAAAAAATATATTTGTGCTTGGTAGAGATATAGCATAATTAAAGTTGGATATGGAGAACTAGGGGGTGAGGTGTATCAAATTTTCGTATAGCCTGTAAAGCACTAAGGGAGTCTGAAACAACCACAAATGGTGACACAGGCATAGATGCAATAAGGATAAGTGCTGCAAGAATGGCTGGCATACAATTCAGCAGTAAAAATGCTAGCCGAGGATAGTATATGCCTTCGCACGACACTGTCTGGAAACACTGCTGCAAATCCGATGCCGTCAGAAGGCTTAGAACCATCTGTGTACACTGCGATAGCATGAGAATAAGAGCGGAAGTGGTCAAGAAAAAGAGAGCGGGAAGCTACCGTAGGCAGTTGGGATTTTGTGCATGGCAGTGAGAAAGAACAGACACGAACAGCTGGAACTTCCCAAGGGGGTAGGGAAAAGTGAGATGCTACATGAACGTAGAAAGGTAACAACAGAAGGAAAGACAAGAGCGAATGTAGGCAAAGAGAAAAGAGATGGAGTAAACAGGGGCGATGAACAAATAATGTCTACTAACATAAGTGACTATTCTATATATAGAAGGATTGCGGAGATCATGAGAACGAACATAATAGCAAAGGCAAGGAACATCATGGCGAATGGACAAGGATGGAATATTCGCTTCTGCATAGAGACTCTCAAGAGGTGAAGAGCGACAAGCACCAAGGCATGAACGTAATCCCTACTGATGGGTGGGATTAAGGCTAGAGAGAGTAGCAGGAGAGGTCGCCGAATAGATTTGGACACTATAATCGAGTTTCGATAAAATTAGGGCTAAATGTAAGTGAAGGAGAATTCTACGATTAGCTCCCCATGAAAGATGAGCGACTGTGACAAGTTGCCTTCAGAGAGGTAATGTGAGGTTTCAAGGATAACCTACAGTTGAGCAGAAGGCCTAAAAACCTGACCGTATCACGTTCTGGGATACATTCGGAGATGACAGAATGCCTAGCGAAAGTAACATGGTGAGTTTTAGTACTGCGAAATTTATACCCATGCATTGTGGCCCATTTGGAGACACAGTTGACCGCATGCTAGAGAGAAACAGCAATGAGGTGACAGTCAGCGCTTGCACAAGCTATAGCGAAGTCATCAACATAGAGTGGAAGAAGAGAGGCCAGATCATTTATAGCAAGGAGAAAAAGTGTTGTGCTCAGAACACGTCCCTTTGGGACACCTTCAGCTTGGACAAAGTCCGGGGAAGGCATATTATTAATCCGAACACAGAAATATATGTCAGTTAAGAAGTTCTTAAGGAAGGATGGTAGATTGCCTCGGAAGCTTAAGGAGTGGGCTTGGGCCAAAATATTATATCTCCAGGTTGTGTCATGCCTTCTCAAGGTCAAAAAATATGGCAATAACTGAGTGGTTATTCGCAAAAGCATTATGAACATACGTATCCAAGCATAGTAAGGGGCCCTTACAAAAGTCATATTGACTAGTGGAGAGACTGTTGTGTGTCTTTAAATACCACATTAAACGTCGATTTACCAAACGTTCCATCACCTTGCAAACTGCATTGGTAAGAGCAGTGGGACGATAGTGGGAGGCATCATGTCCTGTAGTACCCGATTTGCAGAAAAGGAGAACAATGGCAAGGAGCAACTCCTTGTGACCAAATAAGATTAAAGAGCCGTAAGAAGACTGCAAGGGCTGACTGATGAAAATGTTGTAACATCTGAATATGAATGCCGTCAAGCCCAGCTGCCGATAATCGTCAAGCTGAGAGAGTTGCCTCCATTTCCAGAAATGTAAAAGGCACATTGTAAGATTCTTCTTTGAGATAAGAGAAGTCTAAGGGCATTAACTCTCTTCCAGACTTTGAGGAAAGAAACGAGGGGCATAGATGGAGCCCCTGAGAAATACGGACCAGATGATTATCAATTTCAATGGCAATGTCAAAAGGGTTTGCTATATCAATACCGGCAACCCGCAGAACAGGAGCCTGGTGAGGGGAGTATTTACCACTCAGTTTCCATACTTTTTTCCAGACTGCGCGCATACAGGAAACAGAGGTGATGGTGGAAACATAATCTTGCCAGCAAGTGCGTTTAGCGTCAAGGATGACACGGCGAGTGACCGTTCGCTTCTGCTTAAAATCAAGAAGTCTCTGTGGTTCTATTGTACTGGTACCTGCCCCATGCAGTGTGTTTCAAATGTACTGCCCTAGCACAAGCAGGAGACCACCAAGGCACACACTTCTGAAAATGCCTGCCTGAGGTTTGGGGTACAGAATGAGAAGCTGTGGTTAAATCTGAGGTCGATAAGAGGTGTAAAGGCTCATGAATGGAGGATGAAGAAGGAACTTCACTAAAAGCAGATAATTGCGAGTAAAGGTCCCAGTTTGCTTGATCAAATTGCCAGCGTGGGCTACGAAGAGGTGGTGAATATGAAGAAGTAAGAATGATTGGAAAATATCGCTGTCATGTAAGACCAGGAGGACAGACCAGGTGAAGTCTAGTGCAGTGGAGGAAGAGCAGATCGAGAAATAGATGCAAGAGAGAGTATGAATACGAGGATCAAAATGGGTGGGGGTACCTGTATTTAAAACATGGAGGGGGTGAGAAGCGAGAAAAGCCTCTAACTGAATGCCAAAGGAGTCACAGTGAGACCCCCCCAGAAAAAATGGTGAGCATTAAAATCGCCAAGTAACAGAAGTGGTGGCAGTAATGATGAAACAAAAAAAGGCAAAATATGAGATAGATAATGCCTGAGAATGAGAGAGATTCAAAGAAGAGATTGTATACCACTTATTCAAGTGGATACAGGATGCAGTGTAATGCAGCAAAGTAGGAACAAATAGCTGATAGTACGGAATATCAGTGCATAAAAGAAGGGCACTTTCATTAAAGGTTCAATCAGAAAAAGGATCCGAAGAATACAACAAATCATAGCCTGAGATGGGATGGATAGCAGCGGAGAGCAACATCTGACGCTCACACCGATTACCTCTGAGGCCACGAATATTCCAATGTAAATAGGCCATGATTAGTAATGAGAAAGATACAAGAAATCTGCAGGTAAAGGTATCTACGGACTAGAGGGGTTAAAAAAGTTCACAGGTTGCGACAGTGGAAAACGCTCAAACAGTGAAGGAACAGGATGCTGCGAAGATAGCTTCAAGTGTTTCTAAAGACAAAGATGTTGTATGGGAGACAATATTGGAAATGGAAGGAGGAGGGTGAGTAAAGATTGGGACAGCAATGGACTGAACCAAAGTAGGGGGGGGGACGAAAGGGCAGAGAGAACTGGAGAAGTGTGGGAGGGGGCAGAAAAGGAAGAAACCTGGGAGGGGGCAGAAGAGGAAGAAACTTGGGAGGGAACAGGGGAGGAAGGTACAGTACGAGGAGGAGGGTGAACCTCCACACTTGTAACAGAGCCAATGAGAGATGAAAAACTAGGTACAGAGACTGGAAAGCTAAAATGTGGAGGTAGAAGAAGGGAAGGAGAGGTTAAAGGAGATTTGAGCAATGGGGATTTTTTGGACTTCTGAGAAGTAGAGGGGTGATGGGGAGGAGGTGTTGTACAAGGTCTTGTCGATACCAGAACTTTTGAGGGAGAACATGAAGAAGTGAGAACAGACTGAGGTGTTGAGGTAGGGACTTCTGAGTCCAGGACAGCAAAAGAATTAGAGACAGGAGTGACTATGGCCGGGGTAACCACAGAGGAGGCCGAAGAAGATGGGACCCCAGAGGTGAAGGGACGTTTAGAAACACAAGAATAAGAAATACGGGGTAGTCTCCCTTGGAGACATAGATGAGAAACTGCCTCAGCATAGGGAAAACCTGCTTCTTTGAGGCAACGGATTTCTCGCTCATTTAAGCAAACTTGGCAACGGAGAAAGAAAGATGGGTGAACCTCATGACAATAAAGGCAAGAGGGAGGTAGACTACAAGAAGTATTGGAATGGGCATCGGCACCACAGACTGGGCATTCAGCTATACACCTGCAATATTTCGCTGGATAACCAAAACACCAGCAATTTCTACACTGTTGCTGTGTAGGGATGACCTTTCGAACTTGTAAATGGTGTCCCACTATATAAACAGAGGATGGGAGTTCACGGCAGTCGAAGGTTAATCGAGCTATATTGCAAGGTTATCGTCTCTGCCCACAGGCAGGAAGGACACAAATCTCTACTTTGAGGAATGGGAGGTCTTGGAGTTCCAGCTGTTCTAGAATGTCATCGCCACATGTCTTGAAATTCTGTTGGACAATGGTATGGGACAGAATGACAGTACCATTACAATAATTGAAGGAATGATGTTTTTCGATTGTGATAGGAATAGTACCGATATTTGAAAGAAGAGAAAGGTCATGAGCTTTGTTACCATTCTGGATAATGATGATGCATGTTCTGCTCTTGAGAACGTGAAAGGATATATCTCTACCAACATGGCATAGGAGTGCCTTGCCAATACTTCATGGTCGGAAAGATAGGCAGTAGAAGAAGTCAGTCATAAAGTAAAGAATTTAGTCCATTGCGCATTCCGAAACTGAGCGTGGAAAGGGAGTGTGTGACGTGTCGGTCTTTTCTGAGGATTGTAGATGAATGGTTCAAAGAACTGACACGTTGTTAAATTAGACACATGTGTAACTCTTGGGTATCTTTATTGAGGAAACGTTTCGCCACACAGTGGCTTCATCAGTCCATACAAAGGATAAACTTGAAGAACAGGAGGAGAATGTGGAGAATGAATAGGAAGCAAAGAAGTATCATCAGTCTTGGGTGTTTAGGAGTGGGACTGGAGTTGGTCCAACGTGGGACGGGCTGGCGATTCGAAAATTGCTGCACTGTAGAGGGAGAGGCTGGAAGCATAGTCAAAGAAGAGTGGAGGTCAGACGTATCAAAGGAGTCAGTGGAAACCCCAGTACCTGAAGCAGGTAATGAAACAGCGCCAGCACGAGGTACAGGGACATTAGAAGTGTCCGAAGAGTGGTCAAAAAACGAGGCAGGGTAAGAAGGGGGAGCAGGTTCATGGATTTGGGACTCCATGGTTAAATCACTTCTTTGTTTGTTTTTTAGAAAAAAAGAAAGAAGGAAAGAAAAAAAAGTGCGTGGGAATGGAGGAATAGCTCCTAGAAGGCAAAAAAGGGCTGTAAATCTCCCTTCATGCCCAAGAGGACCTCAGCACCGCAAGTAGTGCAGATGTGGCATGGAACCCGTGCCATACCCTACCCTTCATGCCAATAAACCAATAATCCAGGATAGCAACCTCACCTAAGTGGACAAAAGAGAGGGCAGCCGGACACCCTCCACAAACATACCTCCTTTGGCTACCACCCCCTGAAATCCGACAGGCAGCCTCCAAAGATACACTCATCACCAGAAAGACACCCAAAGCCACCCCCTGGGAGACCAGAGAGGGATCAGGACATCCCCAGGTGATCCAGATTCCACTGCAAACTACACCACCGCCAAGGACCTCAACGGAATGGGATGGACCCCGATACCTTTCCCCCTACCTAGGAACTAGATTGCCTGTGAGAAGAATCCCCTAGGCCGAAATGAGTAAGGGAATAGGGGAGGAATGGGGAGGAGGAGGAGGAAAGGGGAAAAGAGAGGATGGGATAGGGTAGGGAGGATTGAGGGGTAATTAGGTTCAACCTGGGGAAGGAAACCAAAAGGTCTAATTCCTCAGACCAAGAGCCTCTTCACCATGCCAAGGAGCCTCCTTGAAAAGGTTTAATCTTTTACCCAACATCAGATTCACTCATGATTTGGGAAAATTTTGTACATACGATGAAACAGGTATTTAACTTTTAAGTCTTTTTTGGTGCCGAAGACAAATGTGACCATAATACAAACAATCCAATGGCTAGAGTTTCCAAGAAAATTTATTTACACATTTTGTGCATTTGCATGCAGTATTTTAATTACGTACCAGCATTATGAATTCACCTACATTGATTCAGACTGAGGATTCATGGCACTGACTACATTTCCCTGGTTACGTTCTCTTTGAGATGTCCTGCTGGAAACGTTCTACATGTTCTCCACAGTTGACCGTAAAAAAAATGTTGGTGCCTTTAAAGACATTATTGCAATCCTATTTTTGATGGGACAGTAACAAGTTTTTCACTAGCTTCCTGTAATTCCCAGCTTTGCTATCCATGGAAATTGGTTGCTACTAACTGCATTTGTTTTCCTCACCAACTATAATAAGGACAACTTCAACACTTCTAGGGAGCTCATCAATCTGTGGACCGACAAATACACACTTCTTGAGTTTTACTTCAGTGAGCCCAGGGAATTTACCACTGAGGTATTTACTTCAAAATTTTCATGAGGCCTATTTTAATGTGTAAGAGTGGTGATAAAATCCTGCTTATTCATTCGCTGCCTGGATGAAGTAGAGTGCGGTCGTGCTTTGCACCCCTCTACTGTTTACCCAGACAAGCTACTCAGAAAACAATATGGCGCTATTTGTGCACCGGAGAATGAATACTGGGGGCATTGAGCTCATTAGTGGTGCTTTAACACCTGCATCAGCCGAGGTGTTATTGCCCAAAATTATAAGAGAGACATACGGCATCAGAGATGAGGATTTATATGGGGTGGCACTAAATGGTGTTTATAGAATTTTCGTGAAAGTGCTAACAGCTCAAGTGTATGAGGCGTTGGTTGATAGTTTCCAAGATGTCTGCATTAACGTAACACCGGCAGTGAGGGTCAGGTTGACGGATGTATCAAGACATTATTCGTGGGTCAAGCTCCGTAATGTACCTTTTGAGGCTGATGAAGCGGACATCAGAAGGGTTTTCGAAAAATATGGGACTGTACATCTAGCCCAACCTGGAAAATGGGTAAAAGGAGCATATGCTGGATCTCCGGAGGGTACGTTCAATCTTAAGATGACGGTGAGACATCCTATTCCCTCATATGTATATCTCGAGGAGTTTAAAACCCAGATAATGGTGGTGTATGCCGGGCAGAGGCGTACGTGCTGTCTGTGTGGTGAATATGACCATATGGCGGCAGATTGTGAAAAGCAGAATTGGGCTCCTGGGCCGGCAAGAGGTGGAGCACCTGCACATGAGAAACCGATGCTTGAGGAAGAATGGAGGCAAGGAGGAGGGCATGGTCGCATGAGGAGTGAAGAGATGGTGGCTCCACCTGTGGTATCGGAAGGGGACGTGGAGATTCATGAATCACCCAGCCCATTGACAGTACAGTTGTCGAGTGAGAAGGTGCATGTGGGCGCAGAAGTGAAAACTATTGAGGAGGAGTTGGCAACAGTGTTACAGGCTATGTTACAGTCTACGAAGGTGGAGAGTCGCAGCGAGCAGGAACTTGGGATCGGGGTGGAAGGAGGTGTGTGCGAGAGGAGGGAGGACCAGGTGGCACCTGTGATGGACAGTGTGATTGCCATTGAAGGACATAGAGGCGAATTAAGGGTGGTAGAGGTGGAAGTCCATTGTGAGGACTCTCAGGACACAGATATGGAGACGGAGGGAGCAACGAGGAAAATTTTGAGCGGCGGCGTCAGATTAAGACAATTTTCTGACGCCGCCAGGGAAAAAGGCATGGGGTTATGGTACCCAGAGTAACTCTAAGAGAGGGCCACAACAGAAGGGGGGGTGGTGGTTGGGAAGGAGGGTGGAGTACGTAGCAAAGACAATGCCCAAGGGAATGTTCAGAAAGGGAAGAGTATTGAAATGAGGCAGGGAGGGAAACCTTAAACAGGCCTCAGGTGTGTAACAATAAATATTAATGGTCTGTATGATGGTGTAAAACGTGAGTACTTCTGGATATTTTTGAATTGATATAAGGCTGACGTGACTTTTGTGCAGGAACACAATTTTAAACTTGGTCGTGAACTAGTGGTGTCTGGGCACCAGGCTTATGTGTTGCTGTCTGAGCATTTAAAAGGAGTGAGTGTGTTGATCAGGGAGGCAAGCCCATTTGTATTGCACAGCAAAGACGGGGGGGAGGGGGGACAGTATTACATGTGAAAGGATGGTGGATGGGAGAGAGAGAGTGACGTTTGTGTGTGTGTATGCCCCGGCAGAAAGTGAAATGAAGGTAAAGACGGATTTTGTGCGGGAGGAACTTGTGTACTTCCTATACACGTTACCGTCTGTGGCAATTGTGGGGGGGGGATTGAAATTGTGTAGTTAAGAGGACAGACATGGAACCCAGAGGAGCAGGACATTTTTATTCAGTCTTAGAGGGCCTGTTTAGAGATCTTTAGTTACAAGATGCTTGTTGCAACCCCTGAATGGGTTACAATGATTATTATATATATATGTAATGTATATTACCTTTTTCATTTAATTTTATATTGCTTATATTTGCGATAATAGCTAAATCGTAAATGTATGACTTTATATTATTATTTGACTGTTATATTCTTATTTGACTTACGTTGTTAGGATGTACATAATATGTGCTCAAACTACTGTAATTATCGCTTGTCGCTCGTTATACTGCCGGCTTCTGAGCTGCGCTGTCCACGGGGCTATCACGTGATCGAGGGGGGGGTGTCCTCACCTCTCGTGAAGTAGTCAGTCTGCTGTAGACTCGCTTGGTGGTTGGACAGATTGACTGTCTCATTATTCTTGTTAGTTCTGTAGAACTCTGTTCACAGAACATTGTATAGACTTTGTGATTTTCGACTTTGTACTGAGGTTGTGTGTCACATAGACACTCTGAACATCTCAGGTCCTTAGCTATAGCTTCTGACCTAATTTTGTACTGGTTTCTGTGTATTGTCACAGTCGCGTTTTTCCTATGCTGAACATAGATTCAGTAGTATGGGAGCTTTGTAACTTTTGTGGAGGATCTGCTGATGGTCCCTACTTAGTGTCGTTATATTATTTCCCAATTCCTGATTCTGTGTCGCAGTCGCTTGATATTGCATTGCTATTGGGCTTAGCATTCTTTGTTGTTCAAGCAGACTGTTCGGGTTGCCAGTCGGTCAAGAAGTTAGTTTATCTGAGGACTTTGTCAGTCACTTGTTTAAGTCTTATTCGAGTCTTGAGACATAGCTAACTACTTAAGAGCACTTACATGCATACACACACTTGTACATATTTGTAATATCTTATTAAATGTTAATGTACCAGACGGTACTTAGGAATTATAAATGTGATATGTGCTTTCAGCACAATAATATTGAACTCGAGAGATTGATTTTATTTTGATTGCTGTGATTTAATTTACTTTGATAATATACCTCTAGACAACTTATAGACTTAATAAATTTATTAAATTTTAATTTCTCTAGTTAGTAGCCTACCAGTTGTAATCCTAAAGCACTATTGAACCATACTGAATTTTAATGGAAAATTGGACAAGGATACTGACTACTTGTTACGAAAACCCAGTAACAGGCTGGATGATAGAAGGGCAGTCCTTTCTAGTATTCACTGGAGATCTCTAAGTTTTTAGAATCGCGTTTTTTGTAACAATGCTTTTGGGGGAGGTATATGGGAGGTGGAACATACTTTTATAAGGCGGGGATAAGCGGCTCATTTGGACAGGATATATTTATCTCAGTGGGTTTCGGTAGAGTCTTTTAAAAACCATTGAGATGGTGTCTTCCGATCGTAATAGTGGAGGTGGGGTGGGAAGCTTTAGATCGTAAGCAGGGAAGCTATTGTAAACTGAATACGATGGTTTTGGGGGATGGGGAGGGAGTGGAAGGTTTTGCAGTATTTTGGAAAAAGCTCTGTGCGAAGGGAAGGACTGAGGAGGATGTGGTAGGATGGTGGGATAGTGTGGCTAAGGTAAGAATACTTCAGTTTTATGTGAGGGAGGGCAAGCCCATTAATCAGCTGCAGTATGGATTGTCAAATTATTTAGAATCTAGATTACGGGAGTGTTACACGGGGGGTTGAGGGGTCGGTGGCGGGGGTTTACCCCGAGGAGGAAATACAAATGTTGAAGGACAGAATAAGGGATTTGCAAGAAGAGCATTTTGCAGCAGTATGGGTACAAGTGGGGTTGTATGAAGTACTCTCGGGCGACAAGCCATCGGCTTGCGTGCTGCATGGACAGAAGGTAGGACAGCAAATGACTGCAATACCGGGACTGCAAGTCATTTCTTCGGTAGGGGTTTTTCGTGAGGGTCAGGTGTTATGGGAAACAATGGGGATGAGTGCATATGCAGATAGATGGTTTGAGAAGTATAGGGAAAGTAGTGGAGTGGATGGTGAGCTTCTTGGGCAGGTATGTATGTGCCGTGAAAACTGGGGAGGAGTGATTGGGGGGCACTGGGGGGGGTTATTAAGGAAGAGGAAATATGGAGAGCCCTTTTGGACATGAGGAAGAGAAAGGCACCCAGGATAAATGGTTTACCAAGCGAATTTTATGTACAACACTGGGATCTGCTAAGGAGATTCCTAGTAAGGTTAATGAATGCCATGAAAGACGGAGGTAAGATGGGAGAATCGCAGGCAACAGCGGTGGTGTTGGTCCCGAAGGGTAAAAAGCAGAGTACCCTTCGGGATTACCGAGCTATTTCGTCGCTTTGTGCGGATTATAAGCTGTTCGCGAAAATTCTTGGGAATAGGCTTAAATGTGTTGTGGGGAGGGTGGTGTTTGAGTCTCAGTTTGAGTTGCCGGGTAGGTCAATGGTCGAGGGCCACGGGATTATAAAGGGTTTCTGAAAGACATGGAAGGGGGAAGAGGGGAATTGTTGGCATTGGATTGGCAAGGGGCTTATGACAGGGTGGAAAGAGGGGCTTTGTGGGATATTCTCTTCAGACAGGGGTTTGGCAAAGAAATAGTGGGGTGGGTGGATACATTGTACTCAGGAGCGAAAGTAAGGGTGCAAATCAATGGGTGTGTGGGGGAGGGAGTTACCATGGAGTGGGGTCTTCGGCAGGGTTGTCCATTATCACAACTATTGTTTGCATGTGTTCAGGATCCTTTTTATAGGATGGTGGAGGATCGTCTAAGGGATGGGAGGGGGGGATGGTGTGCAGAAGCCTTGGCCTGGCTTGGTGGGTTATTTTGACTACACAACTATTCTGGTGTGTAGGAGACACCATTAGAAGCTTTGGGGGAAGTTGTACATATGTTTGGGAAAGCTACTGGGATGAAAGTAAATCTGGAGAAGTCAATGATAATGGGGCTGGGTGAGTGCGCAGAGAGATTGGAATGGGGATGTGATGTAGTGCAGTGTCAGACTGGGAGTCTGAAAATCTGTGGTGTCATATATGAGGCTGACCTGAGTGCTGCAAGGGTGAACAATTCGAATAGGATGGTGGAACAGGTGCAGCAACGTTAGGGAATACTGTGACCTAACCATTTAACCCTTAGGCAACGAGCAATTTTCATCAATGTATTACTATATAGTAAAGTCTGGTTTGTTTCGGCAGTGTTGCCATTAACAGGAACGGCGATCACGAGTATTCTTAGAATGGTGTTCAAATTCTTGTGGGGTTCAGGGTGCAACTAGTTGCTGCAAAGGGAGGTAGTGACATTGCCGGTATGTAAGGGAGGGTTGGGTTTGTTGGACTTGAGAAAGCACATGAAATGTGTGTTCATTAAGAGGGAAGTGATGCATGTAGGTGGATGGTTGGGGGGCAGCTAGATAAGGTACATGATCACCTAAGGAAATGGTGTGGGAGAGCGGAAATGAAGGAATGTGAAAAAGTGTTACGTGCCTTTGTGTTTGCCAGGGAACCGAGAAAAGTAAAGGTGGGAACTTTGTGTAAATTGTTAGAGGGATATGTAGTGGCGCCGGTTGAAGGGATCTATCCCATGTATGCATGGGATGTAATATGGCAAAGATTTAGTAAATTAGGGAAACGACCTAGGGCCTGTGAGGTTCTGTATCGTTTCCTACATGGTATATTGCCAACGGGAGCGATGCTCCGAGATAGGAGGGTCATTGAGGGTGGGGGATGTAGCAGATGCAGTGGGGAAGAGACTGCGTATCATGTTGTCCATTTTTGTGAAGGTTTGGAGTGCATCAGGGTATGGTTGAGTAAGGTAGTAGCAAGGGTGGGGGGTCAAGGTGTGTTGGTATTGAGAGCATTAAATCTTGATATGAGTGGGGTGGATGAGGGTGTGGCAAGGGGTTTAACATATATAATCGTGGAATACATATATGTTTTGTGGGGTATGAGGGGAAAGGAGGGTGGGGAAGTGCTGAGAAGGATTTTGGTATCAACGTTTTCTCGAACTTTGTGTCGCAATAGAGACATATATGGAAAAAGGTGGGTTGAGGTTTTTTCTGAAAGTTACAGAGGACTAACAATAGGGAATTTATTGGCGTTACAACGGGATTTTAACTGCCGGGGTGAGTATGTTGGTAAAAGGGGCGGGGGGGAGTCAAGGGGTATTCAATGGGCTGACCTCGAGTGTGAAGTGATGGGTGGATGGGTGCGACTGGAGGTACACGTGTGAAACTGGATGTGATGGTGTGAAAGATCTATTTTTGTTTAGTTCCCTTGTTGGGGAAGGTATAAATGACAATTTAGATATATAACATTTATAAATATATAACATATATATATATATATATATATATATATATATATATATATATATATATATATATATATATATATATATATATATATATATATATATATATATAATGAATAATTTCTTTGGAAGCAATTATGTCCGCTTGTACTGTTCTTACAAGTGATTTTTAGCTTAACTTGTGAGAGTAGTCGTTACACTATGTTCCTTGAAACATTAAGTTTTTTTGCAATTTTTGTAACGTGTTCCTGCATCATTTTTGAAGTAATTACCTATTATGTACCTTACGTGTGAATAGGATTAGTAACCTAAATTAATATCCTTTGTTATTTATTTGTATGTAATACTAGTTAGGCACGTGCTAGAAGGCACAGCGAAAGTCTAGTCTCGTGGAATGTGTGTTGAGTTTTGGTATGTTTGTATGTGGCGTGTTAGATGTTATGAGGAGTTTGGTATGGTGTTATTATCTTACTAAAATCAAGATAAAACTTTATGGATAATCTTTCATGTCCTAGTCTTGGATTCTTTTAATATATTTACATATCCTAGTATTTTACCGATAATGTAGCATGTGGTGTATTTTGTTGCTTTTTAAAGCGAGAACTTCACGTTATGCAATGTTGTTATAAAAGCTTGAATTTCATGGTTGTTACATTAATATTGATATTATATATTGTCGGTGTATAATCTTCTACTTATAAAGGTGTATGTGTATAGGAATGTAATGTTCATATCTGTTTTTAGTCTGTAATTTTATGTTTTTGTGTTTTTGTTGTTCATGCACCACCAACTTTTGGTAAATACTGATTAAGTTTTTGATGAGGTCAGGGTATGATCCTAAATTTTAGGATAATTAATGGTATGTTTCTTAGAACAGTGAATGTAAATATTTTAATGTGGGAGGGGGGGGGAGAAGTGTCAGCTGTGTGTCTGCACTGGCAATAGTAATTATTGTGAAAGGAGGGGTTGGCAGGATATGTTGTGAGTTGTGTATCTGGTTGTAATATATCCATTATCTACAGTGTTTATTTTCTGTGCTGGTGTAGAAAATACTGCATATTTTCCAAAAATACAGTGTATTTTATATGTAAATTGATGGCCTATATTGTAGGTTAATAAAAATTGATTTGTAAATAAATAAAGAACCAGCGATGGGTGAGCGCTGCTGGGGAAGAGACGCCATTGTTTTAAATGTGATACAGGCATGTTAGTGAAATGTGCATAAATTTTCGTCGCTCTAGGGGTTATATTCGGCTTAAAACCTCTCAAATAGGAGCCGAAATTGTTGGATTTGCAGTCCTGCATAACGTGAGCATTAAGCAGATGGACAGGACAGCTTTGGAACCCCGGCTAAGTCATGTCTATTTTGTGTTGAAATTCTGGCCAGTATTTTCTTCATAAATTTAGGCAGGGGGGTTTTGAGTATGACACACCGTAATCTCCAGACTAATTGGTGAGTCTTATTATCATAAATTCTCCTTCAATGTATATGTATTCACATTTTAAATTTAATATACAGTCCACATATTTATATTAATGTTTTTACCAGAATTCCTGGTGATGTATATTTCATTTGAAATTAATATAAGTCCAGAGTGACTTGTAGAGAGATAAATTATCGTAGGTATCGAATGAGGACATTTTTTGCGACCTAAGTGTCCTAAAATTCCTACTTGTCTCTGTAACCTTGATAAAGAATATTTATCTTTGTTACCATTTACTGGTATGTATCTTATGAGTTACATCAAGGTAAGCTTAATTTTCCACAACTGGGATTGTGTACTAGAAGTTATTGTTAATATCCAGTATAGTTTTTAAATTTATTATAGTCTTATACATCCTTGTATTTGTTCTATGTTTTAAATAAAAATAAAAAAAAATTCTAAGAGGAGGAAATTGAACGTAGTTTATTCCAAGGTTCAGTGTATGTATGAGTGACTAGTTCTTTAAGTAATGAGAAATTTTCGCTCGACTGTCCCATTCAGACAGACAACAGCAATGCTTAACAAGACATAGTAGCCTATCCGCATCCTCCTTCAAAAAAGGAAGACACTTGAAAAATGAGCCACTGATGAGAAATATAGGAAACTGTATTGATTTCTTTGTAAACAATTACGGACTATGGATTTGAATCAGAGCGTTTTCTCTGTATCATTTATGTATCATCCTATCATCTGTATCATCCTATCATCTGTATCATCCTATCATCTGTATCATCCTATCATCTGTATCATCCTATCATCTGTATCATTTATGTATCATCAGAGATAACAGCAACTAGTTGAGGCTATATATTTATAAATAGAGTCATTTAGAAATTTTAAGCATCAGTTCATTGCACAGTGACCCAAAATTAATTAATAAACACTAGTTTTATTTTCGAAGCATTTTGGCTGTAAACCAGTGGTACCAGTGTACAGTGGTACCAGTGTACAGTGGTACATACACTGTCAGTAATGTTTCTCTTAGCTAAATATGCTGAGAGGTTACTTTAATCCCTATTTTAGGGATAAAAAATTCTTATCTGTTGTTGAAACGGGGGTAACATGATGCCTTTATGACCATCGTGTAGTCGATGGGCGTTTAACCCAATTAAAAAAAAAAACAACCATCTAACAAATTCAGTAAAAATATATACAACTTAAACTTTCGTTTATAAATGTTTAACCTGGATGTCTGTAGTACATTACCTGCGGCAGTGGGAAAATTATCATGAGTTTCACGAAGATCAGCCTAATGTTTGTGCTTCCTGTAAAAAAAAATTACTCTGATGTTTCTCCGGAATTGCACATCTGGGACTCGAAATTGCTGCGTTTTCAGGTTGCATTGGCCTTACATGCTAAAAGATCACATCCTTAGTGAAAAAAATAAACAACTTCATAACGCCTTGTCTGAGTCATCTTAAATTTGAACATGGGACTTGCTGAGGGTGTTGAGCTACAGCTCCGAACCCCACTACAGATGTGATTACACAGGCCTTCGGTTTAGAGCTCCAGCTGCTTCGCCTGCCACTTGAACTTCATATTTCACCTGCGGCTGAAAATTGGCTTCTTGATCATCGCTTTTGGCTGCTGAAATACCGATTCTCTAGTAACCGGTCATTTGATGCCTGATAATTATGATTCAATTAATCTGACTCGTGGCCACTTTCGCTTCCGGAAATTTCCCTCTTCATTTCAAGAATCAATATTTAGAAACCGAAACATTTCTTATAACCAATTATATAAAAGTTTATGTAAGCCATTCCGTAAAGCATTAAATTTTTTTGATGGTTAAATTAAAGTACAGCTACAACATAATTACAACACAGCTACAACATAATTACAACACAGCTACAACATAATTACAACACAGCTACAACATAATTACAACACAGCTACAACATAATTACAACACAGCTACAACATAATTACAACACAGCTACAACATAATTACAACACAGCTACAACATAATTACAACACAGCTACAACATAATTACAACACAGCTACAACATAATTACAACACAGCTACAATATACTTATAATATTCTTTTATTAACTATGTTTTTATAGTTTTCATTAGTCATTTCATGTCCTCAAATCCATAATTAAAGATTTCGTATTGTTATGCATGAGCTTCCAGGTACCGTCACGAGCTTCCAGGTACCGTCACGAGCTTCCAGGTACCGTCACGAGCTTCCAGGTACCGTCACGAGCTTCCAGGTACCGTCACGAGCTTCCAGGTACCGTCACGAGCTTCCAGGTACCGTCGTGAGCTTCCAGGTACCGTCACGAGCTTCCAGGTACCGTCACGAGCTTCCAGGTACCGTCACGAGCTTCCAGGTACCGTCGTGAGCTTCCAGGTACCGTCACGAGCTTCCAGGTACCGTCACGAGCTTCCAGGTACCGTCGTGAGCTTCCAGGTACCGTCATGAGCTTCCAGGTACCGTCACGAGCTTCCAGGTACCGTCACGAGCTTCCAGGTACCGTCGTGAGCTTCCAGGTACCGTCACGAGCTTCCAGGTACCGTCGTGAGCTTCCAGGTACCGTCGTGAGCTTCCAAGTACCGTCACGAGCTTCCAGGTACCGTCACGAGCTTCCAGGTACCGTCACGAGCTTCCAGGTACCGTCGTGAGCTTCCAGGTACCGTCATGAGCTTCCAGGTACCGTCACGAGCTTCCAGGTACCGTCACGAGCTTCCAGGTACCGTCACGAGCTTCCAGGTACCGTCGTGAGCTTCCAGGTACCGTCATGAGCTTCCAGGTACCGTCACGAGCTTCCAGGTACCGTCACGAGCTTCCAGGTACCGTCATGAGCTTCCAGGTACCGTCACGAGCTTCCAGGTACCGTCGTGAGCTTCCAGGTACCGTCACGAGCTTCCAGGTACCGTCGTGAGCTTCCAGGTACCGTCGTGAGCTTCCAAGTACCGTCACGAGCTTCCAGGTACCGTCACGAGCTTCCAGGTACCGTCATGAGCTTCCAGGTACCGTCACGAGCTTCCAGGTACCGTCACGAGCTTCCAGGTACCGTCATGAGCTTCCAGGTACCGTCACGAGCTTCCAGGTACCGTCGTGAGCTTCCAGGTACCGTCACGAGCTTCCAGGTACCGTCTTGAGCTTCCAAGTACCGTCACGAGCTTCCAGGTACCGTCACGAGCTTCCAGGTACCGTCATGAGCTTCCAGGTACCGTCACGAGCTTCCAGGTACCGTCGTGAGCTTCCAGGTACCGTCACGAGCTTCCAGGTACCGTCGTGAGCTTCCAGGTACCGTCATGAGCTTCCAGGTACCGTCATGAGCTTCCAGGTACCGTCATGAGCTTCCAGGTACCGTCATGCACTGCAAACAATAATAAACTTCGGTCCAGTCTGTAAAAACTTACATGAATAATAAAATGAAAAATTTTGGGTTCATATTCTAGTTCCAGGATCATATTTTTAGGGGGGTAGATGAGCAATATTTCAGAAATATTTCTTAATATATTTTCAGTCATCATGAACATTGACAAAATTTATTTTCGTTTACCATTTTTGAAAACTTTTTTTCGTGTAATTTTTCCAAATGAGGAAGGATACAGGAAAGCACTGGTTTGGTAATAGAGTTGTGGATGAGTGGAACAAACTTCCGAGTACAGTTGTTCAGGCTAAAACGTTGTGTAGTTTTAAAATTAGGTTAGATAAATACATGAGTGGGTGTGTGTGAATGTGAGTTGGACCTGACTAGTTTGTGCTGCTGGGTCTGGTGCCGTGATCCTTCCTTGAGATGAGGTGGCCAGACTGGGTGGGTCATTTGGCTAATCCGGGGTTGGGGACATGAACCTGCTCCGCATGGGTCAGTAGATCTGTTGCAGTGTTCCTTCTTTCTTATGTTCTTATTTATATCTTTCGCTTTCTAATAGAAAAAAATATGCAAAACATCATTTGGTCGTCAGGTCATCCCACATAACTAGAAAAAGATTCAAATGCAAACATATGAACATTTCTTGGGAAAGGCTTCGATCCTGGAACTAATAATTCCATATCCGGAGTGACGGAGCCACCAGAACCCAACAAATTTCCAATACAGTGTCCAAGTGTTTGCATTTTGTGCCTCTTTTCCAACAATTTGTAGGAATTATATATAATTTTTAACACTTTCCATAAATTTGCAGGCATTATCGAAAGATTTTTTAAAAAATTATTTACAGATAATAAAGTCCTGCCCCCCTCCCCAAGAAAATTAGTAAATTAAGCTAAGTTTTAATTTGCTTTTACAAAAATTAAAGCTGAGACTATTAAACACATTCCCTAGCCAAGGGTAAACTGTGCTCAGTGTTTCATAAAGTTTAACTTAGTGGTTTGTTCTCCACAACCGCAAGAATAACATCCATGAATATCAGCAAATGTTCATCTAGAAGTTTTCTCTGCTCGAGTTTTTATATTCTTCCAGGATGCTGGAGCCTCACATCAGGATGCTGGAGCCTCACATCAGGATGCTGGAGCCTCACATCAGGATGCTGGAGCGTCACATCAGGATGCTGGAGCCTCACATCAGGATGCTGGAGCCTCACATCAGGATGCTGGAGCCTCACATCAGGATGCTGGAGCCTCACATCAGGATGCTGGAGCCTCACATCAGGATGCTGGAGCCTCACATCAGGATGCTGGAGCCTCACATCAGGATGCTGGAGCCTCACATCAGGATGCTGGAGCCTCACATCAGGATGCTGGAGCCTCACATCAGGATGCTGGAGCCTCACATCAGGATGCTGGAGCCTCACATCAGGATGCTGGAGCCTCACATCAGGATGCTGGAGCCTCACATCAGGATGCTGGAGCCTCACATCAGGATGCTGGAGCCTCACATCAGGATGCTGGAGCCTCACATCAGGATGCTGGAGCCTCACATCAGAATGCTGAAGCCTCACATCGGGATGCTGGAGCCTCACATCAGAATGCTGAAGCCTCACATCAGGATGCTGGAGCCTCACATCAGAATGCTGGAGCCTCACAACAGAATGCTGGAGCCTCACATTTGTATGCTGGAGCCTCACATCAGGATGCTGGAGTCTCACATCAGGATGCTGGAGTCTCACATTAGGATGCTGGAGCCTTACATCAGGATGCTGGAGCCTCACATCATGATGCTAGAACCTTACATCAGGATGCTGGAGCCTCATATCAGGATTCTGGAGCCCTACATCAGGATGCTGGAGCATCACATCAGGATGCTGGAGCCTCACATCAGGATGCTGGAGCCTCACATCACGATGCTGGAGCCTCACATCAGGATGCTGGAGCCTCACATTAGGATGCTGGAGTCTCACATCAGGATGCTGGAGCCTCACATAAGGATGCTTGAGCCTCACATCAGGATGCTGGAGCCTCACATCAGGATGCTGGAGCCTCACATCAGGATGCTAGAACCTTACATCAGGATGCTAGAGCCTTACATCAGGATGCTGGAGCCTCACATCAGGATGCTGGAGCCTCACATCAGGATGCTAGAACCTTACATCAGGATGCTGGAGCCTTACATCAGGATGCTGGAGCCTTACATCAGGATGCTGGAGCCTCACATCAGGATGCTGGAGCCTCACATCAGGATGCTGGAGCCTTACATCAGGATGCTGGAGCCTCACATCAGGATGCTGGAGCCTCACATCAGGATGCTGGAGCCTTACATCAGGATGCTAGAGCCTTACATCAGGATGCTGGAGCCTCACATCAGGATGCTGGAGCCTCACATCAGGATGCTGGAGCCTCACATCAGGATGCTAGAGCCTTACATCAGGATGCTAGAGCCTTACATCAGGATGTTAGAGCCTTACATCAGGATGCTGGAGCCTCACATCAGGATGCTTGAGCCTCACATCAGGATGCTAGAGCCTTACATCAGGATGCTGGAGCCTCACATCAGGATGCTAGAACCTTACATCAGGATGCTAGAGCCTTACATCAGGATGCTGGAGCATTACATCAGGATGCTAGAGCCTTACATCAGGATGCTGGAGCCTCACATCAGGATGCTGGAGCCTCACATCAGGATGCTGGAGCCTCACATCAGGATGCTGGAGCCTCACATCAGGATGCTGGAGCCTCACATCAGGATGCTGGAGCCTTACATCAGGATGCTGGAGCCTCACATCAGGATGCTGGAGCCTCACATCAGGATGCTGGAGCCTTACATCAGGATGCTGGAGCCTCACATCAGGATGCTGGAGCCTCACATCACGATGCTGGAGCCTCACATCAGGATGCTGGAGCCTCACATCAGGATGCTGGAGCGTCACATCAGGATGCTGGAGCCTTACATCACGATGCTGGAGCCTCACATTAGGATGCTGGAGCCTTACATCAGGATGCTGGAGCCTCACATCAGGATGCTGGAGCCTCACATCAGCATGCTGGAGCCTCACATCAGGACGCTGGAGCCTCACATCAGGATGCTGGAGCCTCACATCAGGATGCTGGAGCCTTACATCAGGATGCTGGAGCCTCACATCAGGATGCTGGAGCCTCACATCAGGATGCTGGAGCCTCACATCAGGATGCTGGAGCCTCACATCAGGATGCTGGAGCCTCACATCAGGATGCTGGAGCCTCACATCAGGATGCTGGAGCCTCACATCAGGATGCTGGAACCTCACATCAGGATGCTGGAGCCTCACATCAGGATGCTGGAGCGTCACATCAGGATGCTGGAGCCTCACATCAGGATGCTGGAGCCTCACATCAGGATGCTGGAGCGTCACATCAGGATGCTGGATACTCAAATAACCCGCACATAAAAGACAGAAGCTTACGACGACGTTTCGGTCCGACTTGGACCATTGACAAAGTCACACTAACAGAGGAGGAGCAGGACGGCTATATATAGGCAGGAAGAGGTGGAGGTAGTAGTAGTGGTAGTAGTAGTAGTAGTAGTAGTACAAGAATTGTATATAATACCGACCTTTGTCAATGGTCCAAGTCGGACCGAAACGTCGTCGTAAGCTTCTGTCTTTTATGTGCGGGTTATTTGAGTATCGTTCCAGTCACGGTATTGTGCCTTTTTGTTATTTAGGATGCTGGAGCCTCACATCAGGATGCTGGAGCCTCACATCAGGATGCTGGAGCCTCACATCAGGATGCTGGAGCCTCACATCAGGATGCTGGAGCCTTACATCAGGATGCTGGAGCCTCACATCAGGATGCTGGAGCCTCACATCACGATGCTGGAGCCTCACATCAGGATGCTGGAGCGTCACATCAGGATGCTGGAGCCTCACATCAGGATGCTGGAGCCTCACATCAGGATGCTGGAGCCTCACATCAGGATGCTGGAGCCTCACATCAGGATGCTGGAGCCTCACATCAGGATGCTGGAGCCTCACATCAGGATGCTGGAGCCTCACATCAGGATGCTGGAGCCTCACATCAGGATGCTGGAGCCTCACATCAGGATGCTGGAGCCTCACATCAGGATGCTGGAGCCTCACATCAGGATGCTGGAGCCTCACATCAGGATGCTGGAGCCTCACATCAGGATGCTGGAGCCTCGCATGATAGTAGGTCATATTTTCAACGTGAAATATATTTGATATCTTCACTATGTCTTCAATCTTGTTTATCTATATTTTAAAGTGTTTGACTTGGTTTATGTTTTAACTTTTGCGTCTCTGGAATTAAGAATAACTCCAACACTTTGTTAAATGAAACTTAGATTTCAGCTGAGTACCAGTTTCTGGTAATCAACTTCATAATGCATCCTTTTATTAAGTCTCAATTTTAGCAGTTCTTATGTGGTTGAATTGTGGCTCCTGAACCTCTCCATGGTGTTGTGTTCCAGCTCCTGTGCCTCTTGAAAATAATGGTCTCATTTGTAGCAGCTTTTGGAAAGGCTGTGAGCTACTACTCCTGCACTTCTTGAGGGTGTTGAAGAAAAGTTCTTGGGCCTCTTTAGAGTTTTAGGCTAATATGTCTAAGCCTTATGTGAGTATGGATCTGCAGCTCACAGGGACTGCTCAGGCTATTATGATGTATTTCCTAGACCTCTGGAGGCTGTTGATTTATAGCACAATAAATTTTAGGTAGTGTGAATATCAAGTAAGGGCTATAACTTTCTCAGTTCTGCAGCCACCGAAATTCATTTAAAGCAATTCCCGGCATTAATTTCATGGTTTGAATAGAATCCTAGCCATCTGTAGCATTCCTTCAACTGATTTCTATGAAATTGCATTGTGCTGGTAGAAACGAGCATAACTCTCCCAGGGTCTATGAACTGCTGGTGCAACTTTCAGGGATTTGGTTTTTCCAATTGTCTCACCTAAAGAGCTATACTGGATGGA
Organism: Cherax quadricarinatus; assembly: GCF_038502225.1. NCBI lineage: Eukaryota > Metazoa > Arthropoda > Malacostraca > Decapoda > Parastacidae > Cherax > Cherax quadricarinatus. The sequence continues at coordinate 19,568,110 of NC_091302.1, forward strand.
ATACTTTAGATTTTAGATCAGGTTTCATTTCTATTTTCTATGTTATTAATTTGTATTCATGGAGAAACAATACCCCCATTATAGCTAATATATATTGAAAAAGTAAGAACATCTCAAATATTAGCGTTTTCATGTGTTCTTAGCTGTTATAACAGGTTTTACAATGGTAACAGTTCAGTGGTGTTTTACAATGGTAACAGTTCAGTGGTGTTTTACAATGGTAACAGTTCAGATCGTGTAGTGTAGGTTGTCGTGGGATACAGTAGGATGGAAAGGTTATGAGTATTGCTCCAGGATGAGCATTAACAGGTGAAAGAGAACATGGGTTTGTTATCTTGAGAAGATGGCCTTCTAAGTACATTCTGCAGTTATATTTTTTTCTTATAATCATTTACTATTTCATCTAACTTTCTCAAGCATATAATACATATTTTAATTTGATCCTTGATCTACTTTTTCTTATTTTTGCTTTACTACATTAACCATATGGTTAAATAGGTTTTAACACGAGTCCGTAAAAAATGTTTGACAACTTGCTTTATATTTAATTACGTGAATAAAAATTATTGATTTCATTTTCATTTGGCAAATCATCAACATATCTACCTTCTTGGTGGTGGGAAAATAGAGTTCTTGCTCTCTGGAGAAGCTGGAGTGTTGCAGTTCGAAGGAACTTGTGACCTGCTAAGTCTGTGCAATTCTAGCAAGACAGTTATTGTAGATAAATGGTTCAGAGAACCAACAGGATGATAAATTCAACACATATGCTACACCTAGATATCTTTCTTGTGGAAATGTTTCGCCACACAGTGGCTTTATCAGTCTAATACAAAGAAAAGTGGTTGAGGATCAAGAGTTTGAGGGGTAAAATATGGAGGGAATGACTTCCTCAAACGTTTGATCTTCAACCACTCTTCTTTGTATTGGACTGATGAAGCTACTGTGTGACGAAACTTTTCCACAATAAAGATGCTCAAGTGCTGTACATGTGTTTAATTTATAAAGACAACTATTGAATCAATGATCGGGAATATTTTCTTTACGGGGTCTCCCTACCATATCAGAAGACAGCAGCTGTGATATTAAGAAAGCGTTCCTCTGAAATCTTGGTTCAGTCTCTTGCTATCAGTCTCCTGCAGTTTTTATCAGCTGTTACTGCAACAGTTTTATCTTATAAAAACCATTAAATTATTTACATTTTTTGCCAGAGCAATATGAAGTGCCTTGTCTGGTTTATAAATTTTGTCATTTTCTCCTAAAGAAATAATTTTTTAATGAAATACTCCTAATTTACTTAAGTGTATCAAAGAAAAATACATCAATATCTTTTCGGCTTAATAGTAGACTTGCCCATTGATTCATATATTATAGCTTGATATTTACCTACAGCTGTAGTCATATACTGTGAGGGAAAATTATTAGTTTCTGGAATTAACCCTTCAGATGTAAAGTTTGCTTCACCAAGATTTGCTGTTTAGGCTTCTGATTCCTCTTCCATACCAGTAGCTGTTTGCTACCTGTGCTCAGCTGGGTTCTACTAAGTAAGAAGCGATTTGTAAAGCTGAGAAATAGTGTCCTCGACAGAATTAATTCGACTGCCTATTTTGGGGTCGTCGGCAAACTTGCTTATGACGCTATTTATTCCCTCATCTATGTCGTTTATATCAATTGTGATCAACAAAGGATCCAACACTGATCTCTGTGGAACACCGCTGCTCCCCCCACTTTCATTTAGATCAATAGGGTGAGCGTCCCGTTGTAAGAAGACAGGCATAAGAAAAGCTTTCAAGTCAGCATGGCTACCAAACAACGGTCGACGGTCATGGAAGATCCGCTAGTCTTGATACACTTGACGTTTACTAAAAAAAAGAAAACGTATTAGGAAATCCGAGAATATATGACTATTTTATTCTTCTCCAAAAGATTAAATGAATTTAAGGAATAATAAAGTTAGGGGTTGAATATATCATGTAGAGAGTTTTAACGGTATATCATTCAAGGATATAATAATTATACAAAGCATGATTAGAATCATATATTCACAATCGGAAATGAGATTTGTATATATCAAATATGAAAATAACGCGCCTTGCTTTAATGTTGTGAATTAGAAATTGGAATTTATTAATGAATGAACAGTATAATTATGAATTAAACTATGAGTATTTTATTATAATATATATATATATATATATATATATATATATATATATATATATATATATATATATATATATATATATAACCACGGACGAGTGGTATTGATCAATAACATCACTGCGCTAGCCAAGGATTCGAACCCATGTTGTACTGGCCCGCCATTGAGAGCCAGAACCACATGACGCCTTAACCCACAGGACTACTTCTTGTAGGACTGAGTAGTCCTGTGGGTTAAGGCGTCATGTGGTTCTGGCTCAGAATGGAGGGGTAGTGCAACATGGGTTCGAATCCTTGGCTAGCGCAGTGTTGCTATTGAGAATATATACGTGTATATATACATACATATATATATATATATATATATATATATATATATATATATATATATATATATATATATATATATATATATATATATATATATATATATATATATATATACATATATATACATATATATATATATATATATATATATATATATATATATATATATATATATATATGTATATATATATATATATATATATATACATATATATATATATATATATATATGTCGTGCCGAATATGTAAAACTGGTCAATTAGCAAGAACTCATTTAAAATTAAGTCCTTTCTAAAATTTTCTCTTATACGTTTAAAGATATATATTTTTCATTAATGTTGATGTAAAAATTTATAATTTTGCACCAAAAGGAACTTAGAAAACTTACCTAACCTTATTATGACAAGTGCAATTTATTTTAGCCTAACACAACTAAATATATTTTAGATTTGTTTACAGTAATTTAATACTAAACAAACACAGTGAAATATATTTTTTTTAGTTAGGTTCAGAATGATTTTGGCGAAATTATTGCATACGCAAATTTTCACTTGTCCTATATGGCAAGATGAGCGTTGCTATTTAAGCCAAGATCGCAAGTTCTGCCTATTCGGCACGACATATATATATATATCTTTAAAAGATTTTAGAGATACATTGTTGATATAAAGGTGGCATATACGGTACACGTTGTTACGTGTGTATCACCGATTATAAGGGGAAAATCTCATCCGGCTCCTCAGAGCTGGGGCGTGTGCCCAAAATACAGGAGGCATTACCCCTTTGAACAGCCGCACTGAGCCGCTGGAACAGACAAGTAGCTGCCCTGGGATCCCTAGTTACCCTGTTGAGTCTTTTTCCCAGCTCCTTAAGGAATTTTAATGCATTCTTTCCCCATGAGCCAAGGGTCTCTGAGCCTATGGGAACAAACATATAATGATGGGCAAGTTCTCCGTATTTTCTAGACTTTTGGGACTACCTGAAGCTGGCAGCTGCCCCTCCTTCCTCCCTGGTGCATTGGAGATAGGTATCATCCAAGGTAGATGCACATGTATAACCCCACACCACCTGCTTCCCATCTGTCCAGGCTTGAAGGGTGATACCATCTGGACGCTTCTGGCTGCCATCAGATCTGCATAGCTGGGGTGGCTCCCTTATTGCTGGGCATCCGGCTGATGTGAGGCTCCTCTTGATGATGTTATTAACCTCCTCATGTCTTGCCATCTTTCCCTCGGATTTACGGCACACAAGACCATGGTACCCGAATCGGTCTGCTGCTTCACTGCCACAAATACACCTGTGTTCGGCAAGAATAGGGGCGGCAAGTAGAAAGGCAACACCGATGCGGATGGTCTGTGGGTCGAGGCGTGTGCCAAGGCTGGAGTTGGGAACAGCCAACAGAAAATCCCCTGCATGAGGAGCTCTCACTGCCAGGAGGTGGGCTCTATCCTTCCCTGACACACTCTGAAGCATTGTTGAAGCTATATTTTCCGCTATTGGACCATCCCAGTGCGATTGTTTGTAGTTGTTGGGGGGAGCAGGTCTGGTTTCAGAGCCCGTTAGATTATCCCCGATCATGGCTCCGTCAATGAACTTTTGGTCCTGGACTCCAATCTTGTCTCTAAGATGTTCAGGGAGAAATGCTGCTACAAGCCCTCTGGATGCAATACATGAGGACAGAGAAGCAGGTAGCGCAATCTGTGATGACTTGCGGATACCAATGCCTCCTAGTCTGACTGGAAGTGTAGCTTGGTTCCACTGCCCGTCTTTCGTAAAAATCTGCCTCAGGATACTGCCATATTCGTGCAGTATAGGGTTATCATATGAAGGTGCACATCTTAGGAAATATGTCAACCTGGGCAGACTCGAGCACTTTGTGAGAAGGTACAAGGCATCGTGGGTGTCCAGATTGCTTATTCGTTGTTCCATTCTCCTTAACTCTTCCAATTTCTTCCTGAGAATTGTGTCAATGGCATTGCTTCCCAGAGGTGCTCCTAGCAAGACACTATTTGTGGGAGCAATGACTGCTGCTCCTGGTAGTTTTGATCTCACTGCATTTATCACTTGTTGATTGACTGAGATGATTTCACATTTGGATGGATTCAGGATGAGACCCATTTCCTGTCCCCGTGTCATTACCTGTGTAAGATCATATAGGAGGAACTCCTTTGTACCTGCTAGTGTGCCATCATCTAGGAACCAGATGTTTAGCTCGCTGGTCAGTCTGACTGTGATTTCCCTAACTGCTATACAGAAGAGAAATGGTTCAAGAGGATCTCCTTGTTAGACACCCTCCGATGATGTGATTTCATGCTCTCCAAAGAGAAGCATTGATTCCTTGCTATACCCAGCTGCAACAGAAGGGAAGAGACCAGGGAAATGTTCTTGTACTGCTGCTAATACCACGTCTCTTTTCAGGAGATTGAATGCATTCTTGAAATCTAATTTTACCACTGCATTGTCCTCATGCAGGTTTTTGATATACGCCCTTGTTGTATGAACCGCTGCTTCACTTCCTTGAGAGACCCCAAAGCCAAGCTGGTTTCATTGAAGCATCATGGCTGCCTGTGCACGAATACTTCGGACAGCAGCTTTGGATAAGAGGAGGCGTAAATGTGTTGCCTACTGCAATTGGCCGAATTCCTCCAAAAAAGAAAGGTCTAATTTCATCAGAAATCAGACCAGCCAAGGAATTGCTGACGAACCTTGTGATCTCTGAAAGCAGTGTCTCTGCAATTTCCCCAATAACTGGATTAACCATTTCCTTTAAATGCTGTGGCCTTATTCCAGTGTAACCCCCAGCAGAGCCAGATGGGAACGACATTATTGCTTTGTAAATGTCTGAGTCTTCCACAATAAATGGTTCCATAGTGGGGACAGATGTGTTGGAACTGTTGGTGCCACTGGTTTCCCTGGCAGGATGCTTTCCTCTAAGTGCTTCAGCCGTGTCAGCATCCCTGGGAGCAACTGTATCTTCACTGGTAATAATTCTGATTGCCCCCACTGTGTTGCCCTCTTCAATTTTCTTGCTCACCTGGACTCTGACTTTTTCACTGTGAGTAGAGTGAGTGGGGGTTCTGCCTCTCCCTTTTTTGTGTTGATGGGGAAGACGAATGAGGTTATCAGCTCTAGGAAAATCTCTTAAGGATTTAATTATCATTGAGGCTAGTCTCTTTCTCCTTCTTTCCGGCACAGCTAAGCAGACATTGCCAAAAAGTAGCAAGTTGTGCCATGCCTTGATGGTTGGTGGAGCATTTAAGATAGCGGAGCAATCGTTTACTTTTTTCAGGAGGCCTGTAAGTTTCCCAGCTGCGTGTGGACGGGCTGCTTTGGGAATATGTGTGAGTGTCCTGGAGCCTGTTGCTTTAATTGCTTCCAAGATATTGTCTGATGAGATGAGATCTGTTGGAGTGGGTTCAGGTGCCTGAGGTGACTCTGGATCATCATTTTCCACAGGAGAACATCCTGAACCAGGGCAACTACCATGTTTGTGGAGGAAACCATTAGAGCTAAGACAACGAAGCTGTAAGCATGACCGACACATGCCTCTCCTAGTATTTCCAGCCGTGCCATTTCCCTGGCTGCTTGCTTCCTCCTGATTGGCATCCATCTGCTGAGATGTTATGATGACACACCTGCCTGCCAGACCACTTCTGGACTGTGGCTGTTGTTAGACACTCAACGCTGGCCACCTGCAAGTTCCTCCCAAGAAGCTCATTGCTGGTAATCCCTTCCTTAAATCACTTGTTAAAGCAACTGCTCAAGAAGAAATTTCTCTCCTAGGTGGTAGTAATAAGTTATCACTGATGGATCTAAACAGGAGTCTTCTGGCAGGGCTGCATCTGCTCTTGTTGCCACCTCCTTTTTAGGGAGAAAGTGAGAAAATGCCGTCCCTCGTCCGGCTTTATGTTATCTACTCCCCTCAAGGAAGGTTCCTTGATGTTGGTGAGGGGCTCTTGATTTAGGGAATTGGATCTGTGCTCCAGTTCCCCGAATTAAGCCTGAATGCCTTCCACATCCCCCCCTTCCCCCAGGCGCTGTATAATCCTCCGGGTTTAGCGCTTCCCCCTTGATTATAATAATAATAATTTATGTTATCTACTGTAATAAATCATTATTAAAAAAAACAAGAAAAAATCGAAATTTGTTACATATTATACAATGTAACAATAAAATGCTAAGAAGACTAACATACAGACTGAAAAGTAATTATAATTTTTTACGGAACTACAATAAGAAATTCATAAACAGGAGAAATTTCCAATAATAATTGTTAATACGATCAAAATGCAATGTACTGACGAAGGTCAGTGAGACCAGGAGAGAGTGTGGCTACGATCTGCATGTTCGGTTGAAAAAATTTATTTGTTGATGTGTTTATCCTGGAAAATGTGATCAGTGAAGTATGCTGAGGAGTGATTTTCCTCTTCTGGTATATGGATTCGCAGAACTGAATGGTGGCTACTTCGAGAAACTTTCGTTCTGCCGCCCTGTCATTTTCTTGACATAGCAACTGTGTTTCTCTGACTGAGGAGGGGTTGTTGAGGTGGTTCGTACATGTAGAGAGGATGGAACAAAATACAGTGACTTCGAGAGTGTATAAATTTGTAGTGGAGGGAAGGCGGGGTAGGGATCGGCCTAGGAATGACTGGAGGGAGGGAGTAATGGAGGTTTTGTGTGCGTGGGGCTTGAACTTCCAGCAAGCATTCGTGAGCGTGTTAGATAGGATTGAAGACAAATGGACTTTAGGAATTGACTTGCTGTTGGAGTGTGAGCAATGTAACATTTATGAAGGGACTCAGGGAAACCTGCAGACCGGACCTGAGTCCTGGAAATGGGAAGCACAGTACCTGCACTCTGAAGGTAGGGAGTTAAAGTTGCAGTTTTATAACGACTTTAACACCCCTAAGCACGCCTCTGGCAACAGCGATAAAGTCAATGATGATTAATTTTTTTTTCTCGGGCCACTCTGCCTTGGTGGGAAACAAGGCAGAGTGTTTTATCCCGGTCCATGAGGTAGGACTGCTGGTTGAGGGACCACACAAACATAGCTCGTGTCATCAATTCTGCAAGGGTATTTATGCGCCTTCAGGCGTGTCTTGTAAATCTCTGGCTGTTTGATATATGAATAATTTGTTACATCTGTTGTACCTCCAGCTTTGTTGGTAGAGGAGTTTATAGTATTCCATGTGAGATGTAACAAATTCTATGCTGGTCAGATAGCCTGAGCTTTGCAGACATTAATTTAGGAACACACGTGTGCATGCAGAATGTGGGATACCAACGGTAATTGTGTGGCACATCGTGATCTGCACTCGCATTTAATGTGCTGGAAAAAATGAAGATGTTTCGAAATAGCTCCTATCTGCTTCACTAAACCTATTTTACATAACAGAGGAATGAATATATTAGTAAAACTACTGAGTACATTTTCCAAAATCAGCACAGGAAGCATAAATCTCTCAAACATTATCAACAAAGCTTGGTTTTTCTCCTGATACCTCACAACCTCTGCTGCCTCTGAGCTCCCCACCAACTAACCTTACATCGGGTATATGTATGATTATTAGGTAGCGTGTCTTTATTTCTTCTGCTCCTTATTTAACTCAAGTAAAAATAATTCATATATAACTATGAATAAGAGTCTGCCTAACTTAAATTATTTCCATTATGAAGAGCAAATGATTAATTGCATTTTAGTTAAAATTATGCTGAACTTACTATAAAAGGTGTCAATATAACAGCTCTAACACACTTGAAAAATACGTCACACTCAAGATAAAATAGAACTGTGGTCACTGACGTAGTAAGATCACATCCTGTACTGGAGAAACTCCACTGCCAACTTAACGTAACTCATGAGTCTATTAGTTTTAAAATAACTTTGCAGTTTCTCAAACTATCCTAAAAATGCCTTAGCTAGGAGAGCTAAATAAAGATCATATCCATAAAAATATATAAATTAAAAACTGCTTTAATAACGACGTAAACACCTGCACTAGAAGTGGGAGAACATAGTTATCATTAACTGGATTTCCTTCTCAAGTGATTACTCTTGTTTCATGCTTCACTTCCGTCATCAGTAATGGAATAATTAAAAAATAATAATGTTGCAGCACTACCTTAGAGTCTGACTGGAAATAATAAAGAAATTACAGACATAATGCATGCAAAGATAAAACAGTTCACATATATCAGGTTAAAAGTTGGAGGTCTTAATACAGAATATCTCTATGATTAATAAACATTAAAATTCCAATTTAAAACGTATGTTTGAGCTGTTCGACATTTTTACAAATAATAAAATTCCTAAAAAAAAAGTTTTTCAAAGCCAATTAATTTTTCTAAATAATTGGATAAGTCCTGAGATATACAGTTGCTATAATTGACAACTAGGCAAATTTGATTATTTATTGCAGTAATATTACATAAACCGCAAATATACCGTATAATGGTTTACCTCAGACCAGTAAGAAGTTATTTAAATATATCTAACAGTCTCATTTTCATGATTTAAGTTCACTACACCAGAGTATGAACAGAAATTATGTGAGGAGAGGGAGGATTTTCTGCGCAACACTATGACAACCAGTGATGGTCATGTACAGGATGTAATGGCCACCAGTGACCACCAGCATCACTGGTGACCATCTTCTCATTTAATGATACCGACAAATGTTTATAGTGCAACTTTAGGTAACTTTACCTCGTTAACATTTCTCCTTCCAGAGACTATATTAATCCAATACAGAGACAGAAAAAATAGAGAAATGTATAACAGTGTACAGGTCAGCTGCAGGGTACTCAGAGTGGTAACTAACGTCACCTGATGGCTTTGACTTGGACCTGCGTATTCCTCACAGCTGTACTACCAAGACTAATGATCATAGATTCTAGGCAATGAAGCCTCCACAAGCTTCCTTCTTGATGATTAGTATGGCATCATTCCAAGCGTGGCTACTTGTGTGAATAACACTGTCATTAATAACATTGTCACTAGGGCATAAAACATGTAAGGAGAGATAACAGCTGTTTACCTGGAAATTCGAATGAGTTAAAATGACATTAGCCCCATTCATACGATTTATGTAATGCCATACAAAAAAAAATGAATTATCTTTAAGTTTGAACACTGCGACACCTGCCTGCTTACTGTTCGTCTCTCCGAGAAAGACAGTGTGTAACTCGCTTCCAGTCTTCATAGCTATTAACGTAAATGTGTTGAGTTTATAGTCGTAATATATAAGAGAGGAAAAACACTGCCAGGGTGTTTGTTACGTTGTTGGCCAGTAATCTGATAACTCAGTTTCAAAAGGATACTACTACTGCTACTGCTACTACTACTACTACTACTACTACTACTACTACTACTACTACTACTGCTACTGCTACTACTACTACTACTACTATTACTACTACTACTACTACTACTACTACTTTTACTTCTACTTCTACTACCACTAGAACTACTACCACTTCTACTACCACTACCATTACTACTACCACTACTAACGCTCGTAATACTACTAATAATAATTATTAATATTATTTTAGTATAATTAATTGATTTCCCTAATTACCAAAGCCCTTCTGGCAAGACAATATTTAGAAATTGAAAATTGTTATTGTGAGTCGTCATTTAAGTAATTAATTACGATATTCTTAATGAAAGTGTATTTATGTAAGTGGCATCTTGCTTTGAGATTTTTAATATTAACAGAATAATGTTGCTGAAAGAAAATTTCTCACATCTGTTCCAAAATGTTCTCTATTTTTATAACTTCAATTTCTTTTCTAATTGAATCAAGGAAAGCCAGTGTAGGATGAGATTATTGTGTATGTGTGTGTGTGTGTGTGTGTGTGTGTGTGTGTGTGTGTGTGTGTGTGTGTGTGTGTGTGTGTGTATGTGTGTGTGTGTGTGTGTGTGTGTGTGTGTGTGTGTATGTGTGTGTGTGTGTGTGTGTGTGTGTGTGTGTGTGTGTGTGTGTGTGTGTGTGTGTGTTTGTGTGTGTGTGTGTGTGTGTGTGTGTGTGTGTGTGTGTGTGTTTGTGTGTGTGTGTGTGTGTGTGTGTGTGTGTGTGTGTGTGTGTGTGTACTCACCTGTTTGTACTCACCTATTTGTGGTTGCAGGGGTCGATTCACAGCTCCTGGCCCCGCCTCTTCTCTGATTGCTACTAGGTCCTCTCTCTCCCTGCCCCATGAGCTCTATCATACCTCGCCTTAAAACTATGTATGGTTCCTGCCTCCACCACATCACTTTCTAGGCTATTCCATGGCCTGATTACTCTATGACTGAAGAAATACTTCCTAACATCCCTTTGATTCATCTGAGTCTTCAACTTCCAATTGTGACCTCTTGTGTCTGTGTCCCATATCTGGAACATCCCGTCTTTGTCCACCTCGTCTATTCCGCGCAGTATTTTATATGTCGTTATCATGTCTCCCCTGACCCTCCTGGCCTCCAGTGTCGTCAGGCCGATTTCCCTCAACCTTTCTTCATAGGACAATCCCCGTAGCTCTGGGACTAGTCTTGTTGCAAACCTTTGCACTTTCTCTAATTTCTTGACGTGCTTGACTAGGTGTGGATTCCAAACTGGTGCTGCATACTCCAGTATGGGCCTGACGTAGATGGTGTACAGAGTCTTAAACGAATCCTTACTGAGGTATCGGAACGCTATCCGTAGGTTTGCCAGGCGCCCGTATGCTGCAGCAGTTATCTGATTGATGTGCGCCTCAGGAGATATGCTCGGTGTTATACTCACCCCCAGATCTTTTTCCTTGAGTGAGGTTTGCAGTCTAAACTATATTGTGTCTGCGGTCTTCTTTGCCCTTCCCCAATCTTCATGACTTTGCATTTGGCAGGGTAAAATTCAAGGAGCCAGTTGCTGGACCAGGCTTGTAGCCTGTCCAGATCTCTTTGTAGTCCTGCCTGATCCTCGTCCGATTCGATTCTTCTCATTAACTTCACATCGTCTGCAAACAAGGACACTTCTGAGTCTATCCCTTCCGTTATGTCGTTCACGTATACCAAGAACAGCACAGGTCCTAGGACTGACCCCTGTGGAACCCCGCTTGTCACAGGCGCCCACTCTGACACCTCGTCGCGTACCATGACTCGTTGTTGCCTCCCTGTCAGATATTCTCTGATCCATTGCAGTGCCTTTCCTGTTATGTGTGCCTGGTCCTCTAGCTTTTGCAGTAACCACTTGTGAGGAACTGTGTCGAAAGCCTTCTTGCAGTCCAAAAATACGCAGTCGATCCACCCCTCTCTCTCTTGTCTTACTTCTGTCACCTTGTCATAAAACTCTAGTAGGTTTGTGACACAGGATTTTCCTTCCCTGAAACCGTGCTGGTTGTCAATTATACACTTGTTTCTTTCCAGGTGCCCCACCACTCTCCTCCTGATGATCTTCTCCATGACTTTGCATACTATACACGTTAGTGATACAGGTCTGTAGTTTAGTGCCTCATGTCTGTCTCCCTTTTTAAAAATTGGGACTACATGTGCCATTTTCCATACCTCAGGGAGTTGCCCAGTTTCAAATGATGTGTTGAAGATCTTTGTTAATGGCTCACACAATATCTCTGCTCCCTCTTTAAGGACCCATGGAGAGATGTTGTCTGGTCCCACCGCCTTTGAGGTGTCAAGTTCGCATAGCAGCTTCTTCACCTCCTCCTTGGTTATATGTACCTCATCCAGCACTTGCTGGTGTGCCCCCCTGTTCTGATTTCTTGGAGTCCTACTGGTTTCCACTGTAAATACCTCTTTAAATCTTGTGTTGAGCTCCTGACATACCTCTCGGTCGTTTCTTGTGAATTCCCCATCACCCTTCCTCAGTCTGATTACCTGGTCCTTGACTGTTGTTTTCCTCCTGATGTGGCTGTACAACAGCTTCGGGTCAGTCTTTACTTTTGATGCTATGTCATTTTCATATTGTCTCTGAGCCTCCCTTCTTATCTGTGCATATTCGTTTCTGGCTCTTCGGCTGATTTCTTTATTTTCCTGAGTTCTCTGTCTTCTGTACCTTTTCCATTCTCTATACACCTAGTTTTTGCCTCCCTACACCTTTGGGTGAACCAAGGACTCGTTCTGTTCTTCCCATTATTTCTGTTTCCCTTGGGAACAAACCTCTCCTCTGCCTCCTTGCATTTTGTTGCTACATAGTCCATCATTTCTTGTACTGGTTTTCCTGTCAGTTCCCTCTCCCACTGATTGTCTTGAAGGAAGTTCCTCATGCCTGAGTAGTTCCCCCTTTTGTAGTTTGGTTTTTCCCAGCCTATTCCTGCTACTCTCTCCACTTGGAGCTCAACTATGTAGTCGAAGCACAGAACTCTGTGCTGCCCAATCTTCCTTTGCATTTTCCTCCTCCTGTCCCTTGGTTTTTCTTGTTGCTCTCTGGCAACCCATTTTTGTTTTATCCTGATTCCCTCAGAATGGGAAACCTATGTAGTTCTGTATGTTAGGTTAGTAGTGTGTGTGTCAGAGTGTGGGGGGGGGGATGTGTGTGTGAATTATGTGTGTGGTGTGTGTGTGTGTGTGTGTGTGTGTGTGTGTGTGTGTGTGTGTGTGTGTGTGTGTGTGTGTGTGTGTGTGTGTGTGTGTACTCACCTATTTGTACTCACCTATTTGTGGTTGCAGGGGTCGAGTCACAGCTCCTGGCCCCGCCTCTTCGCTGATTGCTACTAGGTCCTCTCTCTCCCTGCCCCATGAGCTCTATCATACCTCGCCTTAAAACTATGTATGGTTCCTGCCTCCACCACATCACTTTCTAGGCTATTCCATGGCCTGACTACTCTATGACTGAAGAAATACTTCCTAACATCCCTTTGATTCATCTGAGTCTTCAACTTCCAATTGTGACCTCTTGTGTCTGTGTCCCATCTCTGGAACATCCCGTCTTTGTCCACCTCGTCTATTCCGCGCAGTATTTTATATGTCGTTATCATGTCTCCCCTGACCCTCCTGGCCTCCAGTGTCGTCAGGCCGATTTCCCTCAACCTTTCTTCATAGGACAATCCCCGTAGCTCTGGGACTAGTCTTGTTGCAAACCTTTGCACTTTCTCTAATTTCTTGACGTGCTTGACTAGGTGTGGATTCCAAACTGGTGCTGCATACTCCAGTATGGGCCTGACGTAGATGGTGTACAGAGTCTTAAACGAATCCTTACTGAGGTATCGGAACGCTATCCGTAGGTTTGCCAGGCGCCCGTATGCTGCAGCAGTTATCTGATTGATGTGCGCCTCAGGAGATATGCTCGGTGTTATACTCACCCCCAGATCTTTTTCCTTGAGTGAGGTTTGCAGTCTTTGGCCATCTAAACTATATTGTGTCTGCGGTCTTCTTTGCCCTTCCCCAATCTTCATGACTTTGCATTTGGCAGGGTTAAATTCAAGGAGCCAGTTGCTGGACCAGGCTTGTAGCCTGTCCAGATCTCTTTGTAGTCCTGCCTGATCCTCGTCCGATTCGATTCTTCTCATTAACTTCACATCGTCTGCAAACAAGGACACTTCTGAGTCTATCCCTTCCGTTATGTCGTTCACGTATACCAAGAACAGCACAGGTCCTAGGACTGACCCCTGTGGAACCCCGCTTGTCACAGGCGCCCACTCTGACACCTCGTCGCGTACCATGACTCGTTGTTTCCTCCCTGTCAGATATTCTCTGATCCATTGCAGTGCCTTTCCTGTTATGTGTGCCTGGTCCTCTAGCTTTTGCAGTAACCTCTTGTGAGGAACTGTGTCGAAAGCCTTCTTGCAGTCCAAAAATACGCAGTCGATCCACCCCTCTCTCTCTTGTCTTACTTCTGTCACCTTGTCATAAAACTCTAGTAGGTTTGTGACACAGGATTTTCCTTCCCTGAAACCGTGCTGGTTGTCAATTATACACTTGTTTCTTTCCAGGTGCCCCACCACTCTCCTCCTGATGATCTTCTCCATGACCTTGCATACTATACACGTTAGAGATACAGGTCTGTAGTTTAGTGCCTCATGTCTGTCTCCCTTTTTAAAAATTGGGACTACATTTGCCATTTTCCATACCTCAGGGAGTTGCCCAGTTTCAAATGATGTGTTGAAGATCTTTGTTAATGGCTCACACAATATCTCTGCTCCCTCTTTAAGGACCCATGGAGAGATGTTGTCTGGTCCCACCGCCTTTGAGGTGTCAAGTTCGCATAGCAGCTTCTTCACCTCCTCCTTGGTTATATGTACCTCATCCAGCACTTGCTGGTGTGCCCCCCTGTTCTGATTTCTTGGAGTCCTACTGGTTTCCACTGTAAATACCTCTTTAAATCTTGTGTTGAGCTCCTGACATACCTCTCGGTCGTTTCTTGTGAATTCCCCATCACCCTTCCTCAGTCTGATTACCTGGTCCTTGACTGTTGTTTTCCTCCTGATGTGGCTGTACAACAGCTTCGGGTCAGTCTTTACTTTTGATGCTATGTCATTTTCATATTGTCTCTGAGCCTCCCTTCTTATCTGTGCATATTCGTTTCTGGCTCTTCGGCTGATTTCTTTATTTTCCTGAGTTCTCTGTCTTCTGTACCTTTTCCATTCTCTAGTACACCTAGTTTTTGCCTCCCTACACCTTTGGGTGAACCAAGGACTCGTTCTGTTCTTCCCATTATTTCTGTTTCCCTTGGGAACAAACCTCTCCTCTGCCTCCTTGCATTTTGTTGCTACATAGTCCATCATTTCTTGTACTGGTTTTCCTGTCAGTTCCCTCTCCCACTGAATGTCTTGAAGGAAGTTCCTCATGCCTGAGTAGTTCCCCCTTTTGTAGTTTGGTTTTTCCCAGCCTATTCCTGCTACTCTCTCCACTTGGAGCTCAACTATGTAGTCGAAGCACAGAACCACATGATCACTAGCTCCCAGGGGCCTTTCATACATGATACCCTCGATGTCCGAACTACTCATGGTGAATACAAGGTCCAACCTTGCTGGTTCATCCTCTCCTCTCTCTCTGGTAGTGTCTCTAACATGTTGATGCATGAGGTTCTCCAGTACCACATCCATCATCTTGGCTCTCCATGTTTCGGGACCCCCATGGGGCTCCAGGTTTTCCCAGTCAATCTCCTTGTGATTGAAATCACCCATAACTAGTAACTTTGCTCCCCCCATGTGTGCTCTCCTGGCCACCTCGGCTAGTGTGTTGATCATTGCTCTGTTGCTCTCATCGTATTCTTCTCTTGGCCTCCTGCAGTTCTGTGGTGGGTTGTACATTACTGCAATTATCACCTTATGTCCCTCAGACTGGATTGTTCCTACTAAGTAGTCCCTTTCGCCCATGCCATCCATTCCTTCCATTTTCTCAAAACCCCACTGGTTTTTAATGAGCAGTGCAACTCCTCCTCCCCCTCTCCTCCCTCTGTCTTTCCTGAAGATTTGATATCCGGATGGAAAGATTGAATCTGTTATTATTCTGGTGAGTTTTGTTTCTGTGAGTGCTATTATGTCTGGGGATGTCTCTTTGATTCTTTCGTGCCACTCCTCATACTTGTTTGTTATTCCATCTGCATTTGTATACCACACCTTCAACTTCTTTTCTAAGACTGTGGTCTGGGAAGTATATTGGGGTTGGGGAAGTGGGAGACCTGGTAAGGAACTATGGGTTGTTGCTGTGGGGGTGAAGTTTGTAATGTAGTGGGTGGGGGCATTGGATGTGGCATGGGTGTTTTGATTTAGAGTGTTTGGTTGCACTGGGGTTGACCTGGTTGGGAGGCTTCTATAGAAAGTTGTGAGGGAGGCTGTATTAGATCTTCTTCCTGGGTCTGGGATCTCCTGTCTGTCTTCTCCATCCCCTCTCTTTCCTCCTTTCGCCTTTGTACCATCTCTCTCAGTTTCTTCCTTTCTTCTTGTGTTCTGTCGCGGTCGAGATACACCCTCCTGTATGCCGTCATGTCCCTTAATCGTGCTTTCTCCTGCAGTATCCTGGTCCGAGTCGCTTCTGCCTTGAAGGTCACTCTCACTGGCCGGGTTCTTTTTTTTACAAACCCCCCTATTCTCCGAAAATTTTCCAGCTGGGTCATATCGTCTTCTCCTATTGCTTTCATGATGCTTTCAATTGCTTTTTTTTCCCCTTGTTTTCTTGCTTCATATGTTTCCCCTTCGACTTCCTGGAGCCCATACACAAAGACTGACCTCACCCTTTCATTCTCCCACTGCATATCCCTGTGTATCCCCTCATTTAATTTGGTTTCCTCCACTGCAGCTTTCCTTTCATCAGTTTCACTGGCTAATGTACTTGGGCTCAGTGGCCTGTCATTTTCCCTTCTCGGCTTTCCTTGGGCTCTGTTGTTGTCTGTTAGGGCCTCCACATAAAGCTTAGCTCTTTCATTTGCTACAGTCTCCTCTGATAGAGCATCTCCATGCAGTTGTGCCCCTTCTTTCCCTACAGTCCCCTTATTTGTGGCTGAGGTAGCAGTCTCTGTTGTCAATCCCAAAATGTTCTTTAGTTCTTTAGGCTGTTTCAGATTTTTCAATTCCTCTTCTAAACTCTGTATCCTAGCTTCTGCTGCTTTGACATGCACCTCCCACTTCCTGCTTTCCATATCTATCCTCTCTTCCATTCTCATGCTAAGTTCTTCTAGTTTCTTTTCCCATTCATGATCCCTTTTTATGAGCTCTGCTGCCCAATCTTCCTTTGCATTTTCCTCCTCCTGTCCCTTGGTTTTTCTTGTTGCTCTCTGGCAACCCATTTTTGTTTTATCCTGATTGCCTCAGAGTGGGAAACCTATGTAGTTCTGTATGTTAGGTTAGTAGTGTGTGTGTCAGAGTGTGGGGGGGGGGGAAGTAGTGGAGGAACTGTGGCTATTTGGGAGCTGAGTGGGGAGGGGTGGGGAGGGTTTGGGGTGAACGGGGGAGGGGAGGGTGATCGAGGGAGGGGATGGATCAGGGGAAGTAGTGAGATGTCGGTGGTGAGGGGGGAGTGTGTGTGTGTCTGGATATGTGTGTGTGTGTGTGTGTGTGTGTGTGTGTGTGTGTGTGTGTGTGTGTGTGTGTGTGTGTGTGTGTGTGAGTGTGTAATTTTGTGTGTAATTGTGTGTGGAATTATGTGTGGGTTTATTATGTACTGAAAGGTAGGTGGCTTGTGCGTTTAAGGTAAGTCTCAGTGGTCCTTGGCTGCCCACACCTTCTTGTGACCTGACCAACCTCCTGGGACTTACCGCACTTACAGTGTGTGTGTGTGTGTGTGTGTGTGTGTGTGTGTGTGTGTGTGTGTGTGTGTGTGTGTGTGTGTGTGTGTGTGTGTGTGTGTGTGTGTGTGTGTGTGTGTGTGTGTGTGTGTGTGTGTGTGTGTGTGTGTGTGTGTGTGTGTGTGTGTATGTGTGTGTGTGTGTGTGTGTGTGTGTGTGTGTGTGTGTGTGTGTGTGTGTGTGTGTGTGTGTGTGTGTGTGTGTGTGTGTGTGTGTGTGTGTGTGTGTGTGTGTGTGTGTGTGTGTGTGTGTGTGTGTGTGTGTGTGTGTGTGTGTGTGTGTGTGTGTGTGTGTGTGTGTGTGTGTGTGTGTAATTATGTGTCGAATTATGTGTGGGTTTATTATGTGTCTGAAAAGTAGGTGGCTTGTGCTTGGAGTGTAATGTAGATTCTCAGTTGTCGCTTGTGTCCACAACCTCTTGTGACCTGACTCCCTTGCAGTGTTGCCTATATCACCTGCTTATAGTGAGTTAATCGCCTTGTTCAATGGATTACCATTTGCTAAACCTTATTGAATACTTGAGTGCCTATTCTTTATCGTGCTATGAGAGTTAGACCATTCACATTCAGCTTGGCGGTTAAATTGGAACCTGGACCCCACACCCAAACAACCACTCATAGGTGATACAGTACTTGTAGTGCAGCTGTAGCAGTGTAGATTGTCCAGGTCGATGTGACGTCCTGGAGTAGATCCAGCTCGATGTACGTCCTGGCGTAGATCCACCTCAATTTCTTCTCGTTAATAATGTACCCTATTCACTGTATTTCTTTCACTGGTCACACTATTGTTTCACTTTATTAAAATCTTGGGTGACACTTGGCAACGCCGCCTTCACACTAGCCTGCGCCACAACGCTTTTATTTTCCAGATCACTTTCAAAATTGTGGCTCTCCCCACACTTGTGTGGCTCAGGCAATTAAAAAAAAAAAACACTTCTAGGATTGTTGACTACCCTGACACACTTAGCAAGCCTTGCAGAACACTTGTAGCCCTCAAAAAAACTTAAATCCCCGGAGCACCGACGGCGTGACTAGCCCGCTCGCTGTCCGCTGTGTGTGTGTGTGAGTGTGTGTGTGAGTGTCTGTGTGTGAGTGTCTGTGTGTGTGTTTGTGTGTGTGTGTTTTTTTTGTGTATGCATATGAGTGTACTCACCTATTTGTTATCACATATTTGTGGTTGCTGGGGTCGAGTCCTAGCTCCTGGCCCAGCTTCTTCACTGATTGCTACTAGGTCCTCTTTCCCCCTGCTCCATGAGCTTTGTCATACCTCGTCTTAAAGCTATGTATGGTTCCTGCCTCCACTACATCACCTGTCAAGCTATTCTACTGCCTGACAACTCTATGACTGAAGAAATACTTCCTAACATCCTTTTGACTCATCTGAGTCTTCAACTTCCAATTGTGACCTCTTGTTTCTGTGTCCCCTCTCTGGAACATCCTGTCTTTGTCCACCTTGTTTACTCCACGCAGTATTTTATATGTCGTTATCATGTCTCCCCTGACCCTCCTGTCCTCCAGTGTCGTCAGGCCGATTTCCCTTAACCTTTCTTCATAGGACATTCCCCTTAGCTCTGGGACTAGTCTTGTTGCAAACCTTTGTACTTTCTCTAATTTCTTGACGTGCTTGACTCAGGTGTGGGTTCCAAACTGGTGCTGCATACTCCAGTATGGGCCTGACGTACACGGTGTACAGTGTCTTGAACGATTCCTTACTGAGGTATCGGAACGCTATCCGTAGGTTTGCCAGGCGCCCGTATGCTGCAGCAGTTATCTGATTGATGTGCGCCTCAGGAGATATGCTCGGTGTTATACTCACCCCAAGATCTTTCTCCTTGAGTGAGGTTTGCAGTCTTTGGCCACCTAGCCTATACTCTGTCTGTGGTCTTCTGTGCCCTTTCCCTATCTTCATGACTTTGCATTTGGCAGGATTAAATTCGAGGAGCCAGTTGCTGGACCAGGCTTGTAGCCTGTCCATGTCTCTTTGTAGTCCTGCCTGATCCTCGACCAATTTGATTCTATTCATTAACTTCACATCATCTGTAAACAGGGACACTTCTGAGTCTAACCCTTCCATCATGTCATTCACATATACCAAAAAACAGCACTGTTCCTAGGACTGACCCCTGTGGGACCCCGCTCGTCACAGGCGCCCACTCTGACACCTCCTCACGTACCATGGCTCGCTGTTGCCTCCCTGTCAGGTATTCTCTGATCCATTGCAGTGCCCTTCCTGTTATGTGTACCTGATCATCTAGCTTTTGAACTAATCTCTTGTGAGGAACTATGTTGAAGGCCTTCTTGCAGTCCAAGAAAATGCAATCTATCCAACCCTCTCTCTCGAGTCTTCCTTCCGTTACCTTGTCATAAAACTCCAGTAGATTTGTGACACAGAATTTTCTTTCCCTGAATCCGTGCTGGTTGTCAATTATACTCTTGTTTCTTTCCAGGTGCTCCACCACTCTCCTCCTGATGATCTTCTCCATGATTTTGCATACTATACACGTTAGAGACACAGGTCTGTATAGTGCTTCATGTCTGTCTCCCTTTTTAAAAATTGGGACTACATTTGCCATCTTCCATACCTCAGGTAGTTGCCCAGTTTCAAATGATGTGTTGAAGATCTTTGTTAATGGCACACACAATATCTCTGCTCCCTCTTTAAGGACCCATGGAGAGATGTTGTCTGGTCCCACCGCCTTTGAGGTGTCAAGTTCGCATAGCAGCTTCTTCACCTCCTCCTTGGTTATATGTACCTCATCCAGCACTTGCTGGTGTGCCCCCCTGTTCTGATTTCTTGGAGTCCTACTGGTTTCCACTGTAAATACTTCTTTAAATCTTGTGTTGAGCTCCTGACATACCTCTCGGTCGTTTCTTGTGAATTCCCCATCACCCTTCCTCAGTCTGATTACCTGGTCCTTGACTGTTGTTTTCCTCCTGATGTGGCTGTACAACAGCTTCGGGTCAGTCTTGACTTTCGATGCTATGTCATTTTCATATTGTCGCTGAGCCTCCCTTCTTATCTGTGCATATTCGTTTCTGGCTCTTCGGCTGATTTCTTTATTTTCCTGAGTTCTCTGTCTTCTGTACCTTTTCCATTCTCTAGTACACCTAGTTTTTGCCTCCCTACACCTTTGGGTGAACCAAGGACTCGTTCTGGTCTTCCCATTATTTCTGTTTCCCTTGGGAACAAACCTCTCCTCTGCCTCCTTGCATTTTGTTGCTACATAGTCCATCATTTCTTGTACTGGTTTTCCTGTCAGTTCCCTCTCCCACTGAATGTCTTGAAGGAAGTTCCTCATGCCTGAGTAGTTCCCCCTTTTGTAGTTTGGTTTTTCCCAGCCTATTCCTGCTACTCTCTCCACTTGGAGCTCAACTATGTAGTCGAAGCACAGAACCACATGATCACTAGCTCCCAGGGGCCTTTCATACATGATACCCTCGATGTCCGAACTACTCATGGTGAATACAAGGTCCAACCTTGCTGGTTCATCCTCTCCTCTCTCTCTGGTAGTGTCTCTAACATGTTGATGCATGAGGTTCTCCAGTACCACATCCATCATCTTGGCTCTCCATGTTTCGGGACCCCCATGGGGCTCCAGGTTTTCCCAGTCAATCTCCTTGTGATTGAAATCACCCATAACTAGTAACTTTGCTCCCCCCATGTGTGCTCTCCTGGCCACCTCGGCTAGTGTGTTGATCATTGCTCTGTTGCTCTCATCGTATTCTTCTCTTGGCCTCCTGCAGTTCTGTGGTGGGTTGTACATTACTGCAATTATCACCTTATGTCCCTCAGACTGGATTGTTCCTACTAAGTAGTCCCTTTCGCCCATGCCATCCATTCCTTCCATTTTCTCAAAACCCCACTGGTTTTTAATGAGCAGTGCAACTCCTCCTCCCCCTCTCCTCCCTCTGTCTTTCCTGAAGATTTGATATCCGGATGGAAAGATTGAATCTGTTATTATTCTGGTGAGTTTTGTTTCTGTGAGTGCTATTATGTCTGGGGATGTCTCTTTGATTCTTTCGTGCCACTCCTCATACTTGTTTGTTATTCCATCTGCATTTGTATACCACACCTTCAACTTCTTTTCTAAGACTGTGGTCTGGGAAGTATATTGGGGTTGGGGAAGTGGGAGACCTGGTAAGGAACTATGGGTTGTTGCTGTGGGGGTGAAGTTTGTAATGTAGTGGGTGGGGGCATTGGATGTGGCATGGGTGTTTTGATTTAGAGTGTTTGGTTGCACTGGGGTTGACCTGGTTGGGAGGCTTCTATAGAAAGTTGTGAGGGAGGCTGTATTAGATCTTCTTCCTGGGTCTGGGATCTCCTGTCTGTCTTCTCCATCCCCTCTCTTTCCTCCTTTCGCCTTTGTACCATCTCTCTCAGTTTCTTCCTTTCTTCTTGTGTTCTGTCGCGGTCGAGATACACCCTCCTGTATGCCGTCATGTCCCTTAATCGTGCTTTCTCCTGCAGTATCCTGGTCCGAGTCGCTTCTGCCTTGAAGGTCACTCTCACTGGCCGGGTTCTTTTTTTTACAAACCCCCCTATTCTCCGAAAATTTTCCAGCTGGGTCATATCGTCTTCTCCTATTGCTTTCATGATGCTTTCAATTGCTTTTTTTTCCCCTTGTTTTCTTGCTTCATATGTTTCCCCTTCGACTTCCTGGAGCCCATACACAAAGACTGACCTCACCCTTTCATTCTCCCACTGCATATCCCTGTGTATCCCCTCATTTAATTTGGTTTCCTCCACTGCAGCTTTCCTTTCATCAGTTTCACTGGCTAATGTACTTGGGCTCAGTGGCCTGTCATTTTCCCTTCTCGGCTTTCCTTGGGCTCTGTTGTTGTCTGTTAGGGCCTCCACATAAAGCTTAGCTCTTTCATTTGCTACAGTCTCCTCTGATAGAGCATCTCCATGCAGTTGTGCCCCTTCTTTCCCTACAGTCCCCTTATTTGTGGCTGAGGTAGCAGTCTCTGTTGTCAATCCCAAAATGTTCTTTAGTTCTTTAGGCTGTTTCAGATTTTTCAGTTCCTCTTCTAAACTCTGTATCCTAGCTTCTGCTGCTTTGACATGCACCTCCCACTTCCTGCTTTCCATATCTATCCTCTCTTCCATTCTCATGCTAAGTTCTTCTAGTTTCTTTTCCCATTCATGATCCCTTTTTATGAGCTCTGCTGCCCAATCTTCCTGTGCATTTTCCTCCTCCTGTCCCTTGGTTTTTCTTGTTACTCTCTGGCAACCCATTTTTGTTTTATCCTGATTGCCTCAGAGTGGGAAACCTATGTAGTTCTGTATGTTAGGTTAGTAGTGTGTGTGTCAGAGTGTGGGGGGGGAAGTAGTGGAGGAACTGTGGCTATTTGGGAGCTGAGTGGGGAGGGGTGGGGAGGGTTTGGGGTGAACGGGGGAGGGGAGGGTGATCGAGGGAGGGGATGGATCAGGGGAAGTAGTGAGATGTCGGTGGTGAGGGGGGAGTGTGTGTGTGTCTGGATATGTGTGTGTGTGTGTGTGTGTGTGTGTGTGTGTGTGTGTGTGTGTGTGTGTGTGTGTGTGTGTGTGTGTGTGTGTAATTTTGTGTGTAATTGTGTGTGGAATTATGTGTGGGTTTATTATGTACTGAAAGGTAGGTGGCTTGTGCTTGGAGTGTAATGTAGATTCTCAGTTGTCGCTTGTGTCCACAACCTCTTCTGACCTGACTCCCACCCTTGCAGTGTTGCCTATATCACCTGCTTATAGTGAGTTAATCGCCTTGTTCAATGGATTACCATTTGCTAAACCTTATTGAATACTTGAGTGCCTATTCTTTATCGTGCTATGAGAGTTAGACCATTCACATTCAGCTTGGCGGTTAAATTGGAACCTGGACCCCACACCCAAACAACCACTCATAGGTGATACAGTACTTGTAGTGCAGTTGTAGCAGTGTAGGTTGTCCAGGTCGATGTGACGTCCTGGAGTAGATCCAGCTCGATGTACGTCCTGGCGTAGATCCACCTCAATTTCTTCTCGTTAATAATGTACCCTATTCACTGTATTTCTTTCACTGGTCACACTATTGTTTCACTTTATTAAAATCTTGGGTGACACTTGGCAACGCCGCCTTCACACTAGCCTGCGCCACAACGCTTTTATTTTCCAGATCACTTTCAAAATTGTGGCTCTCCCCACACTTGTGTGGCTCAGGCAATTAAAAAAAAACACTTCTAGGATTGCTGACTACCCTGACACACTTAGCAACCCTTGCAGAACACTTGTAGCCCTCCAAAAACACTTAAATCCCCGGAGCACCGACGGCGTGACTAGCACCGACGGCGTGTGTATGTGTGTGTGTGTGTGTGTGTGTGTGTGTGTGTGTGTGTATGTGTGTGTGTGCTCACCTATTTGTATTTACCTAATTGTGGTTGCAGGGATTGAGACTCAGCTCCTGGCCCCGCCTCTTCACTGATCGCTACTTGGTAATCTCTCTCCCTGCTCAGTGAGCTTTATCATACCTCGTCTTAAAACTACACATCGTTCCTGCCTCCACTACATCACTTGCTAGACTGTTCCACTTCCTAACAACTCTGTGACTAAAGAAATACTTCCTAACATCTCTTTGACTCATCGGAGTCTTTAACCTCCAATTGTGACCCTTAGTTTCTGTGTCCCATCTCTGGAACATCCTGTCTCTGTCCACCTTGTCTATTCCACGCAGTATTTTGTATATCGTTATCATGTCTCCCCTGACCCTCCTCTTCTCAAGTGTCGTCAGGCCGATTTCCCTTAACCTCTCTTCGTAGGACATTCCCCTTAGCTCTGGAACCAGCCTTGATGCAAACCTTTGCGCTTTCTCTTATTTCCTAACGTGTTTGGCCAGGTGTGGGTTCCAAACTGGTGCTGTGTACTCCAGTATGGGCCTGACGTACACAGTGTATAAAGTCTTGAACGATTCCTTACTGAGGTACCGGAACGCTATTCTCAGATTTACCAGGCGCCCATATGCCGCAGCAGTTATCTGGTTAATGTGTGTTTCCGGCGACGTGCTCGGTATTATACTCACCCCTAGATCTTTCTCTTTGAGTGAGGTTTGCAGTCTTTGGCTGCCTAGCATACACACCGTCTGCTGTGTTCTTTGCCCTTCTCCGATCGTCAAGACTTTGCATTTGGCGGGGTTAAATTCTAGGAGCCAGTTACTGGACCATGCATCCAGCCTGTCCAGGTTTCTTTGTAAACCTAACTGGTCCTCATCTGATTTAATTTTCCTCATTAACTTCACATCATCTGCAAACAGGGACACTTCTGAATCTATCCCTTCCGTCATATCGTTCACATACACCAAGAATAGCACAGGTCCAAGGGCTAACCCCTGTGGGGCCCCGCTCGTCACAGGCGCCCACTGTGATACTTCATCACGGACCATGACTCGCTGTTGCCTCCCTGTTAAGTATTCTCCGATCCATTGCAGTGCCTTTCCTGTTATACGTGCCTGATCCTCTAGCTTCAGTACTAATCACTTGTGAGGAACTGTGCAGAAGGCCTTCTTGCAGTCCAAGAAAATGCAATCAACCCACCCCTCTCTTTCATTTCTTACTTCAGTTGCCGTGTCATAAAACTCTAGTAGGTTTGTGACACGGGACTTGCCTTCCATGAATCTGCACTGGCTGTCGTTTATAACCTTGTTCCACTCCAGGTGCTCCACCACTTTCCTTCTGATAATCTTCTCCATGACTTTGCATAATGTACACGTCAGTGACACAGGTCTATAGTTTTGTACTTAATTTCTGTCTCCTTTCTTAAAGATGGGGACTACATTTGCCATCTTCCATACCTCAGGTAGTTGCCCATTTTGAACGGAAGTGTTGAAGATTGTGGTTAGTGGCACACACAGTGTCTCTGATCCCTCTCTAAGGACCCACAGAGAGATGTTGTCCAGTCCCACCGCCTTTGAGGTATCAAGGCCACTTAGGAGCTTCTCCACCTCCTCAGTTGTGTGTAATTCATCCAACACTTGTTGGTATATCCCTTGTTGGTGTACCCCACTGTTTTGTCTTCCCAGTGCCCCTTCAGCCTCCACTGCAAATACTTCCTGAAATCTCATGTTGAGCTCTTCACATACTTCTTGGTCATTTCTTGTGAGCTCCACACCTTCTTTCCTCCGCCTGATTACCTGGTCCTTCACTGTTGTCTTCCTCCTGATGTGGCTGTAAAAGAGTTTCGGGTCAGACTTGACTTTCGATGCTATGCCGTTTTCGTATTGTCGCTGCGCCTCCCTCCTTATCTGTGCATGCTCGTTTCTGGCTCGTCTACTAATCTCTTTATTTTCCTGAGTCCTTTGCCTTCTGTACTTTTTCCATTCTCTAGCGCACTTAGTTTTTGAATCCCTACACTTTCAGGTAAACCAAGAACTCGTCCTGTCCTTCCAATTATTTCTGTTACTCTTGGGAATAAACCTTTCCTCTGCCTCCTTGCATTTTGTTGTTACATAGTCCATCATTTCGTTTAATGACTTTCCTACCAACTCTCTTTCCCACTGAACCTCCTGCAAGAAGGTCCTCATACCTGTGTAGTCCCCCCCCCCTTTAATAGTTTGGCTTGTCTCTTTCTACTCCTGTTACCCTCTCCTCTTGTATCTCTACGATGTATTCAAAGCTCAGAACCAAGTGGTCACTAGTTCCGAGGGGCCTTTCATATGTGATGTCCTCAATGCCTGAGCTACTCAGGGTGAACACAAGGGCCAGTCTTGCTGGTTCATCCTCCCCTGTGTGTGTGTATGTGTGTGTGTGTGTGTGTGTGTGTGTGTGTGTGTGTGTGTGTGTGTGTGTGTGTGTGTGTGTGTGTGTGTGTAGGCATATGCGTTTGTGTGTGGAGCGGAGGGAGGGAGAGGGGGGAAGGGAGGTAGGAAGAGGGACAGAGAGAGAGAGAGAGAGGGAGGGGAGACAGTGGGGAAGGGGGTCAGAGATGTTGAGGGGGAAAGAGGAAGGAATTAGGGGAGAGAGAGGGGAGAGACAATCAAAAAAGGGGGGGAGAGAGGAGGAAAGAGTTAGAAAGAGGGGTGGGGGAGAGGGAGAAAAAGGGGGAGGGAAAGAGGGAGAGAGGGGGAGAGGGAGGAAAAAGGGGGAGGGAAAGAGGGAGAGAGGGGGAGAGGGAGAAAAAGGGGAAGGGAGAGAGGGAGAGAGAAGGAAAGGGAGAAAAAGGGGGAGAGAAAGAGGGAAGGAAAGAGGGAGAGGAGGGGAATAGAAAAAGTACGAGAAAAAGAGAAAGAGAGAGAGGGGGGGAGCATGGGAGGGAAGGAAGGGGAGTGGAGGAGAGTGTGTGTGTGAGGGAATGTGTGGGTGTGGGTCTATGTACTCACCTAATTGTGGTTGCAGGGGTCGAGACTCAGCTCCTGGCCCCGCCTCTTCACTGATCGCTACTAGGTCCTCTCTCTCTCTCTCTCTCTCTCTCTCTCTCTCTCTCTCTCTCTCTCTCTCTCTCTCTCTCTCTCTCTCTCTCTCTCTCTCTCTCTCTCTCTCTCTCTCTCTCTCTGCTTCCTGAGCTTTGTCATACCTCGTCTTAAAACTATGTATGGTTCCTGCCTCCACTACGTCACTTGCTAGGCTATTCCACTTCCTGACGACTCTATGACTAAAGAAATACTTCCTAATATCCTTGTGACTCGTCTGAGTCTTCAGCTTCCAATTGTGACCCCTTGTTTCTGTGTCCCCTCTCTGGAACATCCTGTATCTGTCCACCTTATCTATTCCAGACAGTATCTTGTATGCCGTTATCATGTCTCCCCTGACCCTTCTGCCTTCCAGTGTCGTCAGTCCGATTTCCCTCAACCTTTCAACGTAGGACATTCCAGTGAGCTCTGGAACTAGACTTGTTGCAAACCTTTGTACTTTCTCTAACTTCTTAACGAGCTTGACCAGGTGTGGGTTCCAAACTGATGCTGCATACTCCAATATGGGCCTGACGCACACAGTGTACAGTGTCTTGAACGATTCCTTATTAAGGTATTGGAATGCTATTCTCAGGTTTGCCAAGCGCCCATATGCTGCAGCAGTTATCTAGCTGATGTGTGCCTCCGGAGACATGCTCGGTGTTATACTCACCCCAAAATCTTTCTCCTTGAGTTAGGTTTGCAGTCTTTGTCCACCTAGCCTATACTCTGTGTGCGGCCTTCTTTGCAATTCCCCAATCTTCATGACTTTGCATTTGGCAGGGTTGAATTCGAGAAGCCAGTTTCTGGACCACGTGTCCAGTCTGCCCAGGTCTCTTTGTAGTCCTACCTGATCCTCATCTGATTTAATTCTCCTCATCAACTTCACATCATCTGCGAACAGTAACACTTCCATCATGTCATTCACATATATCAAATATAGCACTTGTCCTAGAACTGACCCCTGTGGAACGCCGCTCGTCACAGGCGCCCACTGTGATACCTCTTCGCTTACCATGACTCAATGTTGCCTCCCTGTCAGATATTCTCGGATCCATTACAGAACCCTCCCTGTTATAAGCGCCTGATCCTCTAACTTCTATATTAATCTCTTGTGAGGAACTGTGTCGAAGGCCTTCCTGCAGTTCAGGAAAATGCAATCTATCCACCCCTCTCTGTCGTGTCTTACTTTTGTTACCCTGTCATAAAACTCCACAAGGTTTGTGACACAGAATTTCCCTTTCATGAATTCATGCTGGTTGTCATTTATAATTTTGTTCCGTTCCAGGTGCTCCACCACTCTCCTCCTGATAATCTTCTCTACGACTTTGCATACTCTACACGTCAGAGACACTGATCTGTAATTTAGTGCTTCGTTTCTGTGTCCTTTCTTAAAAATGGGGACTACATTTGCCGTCTTCCATATCTCAGGCAGTTGCCCAGTTTCAAGGGATGAATTTAAGATTGTGGTTAGTGGCAAGCACAGCATCTCTGCTCCTTCTCTAAGGACCCACGGAGAGATGTTGCCCGGTCCCATCACCTTTGAGGTATCAAGGTCACTTAGCAGCTTCTGCACCTCCTCCTCCGTTGTTCGTATGTCATCCAACACTTGTTCGTATATTCTATGTTGATGTTCCCCTCTGTGCTGTCTTCCCAGAGCCCTTCCTGTCTCTACTGTAAATACTTCTTTAAATCTCATGTTGAGCTCCTCACATACCTCCTGATCGTACCTTGTGAGTTCCCCACCTTCAGTCTTCACCCTGATCACCTGGTCTTTGACTGTTGTCTTCCTCCTGATGTGGCTATACAGCAGTTTCGGGTCAGACTTGACTTTCGATGCTATATTATTTTCATACTGTTGCTGGGCCTCCCTCCACACCTGTGCATACTCGTTCCTGGCTCTGCGACTAATCTCCTTATTTTCATGTGTTCTTTGCCTTCTGTACTGTTTCCATTCTCTGCTGCACTTAGTTTTTGCCTCCATACACCGTCGCGTAAACCAAGGGCTCGTTCTGGTCTTCCCATTATTTCTGTTGCCTTTGGGAACAAATCTTTCCTCTGCCTCCTTGCATTTTGTTGTTACGTATTCCATCATTTCGTTTACTGACTTTCCTACCAGTTCTCTTTCCCACTGAACCTCATGCAAGAAGTTCCTCAAGCCTATGTAGTCCCTCTTTTACAGTCTGGCTTTTCCCATTCAACTCCTGTGTACGAATGGTATATAATACCGACAAGATGAGAGTAAGACACATGTGCAACATCTGGGTATCTTTATTGTAGACGTTTCGCCATCCAGTGGCTTTATCAATACAAATTCCAGGACATAACTTGAAGACAGTAGAACTATGTACAGAAGATGAGGTAATCAGTCCCTCAACCTAGGAGTAGGTGCGAACAGCACCGTAGTCGTGGAGATTCTGAAGCAGAAGAAAGAATCCTGGCGCTTATATAGTAACGTCAGGTGAAGCAGACGAGGGCAAATTCACTGGTAGGCGGGATTCCCCAGTGGAAGTAGGTCCGTCCCAAAGAGATGGGTTAGTTGTAGTAGTAGATGTCGTAGTCGTGAAGGTTATGTACATGTCCTCAGAATTAAGATTCCATGATGTTGCAGTGTCTGACAAGTTGTGTACGAATGGAATCTTAATTCTGAGGACATGTACATAACCTTCACGACTACGACATCTACTACTACAACTAACCCATCTCTTTGGGACGGACCTACTTCCACTGGGGAATCCCGCCTACCAGTGAATTTGCCCTCGTCTGCTTCACCTGACGTTACTATATAAGCGCCAGGATTCTTTCTTCTGCTTCAGAATCTCCACGACTACGGTGCTGTTCGCACCTACTCCTAGGTTGAGGGACTGATTACCTCATCTTCTGTACATAGTTCTACTGTCTTCAAGTTATGTCCTGGAATTTGTATTGATAAAGCCACTGGATGGCGAAACGTCTACAATAAAGATACCCAGATGTTGCACATGTGTCTTACTCTCATCTTGTCGGTATTATATACCATTCGTACACAACTTGTCAGACACTGCAACATCATGGAATCTTAATTCTGAGGACATGTACATAACCTTCACGACTACGACATCTACTACTACAACTAACCCATCTCTTTGGGACGGACCTACTTCCACTGGGGAATCCCGCCTACCAGTGAATTTGCCCTCGTCTGCTTCACCTGACGTTACTATATAAGCGCCAGGATTCTTTCTTCTGCTTCAGAATCTCCACGACTACGGTGCTGTTCGCACCTACTCCTAGGTTGAGGGACTGATTACCTCATCTTCTGTACATAGTTCCACTGTCTTCAACTTATGTCCTGGAATTTGTATTGATAAAGGCACTGGATGGCGAAACGTCTACAATAAAGATACCCAGATGTTGCACATGTGTCTTACTCTCACCATTCAACTCCTGTTACCCTCTCCACTTGTAACTCTACTATGTATTCAAAGCACAGAACCACGTGGTCACTAGCTGCTAGGGGACTCTCAAATGTGATGTCGTCAATGTCTGAACTGCTCAGGGTGAACATCTTGGCTTTCCATGTTTCGGGACCCCCGTGTGGCTCCAGGTTTTCCCAATCAATCTCCCTGTGGTTGAAATCGTCCATAACCAGTAACTTTGCTCTGCTCGAGTGAGCTCTTCTTGCCATCTCAGCCAAAAGGTGAACACCACCACGTTCTGCTTGCCTCTTCATTCATTATTCCTCTTGGCCTGCTACCAGTTCTGTGGCGGATTATACATCATCAGTAATGAACATTAGTAATGGTATAGGCGTCGACAGATCAGTTAGTAAGACACATATAACAGTCAGTATCTTTATTTCGAAACGTTTTCGTTTCCACACAGTAGCTTTTTCAGTCGAGCACAGAAAAGTTGATAGGAAAGCAGAAGATAGGATTGGAAGACGATAACGTAACAGTCCATCAGTGCCTTCTTGAAATAAATTTCGAGTTCAAGAAGACATTCCTGTTGTTCGAAACAATATGAAGCTTGAAGCGATTAGGACGGAGCCATTATAGTTGTGAGCAGTGTCCGAGGTGGAAAAGGCCAAGGCCTGTGCCGTTCTTCACTAGTATAATGAGTCCGAGTGGTCCTGCGACAAGATAACTTCCCAGTTGTTGCAGTGTTCGACAGAATGAACACAAAATGGCAGGTAAATCAACCGACAGATTGTTAGTAAGACACATATGCAACAGTCGTAAGGTATCGATCTCGAACGCGCCCGCCCTACACAGCAAGGCTTCCAGTCGAGCACAGCAGCCTGACTAAGCTAAGCAGCCTGGAAGGCCCGACGATCGCACATTCATCCATCCACCCCAAAGCAGGCGGTCACCTCGTCTCCTTCAGCCCAGGCACCTACCGTTCGAAACAAGCGAGCCGAAGGCGAACAGACGAGGCTTTTACATAGCAAGCCGAGATGACAGGCTTATTGGAGGCCAGGTCCCACCGTGAGCTCCGCCATTGTAGAGGTCGAATGCTTGATTGTCTACCAACAATACTTGTGTTGCAGTGTTCGACAGAATATTAAATGGAACATTACCGAACGAGTTAGCCAAGGCAACACATATGCAACAAAGTCAGGCATAGCATTTCGAAACGCTGCTTCCGACACAGTAGGCTTTTTTCAGTCGAGCACAGCCACGATTAGATGAAGATTACTAGAAGCACGATAACAAAAGTTCATCACCTCCCAAAAAGCTTTGAGTAGGGAATAGTTCCTCAGTTCGGAAGCATTGTTTCGTTGAAACCGAAACACAGAAGCCTGAAGTCACAGGACCGGAGCCTTCATAGTAGCCAGAGAGCGGAGGACTGCTTGGGCACTTCCCAGCCGTTCCTTCACCACAGAGGTCGAAGTTGGTCTGCACCAAGATCACCTTCAGTTGCAGTGTTCGACAGAATCAACACAAGTCGGCAGGTAACACCGACAGATTGTTCACAAGACAACATGAATGCAAGTCAGGTCAGGCATTAGTCGAACGCTTGCGCCTGCACACGCAGCTTCTTTCAGTCGAGCACAGAAAGCTTGATAGCAGTTAAGATAACTGAATATTTCAACGGAACGATGTAACCATTCACCTCAGCGCTTCAGAATAGTTCGGCAGCGCACAAACTGCCGAAACGAAACAACATGAGTTGAAGCGACAGGATGGACGGCCTTTGCCTTGAGCAGGAGACCATTTTGGGAGGTTGCGGTTTGGGAGGGCAGGCCTCGAACTTCCAGGTCCGTTCAGGCTTGCCAGACTCGATGGCCTGGTACCAAGGATCATCTTTTGCTAGCCAGCAAACGACAGAACGAACAACATACAGGTGGTACATACCGACAGATTGTTAGGCAAGACACAGCAAGGGTCAGTCAGGCAGCCTTTTGATCGAAACAGCCTTGCCTACGACAGCAGGCTTTTCTTCAGTCGAGCACAGAAAGTTACAGAAAGCAGAAGAATACTTTGAAGACGATTTCATGTATCAGTCTTCAATTTCAGCATTGTTCGTTCGTCTGATGGTCCACGGAGCAAGAAGCAGACCAGTTGTTCACGAACATGGCTAGCCAGATGGAGGCCTTATGCCAGAGGCATAGGAGTAAGGGCTTTGGGCAGGTTGGCCGTTCCCACTGCCACTCATCAGAGGAAATCGAGTACGACGGTTGCCTGTACCAAGCATAGGCCCAGTGTTCGACAGCAATTCGAACACGATTAAATGGTAAATACCGGACAGATCAGCAAAGATCATGCATCATCGCATCTTAGTCGACGTACCTTGCTCACACGCGCCTCGTCGAGCAGCTAGCAAAAGCCAGATAAGCATTGAAGACCGAATGACCAATGCAACGTTCCATCACCCTGTGAGGCTTGGATAAACGTCCTTCCGCCGTTCCGGCAGCAAGCATTCGTCCCGCCGTTCGAACAATACGAAGTTCCAGCACAGACGGGAGTTTTATACCCAGAAAGCCAGGAAGGGTAACCACCTGAGGCTTGGGAGTTGGCACCAACCTGCAGTCCGTTCACAGTAGACGGTTCAGGCGGTTCTACCAAGATACTGCAGTGTTCGACCAGAATGAACATTGGCAATGGTACATGACAGGACTGTTAGGCAAGACAACATATGCAAACAAAGTCAGGCAGCCTTACTCGAAATCAGCCTGGCCTGTTACAATGTGTCTTACCTAACAATCTGTCGGTATTTTATACCATTTTAATGTTCATTCTGTCAGACACTGCAACACAAGGGTATCTTGGTACAGACCATCAACTTCGACCTCTACTAGTGAGAACGGCTGGGTTTGAGAGGGACCTGCCCTCCCAAAGCAACCTCCGTCTCACCTCCTGGCACTATATAAAGGCTCCATCCTGTCACTTCAACTTCATATTGTTTCAGACAACGGAACAATGCTCTTCTCCAGACTGAGGGACTGACCACCTCAAAACTTTAAGGGTGATGGACTGATTACATCGTCTTCAAGTATCTTCTGCTTCTATCAACTTTTCTGTACTCGACTGAAGAAGCCTACTGTGTAGGCGAAACGTTTCGAAATAAAGATACCTAACTGTTGCATATGTGTCTTACCTAACAATCTGTCGGTATTTTATACCATTTTAATGTTCATTCTGTCAGACACTGCAACACAAGGGTATCTTGGTACAGACCATCAACTTCGACCTCTACTAGTGAGAACGGCTGGGTTTGAGAGGGACCTGCCCTCCCAAAGCAACCTCCGTCTCACCTCCTGGCACTATATAAAGGCTCCATCCTGTCACTTCAACTTCATATTGTTTCAGACAACGGAACAATGCTCTTCTCCAGACTGAGGGACTGACCACCTCAAAACTTTAAGGGTGATGGACTGATTACATCGTCTTCAAGTATCTTCTGCTTCTATCAACTTTTCTGTACTCGACTGAAGAAGCCTACTGTGTAGGCGAAACGTTTCGAAATAAAGATACCTAACTGTTGCATATGTGTCTTACCTAACAATCTGTCGGTATTTTATACCATTTTAATGTTCATTCTGTCAGACACTGCAACACAAGGGTATCTTGGTACAGACCATCAACTTCGACCTCTACTAGTGAGAACGGCTGGGTTTGAGAGGGACCTGCCCTCCCAAAGCAACCTCCGTCTCACCTCCTGGCACTATATAAAGGCTCCATCCTGTCACTTCAACTTCATATTGTTTCAGACAACGGAACAATGCTCTTCTCCAGACTGAGGGACTGACCACCTCAAAACTTTAAGGGTGATGGACTGATTACATCGTCTTCAAGTATCTTCTGCTTCTATCAACTTTTCTGTACTCGACTGAAGAAGCCTACTGTGTAGGCGAAACGTTTCGAAATAAAGATACCTAACTGTTGCATATGTGTCTTACCTAACAATCTGTCGGTATTTTATACCATTTTAATGTTCATTCTGTCAGACACT
The DNA here is from genome assembly GCF_038502225.1 of Cherax quadricarinatus. Classification (NCBI taxonomy): domain Eukaryota; kingdom Metazoa; phylum Arthropoda; class Malacostraca; order Decapoda; family Parastacidae; genus Cherax; species Cherax quadricarinatus. The sequence continues at coordinate 19,602,616 of NC_091302.1, forward strand.
GCAACACAAGGGTATCTTGGTACAGACCATCAACTTCGACCTCTACTAGTGAGAACGGCTGGGTTTGAGAGGGACCTGCCCTCCCAAAGCAACCTCCGTCTCACCTCCTGGCACTATATAAAGGCTCCATCCTGTCACTTCAACTTCATATTGTTTCAGACAACGGAACAATGCTCTTCTCCAGACTGAGGGACTGACCACCTCAAAACTTTAAGGGTGATGGACTGATTACATCGTCTTCAAGTATCTTCTGCTTCTATCAACTTTTCTGTACTCGACTGAAGAAGCCTACTGTGTAGGCGAAACGTTTCGAAATAAAGATACCTGACTGTTGCATATGTGTCTTACCTAACAATCTGTCGGTATTTTATACCATTTTAATGTTCATTCTGTCAGACACTGCAACACAAGGGTATCTTGGTACAGACCATCAACTTCGACCTCTACTAGTGAGAACGGCTGGGTTTGAGAGGGACCTGCCCTCCCAAAGCAACCTCCGTCTCACCTCCTGGCACTATATAAAGGCTCCATCCTGTCACTTCAACTTCATATTGTTTCAGACAACGGAACAATGCTCTTCTCCAGACTGAGGGACTGACCACCTCAAAACTTTAAGGGTGATGGACTGATTACATCGTCTTCAAGTATCTTCTGCTTCTATCAACTTTTCTGTACTCGACTGAAGAAGCCTACTGTGTAGGCGAAACGTTTCGAAATAAAGATACCTAACTGTTGCATATGTGTCTTACCTAACAATCTGTCGGTATTTTATACCATTTTAATGTTCATTCTGTCAGACACTGCAACACAAGGGTATCTTGGTACAGACCATCAACTTCGACCTCTACTAGTGAGAACGGCTGGGTTTGAGAGGGACCTGCCCTCCCAAAGCAACCTCCGTCTCACCTCCTGGCACTATATAAAGGCTCCATCCTGTCACTTCAACTTCATATTGTTTCAGACAACGGAACAATGCTCTTCTCCAGACTGAGGGACTGACCACCTCAAAACTTTAAGGGTGATGGACTGATTACATCGTCTTCAAGTATCTTCTGCTTCTATCAACTTTTCTGTACTCGACTGAAGAAGCCTACTGTGTAGGCGAAACGTTTCGAAATAAAGATACCTAACTGTTGCATATGTGTCTTACCTAACAATCTGTCGGTATTTTATACCATTTTAATGTTCATTCTGTCAGACACTGCAACACAAGGGTATCTTGGTACAGACCATCAACTTCGACCTCTACTAGTGAGAACGGCTGGGTTTGAGAGGGACCTGCCCTCCCAAAGCAACCTCCGTCTCACCTCCTGGCACTATATAAAGGCTCCATCCTGTCACTTCAACTTCATATTGTTTCAGACAACGGAACAATGCTCTTCTCCAGACTGAGGGACTGACCACCTCAAAACTTTAAGGGTGATGGACTGATTACATCGTCTTCAAGTATCTTCTGCTTCTATCAACTTTTCTGTACTCGACTGAAGAAGCCTACTGTGTAGGCGAAACGTTTCGAAATAAAGATACCTAACTGTTGCATATGTGTCTTACCTAACAATCTGTCGGTATTTTATACCATTTTAATGTTCATTCTGTCAGACACTGCAACACAAGGGTATCTTGGTACAGACCATCAACTTCGACCTCTACTAGTGAGAACGGCTGGGTTTGAGAGGGACCTGCCCTCCCAAAGCAACCTCCGTCTCACCTCCTGGCACTATATAAAGGCTCCATCCTGTCACTTCAACTTCATATTGTTTCAGACAACGGAACAATGCTCTTCTCCAGACTGAGGGACTGACCACCTCAAAACTTTAAGGGTGATGGACTGATTACATCGTCTTCAAGTATCTTCTGCTTCTATCAACTTTTCTGTACTCGACTGAAGAAGCCTACTGTGTAGGCGAAACGTTTCGAAATAAAGATACCTAACTGTTGCATATGTGTCTTACCTAACAATCTGTCGGTATTTTATACCATTTTAATGTTCATTCTGTCAGACACTGCAACACAAGGGTATCTTGGTACAGACCATCAACTTCGACCTCTACTAGTGAGAACGGCTGGGTTTGAGAGGGACCTGCCCTCCCAAAGCAACCTCCGTCTCACCTCCTGGCACTATATAAAGGCTCCATCCTGTCACTTCAACTTCATATTGTTTCAGACAACGGAACAATGCTCTTCTCCAGACTGAGGGACTGACCACCTCAAAACTTTAAGGGTGATGGACTGATTACATCGTCTTCAAGTATCTTCTGCTTCTATCAACTTTTCTGTACTCGACTGAAGAAGCCTACTGTGTAGGCGAAACGTTTCGAAATAAAGATACCTAACTGTTGCATATGTGTCTTACCTAACAATCTGTCGGTATTTTATACCATTTTAATGTTCATTCTGTCAGACACTGCAACACAAGGGTATCTTGGTACAGACCATCAACTTCGACCTCTACTAGTGAGAACGGCTGGGTTTGAGAGGGACCTGCCCTCCCAAAGCAACCTCCGTCTCACCTCCTGGCACTATATAAAGGCTCCATCCTGTCACTTCAACTTCATATTGTTTCAGACAACGGAACAATGCTCTTCTCCAGACTGAGGGACTGACCACCTCAAAACTTTAAGGGTGATGGACTGATTACATCGTCTTCAAGTATCTTCTGCTTCTATCAACTTTTCTGTACTCGACTGAAGAAGCCTACTGTGTAGGCGAAACGTTTCGAAATAAAGATACCTAACTGTTGCATATGTGTCTTACCTAACAATCTGTCGGTATTTTATACCATTTTAATGTTCATTCTGTCAGACACTGCAACACAAGGGTATCTTGGTACAGACCATCAACTTCGACCTCTACTAGTGAGAACGGCTGGGTTTGAGAGGGACCTGCCCTCCCAAAGCAACCTCCGTCTCACCTCCTGGCACTATATAAAGGCTCCATCCTGTCACTTCAACTTCATATTGTTTCAGACAACGGAACAATGCTCTTCTCCAGACTGAGGGACTGACCACCTCAAAACTTTAAGGGTGATGGACTGATTACATCGTCTTCAAGTATCTTCTGCTTCTATCAACTTTTCTGTACTCGACTGAAGAAGCCTACTGTGTAGGCGAAACGTTTCGAAATAAAGATACCTAACTGTTGCATATGTGTCTTACCTAACAATCTGTCGGTATTTTATACCATTTTAATGTTCATTCTGTCAGACACTGCAACACAAGGGTATCTTGGTACAGACCATCAACTTCGACCTCTACTAGTGAGAACGGCTGGGTTTGAGAGGGGACCTGCCCTCCCAAAGCAACCTCCGTCTCACCTCCTGGCACTATATAAAGGCTCCATCCTGTCACTTCAACTTCATATTGTTTCAGACAACGGAACAATGCTCTTCTCCAGACTGAGGGACTGACCACCTCAAAACTTTAAGGGTGATGGACTGATTACATCGTCTTCAAGTATCTTCTGCTTCTATCAACTTTTCTGTACTCGACTGAAGAAGCCTACTGTGTAGGCGAAACGTTTCGAAATAAAGATACCTGACTGTTGCATATGTGTCTTACCTAACAATCTGTCGGTATTTTATACCATTTTAATGTTCATTCTGTCAGACACTGCAACACAAGGGTATCTTGGTACAGACCATCAACTTCGACCTCTACTAGTGAGAACGGCTGGGTTTGAGAGGGACCTGCCCTCCCAAAGCAACCTCCGTCTCACCTCCTGGCACTATATAAAGGCTCCATCCTGTCACTTCAACTTCATATTGTTTCAGACAACGGAACAATGCTCTTCTCCAGACTGAGGGACTGACCACCTCAAAACTTTAAGGGTGATGGACTGATTACATCGTCTTCAAGTATCTTCTGCTTCTATCAACTTTTCTGTACTCGACTGAAGAAGCCTACTGTGTAGGCGAAACGTTTCGAAATAAAGATACCTGACTGTTGCATATGTGTCTTACCTAACAATCTGTCGGTATTTTATACCATTTTAATGTTCATTCTGTCAGACACTGCAACACAAGGGTATCTTGGTACAGACCATCAACTTCGACCTCTACTAGTGAGAACGGCTGGGTTTGAGAGGGGCCTGCCCTCCCAAAGCAACCTCCGTCTCACCTCCTGGCACTATATAAAGGCTCCATCCTGTCACTTCAACTTCATATTGTTTCAGACAACGGAACAATGCTCTTCTCCAGACTGAGGGACTGACCACCTCAAAACTTTAAGGGTGATGGACTGATTACATCGTCTTCAAGTATCTTCTGCTTCTATCAACTTTTCTGTACTCGACTGAAGAAGCCTACTGTGTAGGCGAAACGTTTCGAAATAAAGATACCTGACTGTTGCATATGTGTCTTACCTAACCATCACTGCAATGATTACCTTGTGCTCCCCAGACTGAAGTGTACCTACTATGTACTCCCTTTCTCCAATCTCGTCCATGCCTCTCGTTTTCTCTAATTTCCATTGTTTTTTTACGAGCAGTGCAATATATGTATTTGTGGACCTGTGTGTGTGTGGGTCTATGTGTGGGTGGGAATATGTGGGTGGAACTATATGGGTGTGGGTTTATTGAGCATATGAAAAGTAGTGGGTAGGAGAGTGTATTAGGGTGTGTTAATGTGGTGCAGTTTGTGTATTACACGTGGTCTGCAGTGCTCCTCTGACCTGACCTGCTCTGATCCACAATGCCCTACTAGCTTATACCTTATATGCTTATCCTTCTTCGTAGTTTAAAAGACACCTGCCTTCCCACCCTGATTCTGTTTTGAATTCCCAATTACTATTCATTATTGAGTACTTATTAGCCTATTCTTTTTTGTACAAGGATGGTGGACCGTTCGCAAATCAGCCGGCGGTACCTGGAAACCAACATCTGACTCCTGGAAAACCACGCATAAGTGAAATACTTGGGATGCAGTCTGTAGATTGTCCAGCTTGTTGTGATGTTCTGGCGTATCTCCACCTTCTTTCTTCTCTATGTGTAATATATTTCTATTTACTGTGCTTCTTTCACTGGTCACACACTTATTTCACTTTATCTTTCTTGGTTGGCACATATGGCAGCAACGTCTGCGCTACACTAGGCCTGCCGTGTCTGACTTGTGCACCCAATATTACTTTCAAGTTCACTTATAAGATTGTGGTTCTCCCCACACTTATGTGGCACAGGGGAACTTGTAAACCACTTCAGGGGTTGTTCACTACCCTGACACACTTAATGACTCCTGCAGTAACCTTGGGTAGCCCAAGAAAGCGCTTATATTCAAAGGCACTAAAGTTTTGACTCGCGCAAGCATGGTCCCTATGTGTGTACTCCCTTAAGAACATAAGAGCATAAAAGAGAAGGAACACTGCAACAGGCCTACTGACCCATGTGAAGCAGGTCCATGTCCCCCCTGGATTAGCCAAATGACCCCCCCCGGATTAGCCCAATGACCCACCCAGTCTGGTCACCTCCACTCAAGGAAAGAGCACTGCACCAGACCCAGCAGCATAAGCTAGTCAGGTCCAACTCACACCCACCCACACTCACTCATAAGAACATAAGAACATAAGAAAGGAGGAACACTGCAGCAGGCCTGTTGGCCCATACTAGGCAGGTCCTTTACAATTCATCCCACTAACAAACATTTGACCTACCCAATTTTCAATGCTACCCAAGAAATAAGCTCTGATGTGCAAGTCCCACTCAAATCCAACCCATCCCACTCATGTATTTATCCAACCTAAATTTGAAACTACCCAACGTCCTAGCCTCAATAACCCAACTAGGTAGACTGTTCCACTCATCTACTACCCTATTTCCAAACCAATACTTTCCTATGTCCTTTCTAAATCTAAACTTATCTAATTTAAATCCATTACTGCGGGTTCTCTCTTGGAGAGATATTCTCAAGACCTTGTTAATATCCCCTTTATTAATACCTATCTTCCACTTATACACTTCGATCAGGTCTCCCCTCATTCTTCGTCTAACAAGTGAATGTAACTTAAGAGTCTTCAATCTTTCTTCATAAGGAAGATTTCTAATGCTATGTATTAATTTAGTCATCCTACGATGAATGTTTTCTAACGAATTTATGTCCATTCTGTAATATGGAGACCAGAATTGAACTGCATAATCTAGGTGAGGCCTTACTAATGATGTATAAAGCTGCAGTATGACCTCTGGACTTCTGTTGCTTACACTTCTTGATATAAATCCCAGTAATCTATTTGCCTTATTACGTACGCTTAGGCATTGCTGTCTTGGTTTAAGGTTGCTGCTTACCATAACCCCCAAGTCCTTTTCGCAATCTGTATGGTTAAGTTCTGGATTGAGACACTTATGCAGCATATGGGGATCTTTATTCAGGAAACGTTTCGCCACACAGTGGCTTCATCAGTCCAATACAAAGAGGAAGGCGTAAGGAGAGGAGGAGTATGAGGTAATCAGTCCCTCAGCCTGGAGTCGATGTGTTCAGTCCATCAATCTTGTGGAATGTACAGCATAGGGCCGTAGACGTGGCTTATATACTGTAGTGAGGTGACTTGAAGCAGACAGAGGCGGGATCATAGTGGTACCATCCACTAGTCGAAGTAGGTCTTTGTCCAAAGGTTGAACAAGCATTGAAGAATTCTTTGTAAGAAGATCCCATGATGCTGCAGTGTCTGACAGTTGTGATGAATGGTTTGAAAAACCGACAAGTTGAAGATTGAGACACTTATGCAGCATATGGGGATCTTTATTCAGGAAACGTTTCGCCACACAGTGGCTTCATCAGTCCAATACAAAGAGGAAGGCGTAAGGAGAGGAGGAGTATGAGGTAATCAGTCCCTCAGCCTGGAGTCGATGTGTTCAGTCCATCAATCTTGTAGAATGTACAGCATAGGGCCGTAGACGTGGCTTATATACTGTAGTGAGGTGACTTGAAGCAGACGGAGGCGGGATCATAGTGGTACCATCCACTAGTCGAAGTAGGTCTTTGTCCAAAGGTTGAACAAGCATTGAAGAATTCTTTGTAAGAAGATCCCATGATGCTGCAGTGTCTGACAGTTGTGATGAATGGTTTGAAAAACCGACAAGTTGAAGATTGAGACACTTATATAAGCCACGTCTACGGCCCTATGCTGTACATTCTACAAGATTGATGGACTGAACACATCGACTCCAGGCTGAGGGACTGATTACCTCATACTCCTCCTCTCCTTACGCCTTCCTCTTTGTATTGGACTGATGAAGCCACTGTGTGGCGAAACGTTTCCTGAATAAAGATCCCCATATGCTGCATAAGTGTCTCAATCTTCAACTTGTCGGTTTTTCAAACCATTCATCACAACTGTCAGACACTGCAGCATCATGGGATCTTCTTACAAAGAATTCTTCAATGCTTGTTCAACCTTTGGACAAAGACCTACTTCGACTAGTGGATGGTACCACTATGATCCCGCCTCCGTCTGCTTCAAGTCACCTCACTACAGTATATAAGCCACGTCTACGGCCCTATGCTGTACATTCTACAAGATTGATGGACTGAACACATCGACTCCAGGCTGAGGGACTGATTACCTCATACTCCTCCTCTCCTTACGCCTTCCTCTTTGTATTGGACTGATGAAGCCACTGTGTGGCGAAACGTTTCCTGAATAAAGATCCCCATATGCTGCATAAGTGTCTCAATCTTCAACTTGTCGGTTTTTCAAACCATTCATCACACACATGGTTAAGTTCTACATTATTTAACTTATAAGTGCTAGGGTTATGTACACTCCCGAGCTTCAGAACCTTGCATTTATCTACATTGAACTGCATCTGCCACTTTTCTGACCAAGAGTAGAGTTTGTCTAAATCCTCCTGAAGTTCCCTAACATCTACGTTTGAATCAATTATCCTACCTATCTTCGTGTCATCGGCGAATTTGCTCATATCACTAGTAATTCCTTCATCAAGATCATTTATATATATTATAAACAACAACGGGCCCAAGACTGATCCCTGTGGAACGCCACTTGTTACTGATCCCCACTCGGATTTAACCCCATTTATGGACACTCTTTGCTTGCTTCCTGTCTGTGAGCCATGATTCAATCCACGAGAGCACCCTTCCCCCCAATGCCATGAGCTGCTACTTTCTTCAACAGTCTTTGGTGCGGAACTCTATCAAATGCCTTACTAAAATCTAATAATATCAAATTCTTTATCGTGGTCAACAGCCTCAAAAGCTTTACTGAAGAAAGTCAATAAATTAGTTAGACAAGACCGGCCTCTTGTGAATCCATGCTGAGTATCATTAATCAAGCTATGCTTATCGAGATGGCTTCTTATAATCTTAGCTATAATTGACTCTAGTAATTTGCCTACAATTGAGGTCAGGCTTATTGGGCGGTAATTTGACGGTAACGACTTGTCCCCTGTTTTAAAAATAGGAATTACATTAGCCATCTTCCACATATCAGACACTGCACCTGTTTGAAGAGATAAATTAAAAATATTAGTTAATGGTTCACAGACTTCCATTTTGCATTCCTTTAGAACCCTTGAAAAAAACTCATCAGGACCCGGTGACTTATTTTGCTTCAGTCTGTCTATCTGCTTCACAACCATTTCACTAGTGACTGTGATGTTACATAATTTATCTTCTTCTGATCCACTATAAAAATTAATTACCAGAATATTATTAGTGTCTTCCTGTGTAAAAACCGAGAGAAAATAATTATTTAAAATCGAGCACATTTCATTCTCTTTGTCAGTAAGATGCCCATAGTTATTTTTAAGGGGACCTATCTTATCTCTGACTTTTGTTCTATAGACCTGGAAAAAACTTTTTGGGTTAGTTTTAGAATCCCTAGCAACTTTAATTTCATAGTCCCTTTTAGCTTTTCTTATCCCCTTTTTAATGTCCCTCTTAATGTCAATATACTGATTCATAAGATGACCCTCGCCTATCTAACCTATTTTTAAAACTACACAACGTTTTAGCCTCAATAACTGTACTCGGGAGTTTGTTCCACTCATCCACAACTCTGTTACCAAATCAGTGCTTTCCTATATCCTTCCTGAATCTGAATTTTTCAAGCTTGAAGCCATTGCTGCGAGTCTTGTCTTGGCTGGAAATTTTCAGCACGCTATTTACATCCCCTTTATTTATTCCTCTTTTCTATATATAAACCTCGATCATATCCCCCCTAATTCTACGCCTCTCGAAAGAATGCAGATTCAGGGCCTTCAGTCTATCCTCACAGGGAAGATTTCTGATACATGGAATCATCTTTGTCATTCTCCTCTGTACGTTTTCCAGAGCATCTATATCCATTCTGTAATACGGTGACCAGAGCTGAGCAGCATAGTCTAAATGAGGCCTAACCAAGGATATACAGAGTTGAAGAACAACCTGAGGACTTCTATTATTTATACTTCTAGATATGAAGCCAAGAATTCTGTTAGCTTTATTGCAAACACTAATGCACTGTTGTCTTGGTTTTAGATTACTGCTAACCAGAACTCCTAAATCCTTATCGCAATCAGTAGTATTAAGATCTACATTATTTAGTTTATATGTGGCATGGTTATTTACCTGTCCAACATTTAGAACTTTGCATTTGTCAATATTAAACTGCATCTGCCACTTCTCCGACCATTGCATCAGTCTATTCAAATCATCCTGGAGTGCTCTAGTGTCCTCATTAGAATGAATTGGACGGCCTATTTTGGTGTCATCAGCAAATTTGCTTATGTCGCTATTTATTCCCTCATCTGTGTCGTTTATGTAAATTGTGAACAACAACGGGCCCAACACTGACCCCTGAGGAACACCGCTTGTGACGTGCCCCCATTCTGATTTCTCCTCATTTATGGAAACTCTCTGCTGCCTATTTGTCAGCCATGCCTCTACCCCGGAAAAAATTTCTCCTCCTATTCCGGGTGCCTTAAGTTTCCTAAACAGCCTCTGGTGTTGAACTCTATCGAAAGCCTTAATGAAATCCATATACACAATATCATATTCATTACCATGATCTACCTCTTCAAACACCTTAGTGAAAAAAGTTAGTAAATTCGTAAGACACGAACGCCCCTTTGTAAAACCGTGTTGAGATTCATTAATCAATCTGTGCCTATCAAGATGGCTACGAATTGCTTCAGCAATTATTGATTCCATAAATTTTCCCGCTATGGAGGTAAGGCTTATTGGTCTATAGTTCGAAGCTAAGGACCTGTCACCTGCCTTGTAAATAGGTATTACATTTGCCATTTTCCACTTATCAGGCACTATGCCAGTTTGTAGTGATATGTTAAAAATATTAGCCAGTTCCTCTTTACATTCCTTTAACACCCTTGCAAACAGTTCATCAGGACCTGGGGATTTGTTAGGTTTTAGTTTCTCTATTTGTCTGAGGACCATGTCACTAGTTACCGCAATCGTACATAGTTTATTATCCTGTTCTACATAATCTATTATTTCAGGAATATCATTAGTATTTTCCTGGGTGAAAACTGAGAGGAAGTAGGTATTGAGAATTTCACACACATCCTTATCACTGTCAGTGATCTGACGAAAGTTACTCTTAAGTGGGCCAATCTTGTCCCTGATCTTACTTCTGTATACCTGAAAGAACCCTTTTGCGTTAGTCTTTGAATCCCTTGCGACCTTAGCCTCATAATCCCTTTTTGTTTTTCTTATTCCTTTCTTTATTTCTCTCTTTAATTGAATATACTGATTTCTTAACTGCCCATCCCCTCTTTTGATACGCCTATATATGCCTCTCTTTTGACCAATGAAATGTTTTAATCTATTGTTCATCCATTTGGGATCATTTTTGTTAGATCTAATATCCCTACTCGAAACAAAAGTTGTCTGGGCAGCTAGACTATGCACTGAAAAAACGTCATATTGGCAACCAAGATCACCTACCTGACCCATAGTCAGGACATCCCAATTTAGCCCACCCAGGCAATTTTTCAGTCCCATGAAGTCGGCCAAGCGAAAATCTGGGACAGAGATTTGATTGCAGTTATCTGGGCAATTCCATGATATATTGAAACTAAGTGATCTGTGATCACTTTCCCCAAGCTCATCATTAACCTCAAGATTATTAATTAGTGACTCTTTGTTGGCAAGAACCAAGTTAAGCAGATTGTTTCCTCTAGTTGGTTCTGTCACAACCTATTCTAAAAAGCAATCCTGAACTGTATCAAGAAAGTCACTTGACTCAAGATTTCCTGTCACATTGTTCCAATCAATTTGTCTAAAGTTAAAAATCTACCATTATCACAACATTTTTATATCTAGATGCCTTATGAATTTCGTCCCATTAACAGCTTACTGCACTCCCTATCCAGATCCAGGGGCCTTTAAATCACACCCAAAATTAATTTGTCACGTCCCTTAAGAAACTGTAGCCAAACAGATTCTGTGTTCGATGTTTCTAATATTATATCATGTCTAAGACAAAAATTTAAATTTTCTCTGACGTACATAGCCACTCCACCACCCTTCCTGTTGACCTTATCACTGTGGAATAGTTTATGACCCTGTATTTTGCATTCAGAAGGCATTTTTCTATCTTTCAGGTTGAACCAGGTCTCTGTTATACCAATAATATCTATATTACCTGCACTTGCAAGTAATCTTAGCTCATCTTTCTTATTTCTTAGACTCCTACTATTTGTATAGTAAACCTTAAAAGGGAGCTAGTCACTCGTTGCCCTCTACTATCTCTCTTTGTTTGTTGATCAGTTGATTTGCCATTACTAGCAACTTTATTCTGAATATTGTCTTTTAAACATATCCCTGAGGTATCCCGGTAATAATTACTGTTTTTAACCCTAATGCTGCAGCCTGATTGTTTCCCACAAACATCCATACGTCTATAATCTATCACCCCTCAAGGAAGGTTCTTTGATGCTGGTGAGGGGCTCTTGATCTAGGGAACTGGATCTGTGCTCCAGTTCCCTGAGTTAAACCTGAATACCTTCCATCCCTCCCCCAAGCACTGTATAATCCTATGGGTTTAGTGCTTCCCCCTTGATTATAATAATAATAATATAATCTATCAGTTTAAATTCCTAGACAAGTCATCAGTTACCCCCTCAATCGAATTGGCTAATGCAACCATTCCATCTCCAGAGAGATGAACCCCATCCCTTGCATACATATCACGTTTACCAAAGAATAGGTCCCAGTTATCAATGAATGGGATTGCAAGTTCCTTGCAGTACCTGTCTAGCCAGCAATTTATACCAACGCGTATGTGTGTGCGTGTGTGTGTGCGCACACACACTGAAATATACACACCCTCAATGTATATGCACTTCTTCCCTCAGAGTATACACATCAAGAGGGAGAGCGACTGCAGGTCCACCTGGTTTATAAGGTATTAAAGAAGACCATGTATAGTGTAGTCCACAATCAGTGCATTGTTCCACATGTAGTAACTTTCTCTCTTTTTTTTTATATCGTATCACTCATTCATATTGTTTATTCGATTAGATTGTTCTTATGCTTGTAATGAAACGATGGGATTGTAATATTTTATCGTACATCAAGAGATATATAAATTCTTCAGTAGATAAAGAAAGTGCGAAGTACTGAACAACTTGTTGGCACGAATGATGTTGCTAGTTACATAAATATTACGTATAAATACTATCACAGAATTTCACATCAGTTAAAATACATTTGCAGTACCTACTGCGATATTTTTAACATCACTTCACCGAATAAATTCCAGTATTACTGAAAGGAGTCGCGGTAACACTGATTCAACATTTCAATGCAAACGTTTCATGACTGAACTCAGCTCTGTCGCTCCATTTGTTCCCCAAGTTAACCTTTGCCAGATAAAATCCTTTGTCGTGATGTAAATCAGGGGAAATTCTCCAGAAACTGGCAATTCGTCGCTTAAGTTTAAAGGAAAACGGAGGGAGGAAAGTTGTTGTCGATGAACTTAACGTCGTTTAGTAATGTTACCGATTTGTTGTGAAGACCTTTAATGCGCTCTTCTTCGCAAAAGCATTTATAAACGAGGTTATTCCAGGTTGTCCAGTAACATACGATTATTATAAGCAATGAACATACCTTTCAGTGTCCCGCTAAATAACTGTAATGCGGTTCACATCTTATTCTGCAGAGTCTCTCAAGATTTTTTTAATACACTTTCTCGCTAGGACTCATTTAATTCATGCAACCCAGTCTGTTGTGGCTAAACAAATTAATATGAATGATGTACCTAATAAGCCAAACCAGTGAGACTGGCTTAAAAAGCAACAGGTATTTCTACCAAATAAGCAAGGTGAAATTTTGTTTATGAAATTAATCAGCAAAAATCAGTCTCAATACGTATATTTTTGAATTTAAGAAATAGTAAATAAATTTAAGCTGATCCTTGATATATCTACAAGAATTAGACTAAAATAAATTACGTTAATTGAGGTTATTATAGCTGAGATTTGTTTATCTGGAGTGAGCTCCGGGGGCCAACGCCCCCGCGGCCCGGTCTGTGACCAGGCCTCCTTAGGTCAGTGTCCCAGGATGCGACCCACACCAGTCGACTAACACCCAGGTACCCGTTTTACTGATGGGGAACATAGACAACAGGTGGAAAGAAACACGTCCAATGTTTCTACTCTGGCTGGGAATCGAACCCAGGCCCTCACCGTGTGAAGCGAGAGCGTTAACCACCAGGCCATACATATATATATGCAATAAGATCACAGTAAACAGGTGATTTCAGAATATGCAAAACAACCACTGTGAAAGAATAGAGAAGTTCCAAGTGCTTTCGTGACTACTCACATTATCAAGGAACAATGAAAGTAATGCATCAAAGGAAGGCATATAAAGGGTCTAGCCCACACCTCACTATCACACCCCACACGCAACTCATAAGAAAGGGAACACTGCAGCAGGCCCGCTGGCCCAACTAGACAGGTCCTTCACACAACCCACCAACAAATTATTCTCCTCAAGAATTAAGAATTTTAAAATTTATTATTTGTCCAAAGTATTATTAAATTCTTCTTGTGGGGTGTGGGCTAGACCCTTTATATGCCTTCCTTTCATTGTTCCTTGATAATGTGAGTAGTCGCGAAAGCGCTTGGAATTTCTCTATTCTTTCACAGTGGTTGTTTTGCATATATATATATATATATATATATATATATATCTATATATATATATATATATATATATATATATATATATATATATATATAAACATTGTCTCTATGTCCACAGCAGGATTCGAACCTGCAAACACTGTATCCGAGTCCACACTACCACGGAGCCAGACCCACGTCCTGCTGTGGATGTAGAGACAATGTTTGTAAATAATTTCGCCTGTTTGCTAATTGTTAAGCATTTCAAATCTCTTTCGTTGTCCACTGCATGTGGCAGGATTTGATGAAATAACTTTGAAAACAAGCCAGGTGCCTCGGGGTATGGGGTAACATAGTCTAGCTACGGCTAGGCACCCATACTTATCTGAGGTCTGGCTCCGTGGTAAAGTACTGTGGACTCTGATACAGAGTTTGCAGGTTCAAGTCCTGCTGTGGAAGTAGAGACAATATTTGTAAATAATTTCGCCTGTTTACTTCTAAATAGCATGATCGCCACCCATCTAGATTCCCATCAGTTACACAACCCAGGGTTACATGGACCACTATGACAAGGTTCTGGATGCTCTAGAAGACAAACAAAATGCGGAACTAGTATACGCAGACTTTGTAAAAGCCTTTGACGAGTGTGACCATGGTGTAATAGCGCAAAAAAATACCTGATAAATGAATAACAGGAAAAGTTAGTAGGTGGATGTATAACTTCCTACCAAATAGAACATAAAGAGTAGTAGTAAACTGAGTCAATCTGAGGCTGCTTCGGTGAAAAGCTCTGTTCCACAGGGCACAGTATATTCGCTCCCATCTTGTTCCTCGTCCACATATCTGAAATAGACAGGGTTGTAAGCCACAGCACCGTGTCTTCCTTTGCAGATGACACCCGAATTTGCATGACAGTGTCCTTCACTGAAGACACCGCAAGACTCCAGGTAGACTTCAACCAAATCCTTAAATGGGCCACAGAAAACAATATGAAGTTCAATGAAGAGACATTTCAATTGCTCCGATATGGAAAACATGAGGAAATTAAAACTACATCGGAGTATAAAACAAATTCCTACCATACAACAGAGCGAAAAACTATAGTAAAAGATCTGGGAATGATCATGTCAGAGGATCTCACCTTCAAAGACCATCCATAGCAATGTTTCAATCGCTTCTGCTAGAAAAATGACAGGATGGATTGTGAGAACCTTCAGAACTAGGGATGCTAATCCCATGATGAGACTCTTCAGGTCAATTGTTCTATCTAGGCTAGAATATTGCTGCATACTAACAGCACCTTTTAAGGCAGGTGAAATTACTGACCTAGAAAGTGTACAGAGAACCTTCACAGCACACATAACTGCGATAAAACACCTCAATTACTGGGAACGCTTGAAGTTCCTCAACCTGTACTCCCTAGAACGTAGCCGGAGAGATACATGATTATATAAACTTGAAAAATCCTAGAGGGATTAGTACCAAACTTGCACACGAAAATCACTCCCTATGAAAGCAAAAGAGTCGGCAGACGATGCAACATCCCCTCAATGATAAGCAGGGGTGCCACTAGCACGTTAAGAGACAACATAATAATTGGGAGGGGCCCAAGACTGTTCAACTGCCTCCCAGCATACATAAGGGGGATTATCAATAGACCCCTGGCTGTCTTCAAGAAGGCGCTGGACAAGCATCTAAAGTCAGTTCCTGACCAGCCGGGCTGTGTTTCGTACGTCGGGTTGCGTGCGGCTAGCAGTAACAGCCTGGTTGATCAGGCCCTGATCCACCATGAGGTCTGGTCACAGACCGAGCCGCAGGGGCGTTTACCCCCGAAACATTCTCCAGGTACAGTCCAGGTATACACACACACACATATATATATATATATATATATATATATATATATATATATATATATATATATATATATATATATATATATATATATATATATATATATATATATATATATATATATATATATATATATATATATATATATATATATATATATATATATATATATATATATATATATATATATATATATATATATATATATATATATATATATATATATATATGTCGTGCCGAATAGGCAGAACTTGCGATCTTGGCTTAAATAGCAACGCTCATCTTGCCATATAGGACAAGTGAAAATTTGTATATGCAATAATTTCGCCAAAACCATTCTGATACTAACGAAAAAAAAAAATTGATTGTGCTTGTTTAGTATTAAATTATTGTAAACGTATTTAAAATATATTTAGTTGGGTTAGGCTAAAATAAATTGCTCTTTTTATAATAAGGTTAGGTAAGTTTTCTAAGATTCTTTTGGTGCAA
Source organism: Cherax quadricarinatus (assembly GCF_038502225.1). NCBI lineage: Eukaryota > Metazoa > Arthropoda > Malacostraca > Decapoda > Parastacidae > Cherax > Cherax quadricarinatus. The sequence continues at coordinate 19,619,035 of NC_091302.1, forward strand.
AATTAAAAATTTTTACATTAACGTTAATGAATAAAAATATATCTTTAAATATATAAGAGAAAATTTCAGAAAGGACTTAATTTTCAATGAGTTCTTGCTAACTGAACAGTTTTACATATTCGGCACCACACACACACACACGCACACACGCACGCACGCACACACACACACACACACACACACACACACACACACACACACACACACACACACACACACACATATATATATATATATATATATATATATATATATATATATATATATATATATATATATATATATATATATATATATATATATATATATATATATATATATATATATATATATATATATATATATATATATATATATATATATATAAGCCATTTGGTGGTTTTATATAGAAGTAGAAGGCTGTGAAAAACTCTGCAGAATAAGTGGTCACCAGAAAAAGAATCAGTGGTGGCACAGATCTGAAAAGAGAGGAGAAACTCTATCAAAGAGCATGAAACAGTACTTATTTTAAGTAAGGTAGTCAGAGACTACGTCTTCCATCCAGTTACATTTCTCCTGTAAATATCAAGCTATTTTTCAATGTGGTATGATGCTATTTTTTGCCCTGTTGCTCATTTTGGAAGTTGCTGGAGGAATAGAAGAGTGGATAGAGAGCCTTCTTCTTTTTATCCTTCACTCATACGTACTGCTAATACACAACAGTCTTTAACCTAGATAGAAGTAGATAGTTCTCTGTAGATAGCCTTTGTGTGGACTTACAAGCCCTCTGTTATATCGTTTTTCCCTAGTACTCCATTGTACATTATCCCAGTTGCTCTCTCTCACTCTCTCTCCATGTCTATCTATCTATCTATCTATCTATCTCCTATCTCTTTAAAAGCTCTACTATGGTATGACTCTGAATATCTTGCTGGTTGTCACTCTTCTAAGAAACCGTCCTTGTCATGAGCTGTATTCTTCAGTTTCCAGTGTCACATCGCATTTCTCATTGTAAGGTGAGGAGACTTTGGTATGATCTGGTAGTCTGGTGTGCCCATCGTGTTTCTCACTATGAATAAAAGCCAGAGTAATCTTGACCACAGATTTAGTATTCATGACCAGAGATGCACAGTGTTGGAACCAGACAGCTGTGGTCGCTGGGGAAGAGTTACTTTATACCAGTGTTGCTTGTACTGATGACATCAAGAGCCTCACTGGCGGTGTCGGTCTGATTAGACAAACTTTAATAACGTGTGACTGACTCAAAGATATTTTCTAGCTTACACTGTAGAGGGAAGATGTTCAATATTTCTTGTCTGGAGAACGAAACTCTGGTGAGAATTTGCCATCCATCTGCTGTGTTGAATGTTGAAGATCGTGGTTGATTCAACGAAATGTTCTTATGTTGAACAGAAATAGAAGTAACAGGCAACTTTTTCCTATACGTTTCGCCCACACAGTAAACCTCTTCAGTCGAGTACAGACAGTAGGCAGGAGCAATAGACAGTCTCCACACTGTCGCTTGTCTCTTCACGTGGCTACTATATTACAGTACAGTTTCAGACTATGGAACAGAACTCTTCTCCAGACCGAGGGACTGACAACCTCAAATCTACGACTTCAAAGGTGATGGACTGATTACATCGTCTTCACATCTCTACTGCTTCTGCCTACTTTCTTTACTGGACTGAAGAAGCCTACTGTGTAGGCGAAACGTTCTGGAATAAAGTTGCCTAACTGTTGCCTGTGTGTCTTACCAACCTGTCGGTATTGTATACCATTTTGATATTCAATATTAGTAATAATACTCTTTTTAATAGCAAACATGAACATTAATTATTAAGAGTAAGAGTTGCAACAGAAACAGTAGCAACAGTAACAATCATAACAGTAATAACAGCAGTAATAACAGTAGCAGTAACAGTAGTAGCAGTAACAGTAGTAGCAGTAACAATAGTAGCAGTAATAGCAGCAGTAATAATACGAGAAGTAACAACAGTAGCAGTAACAATAGCAGCAGTAACAGCAGTAGCAGCAACAGTTGTAAAAGAAGCAATAGTAGCAGTTACAGAAAAGCAGTAAATGTAGAAACTTTGTTAGTAGTAGCAGTGACAGTTGATGCAGTAATAGTAGTAATAAAACAATAGCATTAACATAAGGAACAGAAACAGTTGTTGCAACAATAGTAGCAACAACAGAAGTAGTTAAAGCAGTTGTAGTAATAGTAGCAATATTAACAGTAAATCAATGGTGACTTTAGTAGCAGTAACAACAGCAGCTGCTTTAGTAAGTTCAATAACAGTATTAGCAGTAAGACGTAGCAGTAACAGTAACAGCAGTATCATTAGTAGTATAACGCTTACTTCCTTCCAGGAATATGGCTAGTATCTTCCTTCGCAGGAAGATACCAGTGATATTCCAGAAATAATAACTCATGTAGAACAGGACGATAATAAACTATGCACGATTAGGGTCACAAATGACATGGCCCTTAGACAAATAAATAAGTTAAAACCTAACAGATCCCCTGGGTCTGATGAACTGCACGCAAGGGTTCTAAAGGAATGTAAAGAGGAGAAACCATACCACGGGCGGGATTAAACCCGCATTTATGGTCACAGTGGTGCCTATGCTAACCTTCCTATGGTGTAGAAATATACCTAGTTGAACGAATCTTGTTGTGGCTAGCTGGTCCAGTGGCTAACGCGACGGTCTGGAGTTTTGAGACTCTCTGACCGCGGGTTCAATCCCGCACGTGGTATGGTTTGTTTGCAATCGTGTCATTACGATTTCGTGAGTCATGTAAAGAGGAGCTTAGCAAACCTTCGGCTAATCTTTACAACATGTCACTACTAACTGGCACAGTGCCAGAAAAGTGGAAAATGGCAAATGTGATACCTACGAATTGCCGAGGCAATTCGTAGCCATCTTGAAAAGCATTAATTGATCAACGAATCTCAGCATGGTTTTACGAAAGGGCGTTCATGCCTTACAAATTTATTAACTTTTTTTCACTAAGGTATTTGAGGAGGTAGATCATGGTAATGAATATGATATTGTGTATATGGATTTCAATAAAGCTTTTGATAGAGTTCCACATCAGAGACTATTGAGGAAAATTAAGGCACATGGAATAGGAGGAGAAATTTTCTTCTGGAGAGAGGCATGGTTGACAAATAGGCAGCAGCAAGTTTACATAAATGGAGATAAATCAGAGTGGGGAAGCGTCACGAGCGGTGTTCCACAGGGGTCAGTGTTGGGCCCCTTGTTGTTCACGATCTACATAAACGACATAGATAAGGGAATAAATAACGACATGAGCAAGTTTGCTGATGACACCAAAATAGGCCGTCGAATTCATTCTGACGAGGACACTAGAGCACTCCAGGATGATTTGAATAGACTGATGCAGTGGTCGGAAAAGTGGCAGATGCAGTTTATTATAGACAAAGGGAGAGTTCTAAGCTTTGGACAAGAAAATAACCATGCCTCATATAAACTAAATAATATAGATCTTAATATCACTGATTGCGAAAAGGATTTGGGAGTTCTGGTTAGCAGTAATCTGAAACCAAGACAACAGTGCATAAGTGTTCGCAATAAAGCTAACAGAATCCTTGGCTTTATATCAAGAAGCATAAATAATAAGAGTCCTCAGATTGTTCTACAACTCTATATATCCTTGGTTAGGCCTCATTTAGATTATGCTGCACAGTTTTGGTCACCGTATTATAGAATGAACATAAATGAACTGGAAAACGCACAAAGGAGGATGACAAAGTTGATCCCCTTTATCAGAATTCTTCCCTACGAGGATAGACTGAGGGCCCTGAATCTGTACTCTCTTGAAAGGCGTAGAATTAGGGGGGATATGATTGAGGTGTATAAATAGAAAACAGGAATAAATAAAAGGGATGCAAATAGCGTACTAAAAATATCTAACCAAGACAGGACTCCCAGCAATGGTTTCAAGTTGGAAAAAATCAGATTAAGGAAGGATATAGGAAAGCACTGATTTGGTAATAGAGTTGTGGATGAGTGGAACAAACTCCCGAGTACCGTCATGGAAGCTAAGACGTTGTATAGTTTTAAAAATAGGTTGGATAAATACATGAGTTGCTTGTGCTAGTAGGTCAGATGCTGTGCTCTTTCCTGACCTAACTAGGTTAGGGAATTGGCTTAAGCCGGTAGGAGAATTTGACCTGTCTCGCATGGGCCAGTAGGCCTGCTGCAATGTTCCTTCTTTCTTACATTCATTAACAACAGTGGTTGCTATATTATAAAGTAAAGCAGTATTATTAATAACAACAATAGCATCATTAGAAATGCCATTAACAGTAGCAGCAGTAATTTTAGTAACAGCTAAGCAAAAGTTATATTAGCAGTAAGAGGAGCAGGTACATTAGTAGTAGCATTATCTTAAAGGCACAACGCCGACAAGTGGTAAATAAACCCTTAATTGCACTGGAGTCTTAATTGGAACAAAGTTTCTCCCACGGGTGAACTTTTTCAAGTTTATTCCTGTGAACATACGTTCGTAAGGACACGAAAGCTCTCAGGTTATATATCCTATTTTTACTGTGGTATTTTTACATATTTACAATCACGCGTTTTATTGTGATTTCTTCCATACCTCAAGAAGGAGAAATATTACAGCTTACATAGCGAATACAGAGCCATTGGTCAGAGAAATTGTGGAGCACTGAATGAAGTCGTCAGGTCTATTCTAGGCATCGACACCATGCCTAACCCTTCTAGGGTAGGGTAGGTGCCTGAGTCCGAGCTTATAGCTCACAAGACTGTCATTCCCATTAGCCCCCTTGGGGCGGGGATGGCAGACCAGAGAGGCCTAGCTTGTGGCTTGGCCTGGGGACAGTTGGTCCCAAAGATGAGGAGGTACTTGTGCCTCCTCCCATGGGAGACTTAGGTCTCAGACACTCCCTAAAGAGGGAGCCAAGGCCGGGCCACCACTTGGACAAGGCCCGGGCCGGGAGAATACCGGCTAATCTTTAACTAACTAACTATTCTAGGTTTACTGTATTCCAGGATAAGGCTGGCTGTGGGAGTCGCCAATGTGAACTTAATTTTATTTTATAGTGTTACTTTGAATGTAGATCACGCTAACCATTTACGTCCATCACGTCTTCATCTTAAAATAGTAGCTTGAGTGCCCTACGTCATGATGTGGGAGCGGATGTTTACGTGTTGTACACAAGCGTTGCTGATATTATCCATTCCACAGGTGTACAAGTAGATAAGTAAGATACTTGTGCAGCAGTTGGAAACGTTTCACCTACACAATAGACTTTTTCAGTCGAATACAGAAGAGGCAAGAAAAGCAGTGATGTAAAGATGATGTAATCAGTCCATCACCCTCGAAGAAGCAGTTTGTCAAAATGACCAAGTCGGTTGTTTCTTCGAGAGTGATGGATTGATTACATTATCTCTACCTCTCCACTGCTGCTATTGCCTCCTCTGTATTCGACTTACGAAGCCTACTGTGTAGGCGAAAAGTTTCGGAACGAAAATACCTAATTGATGCACGTGTCTTACTTGTGGTCTTGTTCGAGTTTGGGAAGAATTTTATCAGTTTCACTAATGTAAACTTCACCACATCAACTACGGCATGTGTTGTAAACTCCCTAAAAAGGACACAAAGATGCAGAAGTGCACAGCATCCTATGAGGTGGATGTGATCAAGTTTACATTGGAATAGGTATGGACCTTTAATATCGCCCTTGTACCTGCGATCATGCTTTGTCGCCCCCTCCTCCCCTCCCCTCCAGTCCCCAAGTTGCGCACCACCTCCTGAATCACCATCAGCTCAGCTACTGGGTTAAGCCCTGGTTCTTTCCCTCTTACAAAAACCCTTCCTCTAACCAACCTATTCTTCCTCTATCCACACTTCCCATCTCACCCCTTCTTGGGGTCTTACCTAAAATCTATAGCATAGCATAACATTAGAATAAACGAAGGTGTTGGAATTTTCAACAAGCGAACACTATTAAATAAAGCTTGAGTATGTTTACATTCGCCTCTCCAACAGTGTGCATCATCTTGGGGCAGAGCAAATCTAGTGTGAGTCAGTAGGACTCCTGCAGTGCTCCACAGCTATTCGGCTTATGTACACCTGACCAGCCTCACTGGATGCCCTACATAATCTGCAATTTCTCTTGTGCTGTGATCTTGATAAAACTCACTGGTAAGTAAAGCGCTGTATCAATAATTACTTCATTGCATTTAAATGTCAGCTTACCAGTAGCTGTAACAGTTGTAACAGTAACCTTTAAACCAGTAACAGCTGTAGCAGTAGCAATTGTAGCAGTATCAGAATCAGCATTAACAGTTATAGCAGTGACAGTGTTACCAATAACAGACATACCAGCAACTGTAGTAACATTAATAGTACTTAGAATAACACTAGCAGTAGTAACATTAACAGCTGTATTACTGGTAGCAGAAAAGTTTAAGCAATTTCTCTTGTGAACATCAAAATGGTATACAATACCGACAGGTTGTTAGGTAAGACACATATGCAACAGTTAGACACCTTTATTCCGAAACGTTTCGCCTACACAGTAGGCTTCTTCAGTCGAATACAGAAAGTAGGCAGGAACAGTAGAGATGTGAAGACGATGTAATCAGTCCATCACCCTTAAAGTCGTAGAATTTGAGGTTGTCAGTCCCTCGGCCTGGAGAAGTTCAGTTCCATAGTCAGGAACTATCTGAAGATCAAGCGACAGTGCGGAGACTAAAATACTGTCGGAAGGAGAGGTGCAGGGTTGTAGTAGAAGTAGTAGTAGTAGTAGTAGTAGTGAGAGGCAACTGAGAGGTCATGTCCCTCTCAGATCCAACCCTTCTCACTTGAAAAGCTTGTCCAAGGTGTTTTCTGTACCAAGATGCCACGTGTTGCAGTGTCTGACAAGATGAACATCAAAATGGTATACAATACCGACAGGTTGTTAGGTAAGACACATATGCAACAGTTAGACACCTTTATTCCGAAACGTTTCGCCTACACAGTAGGCTTCTTCAGTCGAATACAGAAAGTAGGCAGGAACAGTAGAGATGTGAAGACGATGTAATCAGTCCATCACCCTTAAAGTCGTAGAATTTGAGGTTGTCAGTCCCTCGGCCTGGAGAAGTTCAGTTCCATAGTCAGGAACTATCTGAAGATCAAGCGACAGTGCGGAGACTAAAATACTGTCGGAAGGAGAGGTGCAGGGTTGTAGTAGTAGTAGTAGTAGTAGTAGTAGTAGTAGTAGTAGTGAGAGGCAACTGAGAGGTCATGTCCCTCTCAGATCCAACCCTTCTCACTTGAAAAGCTTGTCCAAGGTGTTTTCTGTACCAAGATGCCACGTGTTGCAGTGTCTGACAAGATGAACATCAAAATGGTATACAATACCGACAGGTTGTTAGGTAAGACACATATGCAACAGTTAGACACCTTTATTCCGAAACGTTTCGCCTACACAGTAGGCTTCTTCAGTCGAATACAGAAAGTAGGCAGGAACAGTAGAGATGTGAAGACGATGTAATCAGTCCATCACCCTTAAAGTCGAACATTAAAATGGTATAAAATACCGACAGGTTGTTAGGTAAGACACATATGCAACAGTTAGGTATCTTTATTATGAAACGTTTCGCCTACACAGTAGGCTTCTTCAGTCAAGTACAGAAAAGTTGATAGAAGCAGAAGATACTTGAAGACGATGTAATCAGTCCATCACCCTTAAAATTTTGAGGTGGTCAGTCCCTCAGTCTGGAGAAGAGCATTGTTCCATAGTATGAAACAATATGGAGATGAAGTGACAGGATGGAGCTTTTTATAGCGCCAAGAGGTGAGACGTAGGCCACTAGGAGAGGTAAGAACTCAGATGTTGAGAGGTCAGGTCCCTCTCAAATCCAGCCGCTCTCACTAGTGGAAGTAGTCGAAGTTGATTGCAGGTCTGTACCAAGATACCCTTGTGTTGCAGTGTCTGACAGATTGAACATTAAAATGGTATAAAATACCGACAGGTTGTTAGGTAAGACACATATGCAACAGTTAGGTATCTTTATTATGAAACGTTTCGCCTACACAGTAGGCTTCTTCAGTCAAGTACAGAAAAGTTGATAGAAGCAGAAGATACTTGAAGACGATGTAATCAGTCCATCACCCTTAAAATTTTGAGGTGGTCAGTCCCTCAGTCTGGAGAAGAGCATTGTTCCATAGTATGAAACAATATGGAGATGAAGTGACAGGATGGAGCTTTTATAGCGCCAAGAGGTGAGACGTAGGCCACTAGGAGAGGTAAGAACTCAGATGTTGAAAGGTCAGGTCCCTCTCAAATCCAGCCGCTCTCACTAGTGGAAGTAGTCGAAGTTGATTGCAGGTCTGTACCAAGATACCCTTGGTATCTTGGTACTGAGGGACTGAGGGACTGACCACCTCAAAATTTTAAGGGTGATGGACTGATTACATCGTCTTCAAGTATCTTCTGCTTCTATCAACTTTTCTGTACTTGACTGAAGAAGCCTACTGTGTAGGCGAAACGTTTCATAATAAAGATACCTAACTGTTGCATATGTGTCTTACCTAACAACCCTTAAAGTCGTAGAATTTGAGGTTGTCAGTCCCTCGGCCTGGAGAAGTTCAGTTCCATAGTCAGGAACTATCTGAAGATCAAGCGACAGTGCGGAGACTAAAATACTGTCGGAAGGAGAGGTGCAGGGTTGTAGTAGTAGTAGTAGTAGTAGTAGTAGTAGTAGTAGTAGTGAGAGGCAACTGAGAGGTCATGTCCCTCTCAGATCCAACCCTTCTCACTTGAAAAGCTTGTCCAAGGTGTTTTCTGTACCAAGATGCCACGTGTTGCAGTGTCTGACAAGATGAACATCAAAATGGTATACAATACCGACAGGTTGTTAGGTAAGACACATATGCAACAGTTAGACACCTTTATTCCGAAACGTTTCGCCTACACAGTAGGCTTCTTCAGTCGAATACAGAAAGTAGGCAGGAACAGTAGAGATGTGAAGACGATGTAATCAGTCCATCACCCTTAAAGTCGTAGAATTTGAGGTTGTCAGTCCCTCGGCCTGGAGAAGTTCAGTTCCATAGTCAGGAACTATCTGAAGATCAAGCGACAGTGCGGAGACTAAAATACTGTCGGAAGGAGAGGTGCAGGGTTGTAGTAGTAGTAGTAGTAGTAGTAGTAGTAGTAGTAGTGAGAGGCAACTGAGAGGTCATGTCCCTCTCAGATCCAACCCTTCTCACTTGAAAAGCTTGTCCAAGGTGTTTTCTGTACCAAGATGCCACGTGTTGCAGTGTCTGACAAGATGAACATCAAAATGGTATACAATACCGACAGGTTGTTAGGTAAGACACATATGCAACAGTTAGACACCTTTATTCCGAAACGTTTCGCTTACACAGTAGGCTTCTTCAGTCGAATACAGAAAGTAGGCAGGAACAGTAGAGATGTGAAGACGATGTAATCAGTCCATCACCCTTAAAGTCGTAGAATTTGAGGTTGTCAGTCCCTCGGCCTGGAGAAGTTCAGTTCCATAGTCAGGAACTATCTGAAGATCAAGCGACAGTGCGGAGACTAAAATACTGTCGGAAGGAGAGGTGCAGGGTTGTAGTAGTAGTAGTAGTAGTAGTAGTAGTAGTAGTAGTAGTAGTAGTAGTAGTGAGAGGCAACTGAGAGGTCATGTCCCTCTCAGATCCAACCCTTCTCACTTGAAAAGCTTGTCCAAGGTGTTTTCTGTACCAAGATGCCACGTGTTGCAGTGTCTGACAAGATGAACATCAAAATGGTATACAATACCGACAGGTTGTTAGGTAAGACACATATGCAACAGTTAGACACCTTTATTCCGAAACGTTTCGCCTACACAGTAGGCTTCTTCAGTCGAATACAGAAAGTAGGCAGGAACAGTAGAGATGTGAAGACGATGTAATCAGTCCATCACCCTTAAAGTCGTAGAATTTGAGGTTGTCAGTCCCTCGGCCTGGAGAAGTTCAGTTCCATAGTCAGGAACTATCTGAAGATCAAGCGACAGTGCGGAGACTAAAATACTGTCGGAAGGAGAGGTGCAGGGTTGTAGTAGTAGTAGTAGTAGTAGTAGTAGTAGTAGTAGTGAGAGGCAACTGAGAGGTCATGTCCCTCTCAGATCCAACCCTTCTCACTTGAAAAGCTTGTCCAAGGTGTTTTCTGTACCAAGATGCCACGTGTTGCAGTGTCTGACAAGATGAACATCAAAATGGTATACAATACCGACAGGTTGTTAGGTAAGACACATATGCAACAGTTAGACACCTTTATTCCGAAACGTTTCGCCTACACAGTAGGCTTCTTCAGTCGAATACAGAAAGTAGGCAGGAACAGTAGAGATGTGAAGACGATGTAATCAGTCCATCACCCTTAAAATCGAACATTAAAATGGTATAAAATACCGACAGGTTGTTAGGTAAGACACATATGCAACAGTTAGGTATCTTTATTATGAAACGTTTCGCCTACACAGTAGGCTTCTTCAGTCAAGTACAGAAAAGTTGGTAGAAGCAGAAGATACTTGAAGACGATGTAATCAGTCCATCACCCTTAAAATTTTGAGGTGGTCAGTCCCTCAGTCTGGAGAAGAGCATTGTTCCATAGTATGAAACAATATGGAGATGAAGTGACAGGATGGAGCTTTTATAGCGCCAAGAGGTGAGACGTAGGCCACTAGGAGAGGTAAGAACTCAGATGTTGAAAGGTCAGGTCCCTCTCAAATCCAGCCGCTCTCACTAGTGGAAGTAGTCGAAGTTGATTGCAGGTCTGTACCAAGATACCCTTGTGTTGCAGTGTCTGACAGATTGAACATTAAAATGGTATAAAATACCGACAGGTTGTTAGGTAAGACACATATGCAACAGTTAGGTATCTTTATTATGAAACGTTTCGCCTACACAGTAGGCTTCTTCAGTCAAGTACAGAAAAGTTGATAGAAGCAGAAGATACTTGAAGACGATGTAATCAGTCCATCACCCTTAAAATTTTGAGGTGGTCAGTCCCTCAGTCTGGAGAAGAGCATTGTTCCATAGTATGAAACAATATGGAGATGAAGTGACAGGATGGAGCTTTTATAGCGCCAAGAGGTGAGACGTAGGCCACTAGGAGAGGTAAGAACTCAGATGTTGAAAGGTCAGGTCCCTCTCAAATCCAGCCGCTCTCACTAGTGGAAGTAGTCGAAGTTGATTGCAGGTCTGTACCAAGATACCCTTGGTATCTTGGTACTGAGGGACTGAGGGACTGACCACCTCAAAATTTTAAGGGTGATGGACTGATTACATCGTCTTCAAGTATCTTCTGCTTCTATCAACTTTTCTGTACTTGACTTAAGAAGCCTACTGTGTAGGCGAAACGTTTCATAATAAAGATACCTAACTGTTGCATATGTGTCTTACCTAACAACCCTTAAAGTCGTAGAATTTGAGGTTGTCAGTCCCTCGGCCTGGAGAAGTTCAGTTCCATAGTCAGGAACTATCTGAAGATCAAGCGACAGTGCGGAGACTAAAATACTGTCGGAAGGAGAGGTGCAGGGTTGTAGTAGTAGTAGTAGTAGTAGTAGTAGTAGTAGTAGTAGTAGTAGTAGTAGTAGTAGTAGTGAGAGGCAACTGAGAGGTCATGTCCCTCTCAGATCCAACCCTTCTCACTTGAAAAGCTTGTCCAAGGTGTTTTCTGTACCAAGATGCCACGTGTTGCAGTGTCTGACAAGATGAACATCAAAATGGTATACAATACCGACAGGTTGTTAGGTAAGACACATATGCAACAGTTAGACACCTTTATTCCGAAACGTTTCGCCTACACAGTAGGCTTCTTCAGTCGAATACAGAAAGTAGGCAGGAACAGTAGAGATGTGAAGACGATGTAATCAGTCCATCACCCTTAAAGTCGTAGAATTTGAGGTTGTCAGTCCCTCGGCCTGGAGAAGTTCAGTTCCATAGTCAGGAACTATCTGAAGATCAAGCGACAGTGCGGAGACTAAAATACTGTCGGAAGGAGAGGTGCAGGGTTGTAGTAGTAGTAGTAGTAGTAGTAGTAGTAGTAGTAGTAGTAGTAGTAGTAGTAGTAGTAGTAGTAGTAGTAGTAGTGAGAGGCAACTGAGAGGTCATGTCCCTCTCAGATCCAACCCTTCTCACTTGAAAAGCTTGTCCAAGGTGTTTTCTGTACCAAGATGCCACGTGTTGCAGTGTCTGACAAGATGAACATCAAAATGGTATACAATACCGACAGGTTGTTAGGTAAGACACATATGCAACAGTTAGACACCTTTATTCCGAAACGTTTCGCCTACACAGTAGGCTTCTTCAGTCGAATACAGAAAGTAGGCAGGAACAGTAGAGATGTGAAGACGATGTAATCAGTCCATCACCCTTAAAGTCGTAGAATTTGAGGTTGTCAGTCCCTCGGCCTGGAGAAGTTCAGTTCCATTGTCAGGAACTATCTGAAGATCAAGCGACAGTGCGGAGACTAAAATACTGTCGGAAGGAGAGGTGCAGGGTTGTAGTAGTAGTAGTAGTAGTAGTAGTAGTAGTAGTAGTAGTAGTAGTAGTAGTAGTAGTAGTAGTAGTGAGAGGCCTACTTTCTGTATTCGACTGAAGAAGCCTACTGTGTAGGCGAAACGTTTCGGAATAAAGGTGTCTAACTGTTGCATATGTGTCTTACCTAACAACCTGTCGGTATTGTATACCATTTTGATGTTCATCTTGTCAGACACTGCAACACGTGGCATCTTGGTACAGAAAACACCTTGGACAAGCTTTTCAAGTGAGAAGGGTTGGATCTGAGAGGGACATGACCTCTCAGTTGCCTCTCACTACTACTACTACTACTACTACTACTACTACTACTACTACTACAACCCTGCACCTCTCCTTCCGACAGTATTTTAGTCTCCGCACTGTCGCTTGATCTTCAGATAGTTCCTGACTATGGAACTGAACTTCTCCAGGCCGAGGGACTGACAACCTCAAATTCTACGACTTTAAGGGTGATGGACTGATTACATCGTCTTCACATCTCTACTGTTCCTGCCTACTTTCTGTATTCGACTGAAGAAGCCTACTGTGTAGGCGAAACGTTTCGGAATAAAGGTGTCTAACTGTTGCATATGTGTCTTACCTAACAACCTGTCGGTATTGTATACCATTTTGATGTTCATCTTGTCAGACACTGCAACACGTGGCATTTTGGTACAGAAAACACCTTGGACAAGCTTTTCAAGTGAGCAGGGTTGGATCTGAGAGGGACATGACCTCTCAGTTGCCTCTCACTACTACTACTACTACTACTACTACTACTACTACTACTACTACTACTACTACTACTACTACTACTACAACCCTGCACCTCTCCTTCCGACAGTATTTTAGTCTCCGCACTGTCGCTTGATCTTCAGATAGTTCCTGACTATGGAACTGAACTTCTCCAGGCCGAGGGACTGACAACCTCAAATTCTACGACTTTAAGGGTGATGGACTGATTACATCGTCTTCACATCTCTACTGTTCCTGCCTACTTTCTGTATTCGACTGAAGAAGCCTACTGTGTAGGCGAAACGTTTCGGAATAAAGGTGTCTAACTGTTGCATATGTGTCTTACCTAACAACCTGTCGGTATTGTATACCATTTTGATGTTCATCTTGTCAGACACTGCAACACGTGGCATCTTGGTACAGAAAACACCTTGGACAAGCTTTTCAAGTGAGAAGGGTTGGATCTGAGAGGGACATGACCTCTCAGTTGCCTCTCACTACTACTACTACTACTACTACTACTACTACTACTACTACTACTACTACTACAACCCTGCACCTCTCCTTCCGACAGTATTTTAGTCTCCGCACTGTCGCTTGATCTTCAGATAGTTCCTGACTATGGAACTGAACTTCTCCAGGCCGAGGGACTGACAACCTCAAATTCTACGACTTTAAGGGTGATGGACTGATTACATCGTCTTCACATCTCTACTGTTCCTGCCTACTTTCTGTATTCGACTGAAGAAGCCTACTGTGTAGGCGAAACGTTTCGGAATAAAGGTGTCTAACTGTTGCATATGTGTCTTACCTAACAACCTGTCGGTATTGTATACCATTTTGATGTTCATGTTGTCAGACACTGCAACACGTGGCATCTTGGTACAGAAAACACCTTGGACAAGCTTTTCAAGTGAGAAGGGTTGGATCTGAGAGGGACATGACCTCTCAATTGCCTCTCACTACTACTACTACTACTACTACTACTACTACTACTACTACTACTACTACTACTACTACTACTACAACCCTGCACCTCTCCTTCCGACAGTATTTTAGTCTCCGCACTGTCGCTTGATCTTCAGATAGTTCCTGACTATGGAACTGAACTTCTCCAGGCCGAGGGACTGACAACCTCAAATTCTACGACTTTAAGGGTGATGGACTGATTACATCGTCTTCACATCTCTACTGTTCCTGCCTACTTTCTGTATTCGACTGAAGAAGCCTACTGTGTAGGCGAAACGTTTCGGAATAAAGGTGTCTAACTGTTGCATATGTGTCTTACTTAACAAATTCTCTTGTAATAGTAATAGTAGAAGTAGTATTAGTAGTAACAGCATTAATCGGTGCAGTAATGGCAGTAACATTAACAACAGCATCATTGAAAGTGGTATCATTTGCAGTAGAATTAGTAAAAGTTATAGCAGAAGCAGTAAAATATTCTAACAGTAACAAGAACAGTAGTACCAGTAATGGTAACAGTAGTAGAAGTGACAGCTTAAGTACGAGCAGTAAAAGAAATAACAGAAGCTGTCACAGTACTGGTATTTCATTAGTAACGAAAGTAACATTCACAACAATAGTACCAGGAACAATTAACACAAGAAGCAGTATAAGCAGTAATAATAACTTCAGCAGCATTAGCAGTGAGAGTAATAGCTTAACATTAGTAGAAAGAACAATAACAGGAACAATAATGAGGAGCCACTAGTAACAGTAGTAGGAGTAACAGTATCAGTAGTGATTTTAGCAATAATAGTAGAAATAACAGCAGTAGTGGAAACCGTAATATTGCAACAATAACAGTAGTACCAGTAGTGGTAACAACAGTAGCAGTCATACTAATACAAGCAGCATTAATAATAACAATGGTAGCAAATGCAGTAAACATGAAAAGAAATATTAATATTACTAGAAGCAACAAAAGTAAAAGCTGTAGCAGTAACAGTAGTAGAAATAACAATATTAGCAATAAGTGCAGCAGTAGTGCCTTGACATTAGTAGAAGTACAAAAGAACGGGCAGTGTTGCTCCAGGGTCCACTGTGATAAACTACACACGTTCTTTCACTAAGAGAAAGAGAGAGATCTGGCCGCTGCTTATGTTGTCGGATTACTCTTCTAAAAACGTGCAACAGTAATCGCAATGCAAGCCTGTGATAATCTCTCTCTCTCGTGTATGTAGCTGGAAGAATTGTTTTGTACCCTTCATTGTCCCAAAGCTAAGTGCGTCGTCTCCCTTGTAGTTATAAGGCCGCTATTGTAGCAGGTTAGTCCCACCCACTCATTGTGTTGTTGACAAGTCGGAAAGACTGACACGATAATGAAAGTGACTACGAAGGATAAACAAAAGAATTAAAATGATTTATAAAAGATTGACAAAACTGAACTTAAAATTACCTTGAGGAGAAATAGTTTGAAGTCATTTTTAACATTGTTTCCTTATAAATGTACTAAATAAACACTATACATCTTCAGGGATCTTTAGGAATAAAAAAAAATGGTAGACGAGGTGGCAGTTTATTGTCTAAGACGGATATTATTAATTTCGGAAACAATGAAAGAGGATATAGCTTTTAAATGAGAAAATAAAAAAACTTATCGAAATTTTAATCTCAGTACAAAAAAATATAGTATTGAAAGCAATGAATTGCATCTATTAATTAAAATGTTCAAAGCGCTTTTCCTACAAAAAAAAGTAGGCAGAAAAGATAAAAAAAAAGAGTAGCCCTCATTGAGGAAATGTGGGCTTCCGTTAATCTATACTGGTAAAGCCTTCATTACTGAGTTCTATATTAATAAAAATTCAAAAAAAAAAATCCAGTTGCTCTTTCTCTTTAATATTTACAACAATTTTATACTAGGATGTTAGATATACCAGGAATAAGTAAATCTGAAATTTTTCTTCAAAAGCAAGAAATTATTATAATTATATCATTTATAGGCTACTGGCTCAAATTTAATTGAACAGATATTTTACCTTCAGACATCAAGACAGTAATGTTCTGAATTCTGAATTATAGATCAAGGTAGTAAGACAGACAAGCTTCATATACCTCTCAGGAAGATACCTTGATGTCAGATACCATGATGTATCTGACATCAAGGCAATGAAACTTGGCTGTCTGCTAGTATCCAGTCATAAAACATTACATCAGTCCTAATACCTTACTTCCCAAAATATTCAGTAGAAGAAATGTTCTTAGGTCATATAAAAACATTAGAAATATTGGGAAGCTCAATTTTGTACCAAAAGAACCTTAGAAAACTTATCTAACCTTATTATAACAAACGCAATTTAATTTATCCTAATCCCACAAAATATATTTTAGATATGTTTACAATAAATTAAAAATAAACACAAACAATTAAATATATTTTTTCGTTAAGTTCAGAATGAGTTTTGAGAAATTATGGAATACACAAATTTTCGCTTGCCTTATTCGGCAAGAACTCATTTAAAATTAAGTCTTTTCTAAAAAAAATTCTTATACATTTAAAGATATATATTTTTCATTAATGTTGATGTAAAAATTTATAATTTTGCACCAAAAGGAACTTAGAAAACTTACCTAACCTTATTATGACAAGAACAATTTATTTTAGCCTAACCCAACTAAATATATTTTAGATTTATTTACAATAATTTAATACTAAACAAAAACAGTGAAATATATTTTTTTCGTTAGGTTCAGAATGATTTTGGCGAAATTATTGCATACACAAATTTTCACTTGTCCTATATGGCAAGATGAGCGTTGCTATTTAAGCCAAGATCGCAAGTTCTGCCTATTCGGCACGACACATATATATATATATATATATAAATATATATATATATATATATATATATATATATATATATATATATATATATATATATATATATATATATATATATATATATATATATATATATATATATGCAATAAGATCACAGTAAACAGGTGATTTCAGAATATGCAAAACAACCACTCTGAAAGAATAGAGAAATTCCAAGCGCTTTCGTGGCTACTCACATTATCATAGTTCCTTGATAATGTGAGTAGTCACGAAAGCGCTCGGAATTTCTCTATTCTTTCAGAGTGGTTGTTTTGCATATATATATATATATATATATATATATATATATATATATATATATATATATATATATATATATATATATATATATATATATATATATATACATACATATAATATGGGGAGGTACCACCTCTAGAACTGTCCTAGGGACCCTCATCCTCATAGAAAAGAATAAACTTGCTTCAGTGAAAACTCAAGATTCTCCCTGAAGCTGTTTGAGAATTTTCTCCTACCACCCCCTATATTTAATTAATATATATTTTATTTAAAAACAAAATACATTGACAAGACATTTACAAACATACAATAGAAAGTAAAACAACAAAGGTAACTAAGAGCTACATCTCGAATACTTCGTCCAGCTCCCCTGAGGTGGGCCGCGTGCCCAGAATGCTGCGGGCATTTTCTCTTTGGATCGCAACACTGAGTCTCTGAAAGAGGAAGCTCGTCACCCTGTGGTCCTTGATTTCTATGATGAGCTTTTCACCCAGCTCTTTGAGGAACTTTAGAGCACACTTCCCCCATGCTCCAAGGGTCTCCGACCCTATTGGGATGAAGTTTTAGCAAGGGGGAAGGTCTTCATATTTGCGAATCTTCTGGGTCTCCCTGTGGCTGGCAGCTCCACCCCCTTCCACTACGGAGTATGGCAAGTAGGTGTCTGCCAATGTGGCGGCACAGGTGTAGTCCCAGGCAATCTGCTTTCCATCCTTCCAAGGTAGCATAGTGGCTCCATCAGGACGCTTTTGACTTCCGTCAGACCTCTGCACTTGGGGTTCCCGTTGAGCTGGGCAACGGGCTGTGGCGAGGCTTCTCTTTATGATGCCATTGACCTCCTCATGCCTGGCATACTTCCCTTCTGCTGTGTGACACACGAGACCATGAAGTCCGAATTGATCAGCTGTCGCCCTGCCGCAAATACACCTATGTTCGGTGAGGATGGGGGCGACTAGGCGAAGAGCAACACCAATTCGAATGGCCTGTGGGTCTAGTCGAGTGCCCAGGGAGGAATTGGGAACAGCTAACAGGAAATCTCCTGAGTGTGGTGCCTTCACTGCCAGGAGACGAGCTTTGTCCTTTCCTGAACCGTTGGAAAGCATTGTGTTAGCGATTTTTTCCATGATCGGTTTGTCCCAGTGGGACTGTTTGTGTTCTATATATATATATATATATATATATATATATATATATATATATATATATATATATATATATATATATATATATATATATATATATATATATATATATTTATTATCACACTGGCCGATTCCCACCAAGGCAGGGTGGCCCGAAAAAGAAAAACTTTCACCATCATTCACTCCATCACTGTCTTGCCAGAAGGGTGCTTTACACTACAGTTTTTAAACTGCAACATTAACACCCCTCCTTCAGAGTGCAGGCACTGTACTTCCCATCTCCAGGACTCATGTCCGGCCTGCCGGTTTCCCTGAATCCCTTCATAAATGTTACTTTGCTCACACTCCAACAGCACGTCAAGTATTAAAAACCATTTGTCTCCATTCACTCCTATCAAACACGCTCACGCATGCCTGCTGGAAGTCCAAGCCCCTCGCACACAAAACCTCCTTTACCCCCTCCCTCCAACCCTTCCTAGGCCGACCCCTACCCCGCCTTCCTTCCACTACAGACTGATACACTCTTGAAGTCATTCTGTTTCGCTCCATTCTCTCTACATGTCCGAACCACCTCAACAACCCTTCCTCAGCCCTCTGGACAACAGTTTTGGTAATCCCGCACCTCCTCCTAACTTCCAAACTACGAATTCTCTGCATTATATTCACACCACACATTGCCCTCAGACATGACATCTCCACTGCCTCCAGCCTTCTCCTCACTGCAACATTCATCACCCACGCTTCACACCCATATAAGAGCGTTGGTAAAACTATACTCTCATACATTCCCCTCTTTGCCTCCAAGGACAAAGTTCTTTGTCTCCACAGACTCCTAAGTGCACCACTCACTCTTTTTCCCTCATCAATTCTATGATTCACCTCATCTTTCATAGACCCATCCGCTGACACGTCCACTCCCAAATATCTGAATACGTTCACCTCCTCCATACTCTCTCCCTCCAATCTGATATTCAATCTTTCATCACCTAATCTTTTTGTTATCCTCATAACCTTACTCTTTCCTGTATTCACCTTTAATTTTCTTCTTTTGCACACCCTACCAAATTCATCCACCAATCTCTGCAGCTTCTCTTCAGAATCTCCCAAGAGCACAGTGTCATCAGCAAAGAGCAGCTGTGACAACTCCCACTTTGAGTGTGATTCTTTATCTTTTAACTCCACGCCTCTTGCCAAGACCCTCGCATTTACTTCTCTTACAACCCCATCTATAAATATATTAAACAACCACGGTGACATCACACATCCTTGTCTAAGGCCTACTTTTACTGGGAAAAAATTTCCCTCTTTCCTACATACTCTAACTTGAGCCTCACTATCCTCGTAAAAATTCTTCACTGCTTTCAGTAACCTACCTCCTACACCATACACTTGCAACATCTGCCACATTTCCCCCCTATCCACCCTGTCATACGCCTTTTCCAAATCCATAAATGCCACAAAGACCTCTTTAGCCTTATCTAAATACTGTTCACTTATATGTTTCACTGTAAACACCTGGTCCACACACCCCCTACCTTTCCTAAAGCCTCCTTGTTCATCTGCTATCCTATTCTCCGTCTTACTCTTAATTCTTTCAATTATAACTCTACCATACACTTTACCAGGTACACTCAACAGACTTATCCCCCTATAATTTTTGCACTCTCTTTTATCCCCTTTGCCTTTATACAAAGGAACTATGCATGCTCTCTGCCAATCCCTAGGTACCTTACCCTCTTCCATACATTTATTAAATAATTGCACCAACCACTCCAAAACTATATCCCCACCTGCTTTTAACATTTCTATCTTTATCCCATCAATCCCGGCTGCCTTACCCCCTTTCATTTTACCTACTGCCTCACGAACTTCCCCCACACTCACAACTGGCTCTTCCTCACTCCTACAAGATGTTATTCCTCCTTGCCCTATACACGAAATCACAGCTTCCCTACCTTCATCAACATTTAACAATTCCTCAAAATATTCCCTCCATCTTCCCAATACCTCTAACTCTCCATTTAATAACTCTCCTCTAATATTTTTAACTGACAAATCCATTTGTTCTCTAGGCTTTCTTAACTTGTTAATCTCACTCCAAAACTTTTTCTTATTTTCAACAAAATTTGTTGATAACATCTCACCCACTCTCTCATTTGCTCTCTTTTTACATTGCTTCACCACTCTCTTAACCTCTCTCTTTTTCTCCATATACTCTTCCCTCCTTGCATCACTTCTACTTTGTAAAAACTTCTCATATGCTAACTTTTTCTCCCTTACTACTCTCTTTACATCACACACACACACACACACATATATATATATATATATATATATATATATATATATATATATATATATATATATATATATATATATATATCTATATATATATATATATATATATATATGGATAGATAGACAGATTTGATAGATAAAATTAAAAATTCTGGATGAGAGATGTTTGTCCGGTTGATTTTCAATCAACAGATATTATTGGATAAAGTAATTTTTTTAGATTTTCATGTGAGTCACAACACCTGCACTGACGTCACTACCCGAGTGGGAGGAAGAAGCAGGAGACACCTGCACTGACAGACAACATGCAGGAGACACCTGCACTGACGTCACTACCCGAGTGGGAGGAAGAAGCAGGAGACACCTGCACTGACAGACAACATGCAGGAGACACCTGCACTGCCAGACAACATGCAGGAGACACCTGCACTGACAGACAACATGCAGGAGACACCTGCACTGACAGACAACATGCATGAGACACCTGCACTGACAGACAACATGCAGGAGACACCTGCGCTGGAACATTACGCCTAGAGGGAAAGGTGTCCCGTTGCTCGGTTGGAAGCACAGTCTGTTTACACACTATTGTCCGGGGTTTGATCCCTGGTACGTGTGGCAACGTTGGGTATATTTCCTTACACTTGCTGCCCCTGTTCACCTAGCAATAAGTAGGTGCTCAAGTGTTAGTCGACTGGTCTGGGTGGCATTCCGGGGGGATGTGGGTGGTAGTATACCTTGGTTAATGTTGGACTTTGAAATGAGCAGAGACAGGATAACAGCTCAGCCTGTAAAACTGATCTTTGTAAAAGAAAAAGACATGCAGGAGACAGCTGCACTGGAAGAGAATATGCAGGAGACAGCTGCACTGACAGAGAACATGCAGGAGACAGCTGCACTGACAGAGAACATGCAGGAGACAGCTGCACTGACAGACAACATGCAGGAGACAGCTGCACTGACAGAGAACATGCAGGAGACAGCTGCACTAACAGAGAACATGTAGGAGACAGCTGCACTGACAGAGAACATGCAGGGGTCAGCTGCACTGACAGAGAACATGCGGGAGACAGCTGCACTAACAGAGAACATGTAGGAGATAGCTGTTCTATCAGATAACATACAGGAGACAGCAGCACTGACAGACGACATGCACAAGACAGCTGCACTGACAGACAACATGCAGGAGACAGATGTACTGTCGACGAGAACATGCAGGAGACAGCTGGACTGACAGAGAACATGCAAGAGACAGCTGTACTGACAGAGAACATGCAGGAGACAGCTGCACTGACAGAGAACATGCAGGAGGCAGCAGCACTGACAGACGACATGTAGGAGACAGCTTCACTGACAGACAACATGCAGGAGACAGCTGTACTGACAGAGGACATGCAGGAGACAGCTGCACTGACAGAGAACATGCAGGGGTCAGCTACACTGACAGAGAACATGCAGGAGACAGCTGTACTGACAGACAACATGCAGGAGACAGCTGCACTGACAGAAAACACGCAAGAGACAGCTACACTGACAGAGAACATGCAGAAGACAGCTGCACTGACAGAGAACATGCAGGAGACAACTGTACTGACAGACAAAATGCAGGAGACAGCTGCACTGACAGAGAACATGCAGGAGACAGCTGTACTGACAGACAACATGCAGGAGACAGCTGTACTGACAGATATCATGCAGGAGACAGCTGTACTGACAGACAACATGCAGGAGACAGCTGCACTTACAGAGGACATGCAGGAGACAGCTGCACTGAGAGCGAACATGCAGGGGTCAGCTACACTGACAGAGAACATGCAGGAGACAGCTGTACTGACAGACAACATGCAGGAGACAGCTGCACTGACAGAAAACATGCAAGAGACAGCTACACTGACAGTGAACATGCAGGAGACAGCTGCACTGACAGACAACATGCAGGAGACAGCTGTACTGGCAGAGATCATGCAGGAGACAGCTGTACTGACAGAAAACATACAAGAGACAGCTGTACTGACAGAGGACATGCAGGAGACAGCTGCACTGACAGAAAATATTCAGGAGACAGCTTTACTGACATAGAACATGCAGGAGACAACTGTACTGACAGACAACATGCAGGAAACAGCTGTACTGACAGAGAACATGCAGGAGACAGCTGCACTGACAGAGAACATGCAGGAGACAGCTGTACTGACAGAGAACATGTAGGAGACAGCTGTACTGACAGAGAACATGCAGGAAACAGCTGTACTGACAGAGAACATGCAGGAGACAGCTGTACTGACAGAGAACATGCAAGAGACAGCTGTACTGACAGAGAACATGCAGGAAACAGCTGCACTGACAGAGAACATGCAGGAGACAGCTGCACTGACAGACAACATGCAGGAGACAGCTGTACTGACAGAGAACATGCAGGAGACAACTGTACTGACAGACAAAGTGCAGGAGGCAGCTGTACTGACAGAGAACATGCAGCAGACAGCTGTACTGACAGAAAACATGCAGGAGACATCTACACTGTCAGAGTACATGCAGGAGACCGCTGTACTGACAGACAACATGCAGGAGACGGCTGTACTGAAAGACAACATGCAGGAGACAGCTGCACTGACAGAGAACATGCAGGAGACAGCTGCACTGACAGACAACATGCATGAGACAGCTGCACTGACAGAGAACATGCAGAAGGCGGCTGTACTGACAGACAACATGCAAGAAACAGCTGCACTGACAGACAACATGCAGGAGACAGTTGTACTGACGGACAAAATGCAGGAGACAGCTGCTCTGACAAGGAACATGCAGGATACAGCTGTACTGACAGACAACATGCAAGAAACAGCTGCACTGACAGACAACATGCAGGAGACAGCTGCACTGACAGAGAACATGCAGGAGACAGCTGCTCTGACAGAGAACATTCAGGAGACAGCTACACTGACAGAGAACATGCAGGAGACAGCTGCACTGACAGAGAACATGCAGGAGACAGCTGCACTGACAGAGAACATGCAGGAGACAGCTGCTCTGACAGAGAACATTCAGGAGACAGCTACACTGACAGAGAACATGCAGGAGACAGCTTCACTGACAGACAACATGCAGGAGACGGCTGCACTGAGAGACAACATGCAGGAGACAGCTGCACTGACAGAGAACATGCAGGAGGCAACTGTACTGACAGACAACATGCAGGAGACAGCTGCACTGACAGAGAACATGCAGGAGACAGCTGTACTGACAGACAACATGCAGGAGACAGCTGTACTGACAGAGATCATGCAGGAGACAGCTGTACTGACAGACAACATGCAGGAGACAGCTGTACTTACAGAGGACATGCAGGAGACAGCTGCACTGAGAGCGAACATGCAGGGGTCAACTACACTGACAGAGAACATGCAGGAGACAGCTGTACTGACAGACAACATGCAGGAGACAGCTGCACTGACAGAAAACATGCAGGAGACAGCTACACTGACAGTGAACATGCAGGAGACAGCTGCACTGACAGACAACATGCAGGAGACAGCTGTACTGGCAGAGATCATGCAGGATACAGCTGTGCTGACAGACAACATGCAGGAGACAGCTTCACTGACAGAGAACATGCAAGAGACAGCTGTACTCACAGGGAACATGCATGAGACAGCTGCTCTGACAGGGAACATGCAGGAGACAGCTGCACTGACAGAGAGCATGCAGGAGACAGCTGCACTGACAGATAACATGCAGGAGACAGCTGCACTGACAGAGAGCATGCAGGAGACAGCTGTACTGATAGAGAACATGCAGGAGACAGTTGCACTGACAGAGAGCATGCAGGAGACAGCTGCACTGACAGATAACATGCAGGAGACAGCTGCACTGAGAGAGAACATGCAGGAGACAGCTGCACTGACAGAGAACATGCAGGAGACAGCTGCACTGAGAGAGAACATGCATGAGACAGCTGCACTGAGAGAGAACATGCGGGAGACAGCTGTACTGACAGACAACATGCAGGAGACAGCTGTACTGACAGAGATCATGCAGGAGACAGCTGTCCTGACAGAAAACATGCAAGAGACAGCTGTACTGACAGACAACATGCAGGAGACAGCTGCACTGACAGAAAACATGCAGGAGACGGCTGTACTGACAGACAACATGCAAGAAACAGCTGCACTGAGAGAAAACATGCAGGAGACAGCTGTACTGACAGACAAAATGTAGGAGACAGCTGCTCTGACAAGGAACATGCAGGAGACAGCTGTACTGACAGACACCATGCAGGAGACAGCTGCACTGACAGAAAACATGCAGGAGACAGCTGTACTGACAGAGAACATGCAGGAGACAGCTGCACTGTCAGAGAACATGCAGGAGACAGCTGTACTGACAGAGAACATGCAGGAGACAGCTGCACTGACAGAAAACATGCAGGAGACAGCTGTACTGACAGACAAAATGTAGGAGACAGCTGCTCTGACAAGGAACATGCAGGAGACAGCTGTACTGACAGACACCATGCAGGACACAGCTTCACTGACAAATAACATGAAGGAGACAGCTGCACTGACAGACAACATGCACAAGACAGCTGCACTGACAGACAACATGCAGGGGACAGCTGCACTGAGAGACAACATGCAGGAGACAGCTGCCCTGACAGGGAACATGCAGGAGACCGCTGTACTGACAGACAACATGCACAAGACAGCTGCACTGACAGACAACATGCAGGAGACAGCTGCACTGTCAGAGAACATGCAGGAGACAGCTGCACTGACAGAGAACATTCAGGAGACAGCTACACTGACAGAGAACATGCAGGAGACAGCTGTACTGACAGACAACATTCACAAGACAGCTGCACTGACAGACAACATGCAGGAAACAGCTGTACTAACAAGGAACATGCATGAGACAGCTGCTCTGACAGGGAACATACAGGAGACAGCTGCACTGACAGAGAACATGCAGGAAACAGCTGTACTAACAGGGAACATGCATGAGACAGCTGCTCTGACAGGGAACATGCAGGAGACAGCTGTACTGACAGAGAACATGCAGGAGACAGTTGCACTGACAGAGAACACGCAGGAGACAGCTGCACTGACAGAGAACATGTAGGAGACAGTTGCACTGACAGAGAACACGCAGGAGACAGCTGCACTGACAGAGAACATGTAGGAGACAGCTGCACTGAGAGTGAACATGCAGGAGACAGCTGCCCTGACAGGGAACATGCAGGAGACAGCTGCACTGAGAGAGAACATGCAGGAGACAGCTGCGCTGACAGAGAACATGCAGGAGACAGCTGCACTGACAGAGAACATGCAGGAGACAGCTGCACTGACAGAGAACATGCAGGAGACAACTGTACTTACAGAGAACATGCAGGAGACAGCTGCACTGACAGAGAACATGCAGGAGACAACTGTACTTACAGAGAACATGCAGGAGACAGCTGCACTGACAGGGAACATGCAGGAGACAGCTGCACTGACAGAGAACATGCAGGAGACAGCTGCACTGACAGAGAACATGCAGGAGACAACTGTACTTACAGAGAACATGCAGGAGACAGCTGCACTGACAGAGAACATGCAGGAGACAGCTGCACTGAGAGAGAACATGCAGGAGACAGCTGCGCTGACAGAGAACATGCAGGAGACAGCTGCACTGACAGAGAACATGCAGGAGACAGCTGCACTGACAGAGAACATGCAGGAGACAACTGTACCGACACTGCTCTCTCAATAACTAATAATTTTATTTAAATATTATGGAGTGTGATGTTATCCATGTAATTTATTGCAATTGTGTTTGTATTTTTATGTTAATTACAATTCATTAGACTTCCTCGTATTTACACACCCCAACTTACCTTTGACACTAGTGCAGTCGATTTGTTTTCGTATGTTAAAATATAGAAAATTTCTTTCGCGTACTCCCGATTATTTACTTAGTGCCGTTATCGACCAGGAATATGACGGATCCCTGCTGAGAGATGATAGCGTCGGGAGTAATATTGTCTGCCGAGTATTTTAATTAAAATGGTGTGATGCTCCTTCGGCTTCTAAAACTTATTTGAAGGTATTGTTGTTCCTCATTAGAAATCAGCTTCAAACTGAAAAATTGTTGTATTGGCAAATCTCTCCTGAAATAAATGAAACTGAAACATTAACCTGAGTTGGAGAGATATGAAGGATTTTTAAAGGCATGAGAAAACAGAATTCTACAATTTGCCGCTGAAGTTATTTCAATATTACAGCGCTTAAATGTATAATTTTGTTTAGGAACTAAAGCTGTGAGTAAAAGTTGACAGACATGCGATAAAAGACTTCAAAGAAACAAAGGAGTGGTTGCACTATTTTCAGAATAAACTTAATAACTCTGATGCATATTGAAAAATCATCGCTTGGAAAACAGTGTTCTTCCAAAAAGTAAACTTTTCTTCAAGTAAGACTGACCACTTTGTAAGAAAGTTCAGTAAGTAGATAAATAATTTTTATTAAAGTTTAGTGAAGGTAGCATTCAAATTTTGTACAATGGTTTTCAGGGCACATTTAAGTTATAGGCGCAAGAATGTACATTAAGTTGATTTAACCTATGATAAAAAAAAATCAGAGGAGACATTCTCAAAATTTATCACATAAATCAATTTGATAAATAAAATTAGCACATCATAAGTTACACCACTTAAAATCAAGAGCTTGTTTTCCCTTAAGGAAAACCACATCAGCATTAAAAGTTTAAAATTGACCAGAAATTCAATTTTCTTCCTATTACACGGAATCCAACAATTTTTTTTTTTGCCTACACAACCTTAACTTATGAAACATTCCATCCAAGACAACACTCGCAGCAATGGTTTCAAGTTGGAAAAAATTAAATTTAGAAGGATATAGGAAAACGCTGGTATGGCAGAAGAGATGTAGATGAGTAGAAGAATCTCCCGAGTAACATTATGGAAGCTAAAACGCTGAGTTGTTTTAAAAACAGGTTAGTTAGACAAATACATGGATTGGGCCAGTAGGTGAGTAGGACCTGCCTGGCATGAGCCAGCAGGACTGCTGCAGTGCTCCTTCTTGCTTACATTCTTATATTCTTATTTCAAACGACGCCTCAACCACTGAAGATTAGTAAGGTTAACAAGAGTTATATCTTAACGAGAGAAGTAGAGAAGCGCCAGAATGGCGGTGAGCGTTTGCCTGATTGATGTGTCCAGGTATTACACCTGGATAAAGGTACGCAACGTGCCGTTCGAGGCGGTTGAGACCAACTTGCCGACAGTCTTTGATCAGTATGGAATGGTATACTTAGCAACTGTGGTTGCCAGGGTGGTTGCGCTCATAGAAGGGGTCTACCCAATGTGTGTGCAGGGGGGACATCTGGGAGAGGTTGCGTTTGTTACGAATAAGGACGAGAGAGAGGGAGGTCATGTTTTGTTTCCTCCAAGGTATCCTTCCATCTGGCGTGCTTGTGGAGGGTGAGTGTAGGGCATGCGGGGGCGAAAAATTTGCTTTCCATGCTGTGCATTTTTGTGAACACTTGGGTGGTATAAGGGAGTGAATGGGTAGGGTCATGGAGAGGATGGGGGGGGAGGATTTTGGTTTTGAGAGCATTGAGTCTGGATGCGGGTTGGGTGGGTGAGCGTGTGCAACATGCTATGGCATTTTTAACAGTGGATTTTGTGTTCGTCTCTTGGGGTATGAGAGGGCAAGGAGTGTGGGAGGTGCGAAAGAGGGTGGCTGCGACTTTTTACAGAACGCTCCGTCGTAACAGAGGGGTTTATGGGAGTCGGTGGGAAAGGGATTTTCTGGAGGGTTATCGTAGTATGGACGTGGGCGTCTTATTAGCGTTGTGAGTGAATAGGGAGGGGGGGTTCAGTTTGGGGTTTTCAGGGGTTGCGACGGGCTGGTCTTTGGAGCAGGTGCAGAGGTGGGGTGAATGGTCCTGAGGTGCGAGGGAGAAGTGAGTGGCGTGGTGCAAGGGAGCGTGCTGATAGGGTGACTGGTGGGTTACGTTGTATGGATATGTTCTGTTAATATCTGGTTTTGGGTAAACATGTATGGCCGTCAGTAGCACGGCTGGAATACATACAAGATTGATGCTAAACATAGTTATGCATGTACGGAAATTGCTCAGGGGATTTGCACCTGTAGAGGCATGGATTGTTTTTGTAATATATATATATATATATATATATATATATATATATATATATATATATATATATATATATATATATATATATATATATATATATATATATATATATAATGTAGGTATGTCTCATGTAGTCATGCAGAAAGATGTGAGGCGACGCGCCGGACATTTTAGGTGTGTGTTGTGACAATGTTTCAATCTATGCTGAAACATCCTTGTAGAGAGGTAGATTCCCTGTTATTTGATGCTACAGGATGTTGTTTACTATTTTCTTTTATATATATGTAATTTTCAGTAGGTATACTTCATGGTTTATTGTGACAACACTGGCTAGGGCTGGTTTCTGTACGGCCAAAATGTTCTTCTGTACATTTATGTGTGTGTCTATAATATGTTGTGACATAAAGGAATATAGTAGTGTGTAGGATGTTCGGGTAATTGGGGAAGGAGGAGGTAGTGTATAGAGTTCTGCTATTGCTCATGACACTTAATTTTCATGCAGATGCGGCATTACTGTAGAGGGTAGGGCAATGTTAGAGTTTGTACTATATATTTCTATATTTGTTATATGTTAACATATGTAAAGATCTATGTATACTGTATAAGGTGTACGAGAAAGGTATACAATACCGACAAGATGAAAGTTAAGACACATGTGCAACAACTAGTTATCTTGATTGTAGACGTTTCACCCTCTAGTGGCTTTATCAATACAGATTCTAGGACATAACTTTCATCTTATCGGTATTGTATACCTTTCTTGCATAACGTGTCAGGCACTGCAACATCATGGAATCTTGGTTCAGAGGACATCTACAAGACCTTCTTCACGGCTGCTACAACTAACCCATCCCTCTGGGTATGACCTACTTCCACTGGGAAATCCCACCTACCAGTGACTATGCCCTCGTCTGCTACTTGTCCCTATCCACTGACGCCTATATAAGTGCCAGTTTCCATGCCTCTTCTACAGAATCTCTACAACCGCGGTGCTCTCAACACCAACTCCAAGGCTGAGGGACTGATTACCTCATCTTTTGTAAATAGTTCTACTGTCTTCTAATTATGTCCTAGAATTTAGCCGCCCGTAAGCTGCTACATTTATTTGGCTTAGGTGGCCTCAAGTGATGTGCCCGATGTTATACTCACCCCAAGGTCCTTTTCCTTGAGTGAGGTTTGTAGTCTCTGGCCCCCTACACTGTACTCCGTCAGTGGTCTTCTTTGCCTTTCCCCAATCTTTATGACTTTGCACTTGGTGGGGTCAAACTCCAGGAGCCAGTTGCTGGACCAGGCCTGCAGCCTGTCCAGATCCTTACGTAGTTCTGCCTGATCCTCGTCTGACTGAATTCTTCTCATCAGCTTCACATCATCTACAAACTGGGACACTTCGGAGTCTATTCCTCGTCATGTCGTTCGCAAATACCACAAACAGCACTGGTCCTTGGACTGACCCCTGTGGAACCCCGCTTGTCACAGGTGCCCATCCGACACCTTGCCACGTACCATGACCCGCTGTTGTTATTCCTGCCTGGTCCTCCAGCATTTGCACTAATCTCTTTTGTGGAACTGTGTTAAACACCTTACAGTCCAAGACAATGTAATCTTTGTAGATGAATGGTTCAGAGAACCGACATGTTGATAAATTAGACACATGTGCAACTCTTGGGTATCTTTATTGAAGAAACGTTTCGCCACACAGTGGCTTCATCAGTCCATACAAAGGAGAATCTTGAAAAACAGGAGGAGAATGAGGTAATCAGTCCCTCAACCTTAAGTCGATGTGGTCAGTCCATCAATCTTGATGGACTGACCACATCGACTTAAGGTTGAGGGACTGATTACCTCATTCTCCTCCTGTTTTTCAAGATTCTCCTTTGTATGAACTGATGAAGCCACTGTGTGGCGAAACGTTTCTTCAATAAAGATACTCAAGAGTTGCACATGTGTCTAATTTATCACCACAATGTAATCTACCCACTCTTCTCCCCTTTGTCTTACTGCTGTCAACCTGTCATAGAACACCAGTTTGTTTGTGACACAGGATTTCCCGTCCCTGAAACCATGCTGGCTGTAGTTGATAAGCTCATTCCTTTCTAGGCGCTCCACCACTCTCCTTTTGACAATCTTCTCCATGATTTTGCTTAATATACATGTCAGTGACACTGGCCTGTAGTTTAATACTTCGTGTATGTTCCCTTTTTTTTTAATTTAGAATACATTTGCTGTCTTCCATACCACAAGCAGTCGATTGATTTGATAGTTCTCTGTCCCACTGGACCTCGCACAGGAAATTCCTCATGCCTGTATACTCCCCTCTCTTGTAGTCTGGCTTCATTCCTTTTGCTCTTCCTACCTCCCTCCCCACTAGTAACTCTACAGTGTATTCGAAGCTTAGAACCACGTGATCACTAGCTCCGAGGGGCCTTTCATGTGTGATGTCCTCAATATCTACAATACTCAAGGTGAATACTAGGTCCAGTCTTGCTGATTTATCCTTCACCCCGCTCTCTATCTGGTATTGTCCCTAACTTGTTGATGCATGAGGTTTACCAGTTCCACCTCCAGCATCTCAGCCCTCCACTTTTCTGGGTCCCCATATGGCTTCAGGTTTTCCCAGTCGCTTTGCCCTGCCCACATGGGCCCTTCTGGCCACTTCAGGCAGTGTGTCAACCCTCTCTCTGTTACTCTCATCATATTCTTGTCTTGGCCTCCTGCTGTTCTATGGTAGCTTATACATCACTGCTATCACCACCTTGGGACCTCCAGTCTGAAGTGTTTCTATTATGTAGTCCCTTGCTTCTCCTCTGTCCCCTCTCTCCAACTCCTTAACATCCCATTGGTTTTTGATGAGCAGTACCACTGCTCCACCCCCCCCCCTGTTCCATTTGTCTTTCCTTAGCATCTGATATCCACTTAGAAAGATGGCATCTGTTATCAATCCCGAGAGCTTGGTTTCTGTGAGGGCTATAATGTCTGGTGACGTCTCTGCGATTCTTTCGTACCACTTCTCCCACTTATTCGTTATACCATAAGCGTTGGTGTGCCACACCTTCAGTTTCCCTCCAACACTGTATTCTAGGGGGTTTGTGGGAGGTAGCCAGGGTGTTAAGGGATTCTAGTGCGTATTGTGGGGTGTGTGTTTGACTGTGGGTTGTGTGTGCGTGTTTGTGTGTGTGTGTGTGTATTTGTGTGTGTGTGTGTGTGTATGTGTGCGTGTGTGTGTGTGTGTGTGTGTGTGTGTGTGTGTGTGTGTGTGTGTGTGTGTGTGTGTGTGTGTGTGTGTGTGTGTGTGTGTGTGTGCGAGTGTGTGTGTGTATGAGTGTGTGTGTGTGTGTGTGTGTGTGTGTGTGTGTGTGTGTGTGTGTGTGTGTGTGTGTGTCTGTATGTATGTGTATGTGTGTGTGTGTGTGTGTGTGTGTGTGTGTGTGTGTGTGTGTGTGTGTGTGTGTGTGTGTGAGTGTGTGTGTGTGTGTGTGTGTTAGTGTGTGTGTGTGTGTATGTGTGTGTGCGTGTGTACTCACCTAATTGTACTCACCTAATTGTGGTTGCAGGGGTCGAGACTCAGCTCCTGGCCCCGCCTCTTCACTGATCGCTACTAGGTCCTCTCTCTCTCTGCTTCCTGAGCTGTATCATACCTCTTCTTAAAACTATGTATGGTTCCTGCCTCCACTACTTCACTTGCTAGGCTATTTCACTTGCTGACAACTCTATGCCTGAAGAAATACTTCCTAACGTCCCTGTGACTCGTCTGAGTCTTCAGCTTCCAGTTGTGACCCCTTGTCCCTGTGTCCCCTCTCTGGAACATCCTATCTCTGTCCACCTTGTCTATTCCCCGCAGTATCTTGTATGTCGTTATCATGTCTCCCCTGACCCTTCTGTCCTCCAGTGTCGTTAGTCCGATCTCCCTCAACCTTTCCTTGTACGACATTCCCCTGAGCTCTGGGACTAGCCTTGTTGCAAACCTTTGTACTTTCTCTAACTTCTTGACGTGCTTGACCAGGTGTGGGTTCCAGACTGGTGCTGCATACTCCAGTATGGGCCTAACATACACAGTGTACAGTGTCTTGAACGATTCCTTATTAAGGTATCGGAACGCTATTCTCAGGTTTGCCAGGCACCCGTATGCTGCAGCAGGTATTTGGTTGATGTGTGCCTCCGGTGATGTGCTCGGTGTTATGGTCACCCCAAGGTCTTTCTCCCTGAGTGAGGTCTGTAGTCTTTGTCCACCTAGCCTATACGCTGTCTGCGGTCTTCTTTGCCCCTCCCCAATCTTCATGACTTTGCATTTGGCTGGATTGAATTCGAGAAGCCAATTACTGGACCACATGTTAAGCCTGTCAAGTTCTCTTTGCAGTCCTGCCTGATCCTCATCCGATTTAATTCTTCTCATCAACTTCACATCATCTGCGAACAGGGACACTTCAGAGTCTATTCCTTCCATCATGTCGTTCACATATATCAAAAATAGCACTGGTCCTAGAACTGACCCCTGTGGGACCCCGCTCATCACAGGCGCCCACTGTGATACCTCTTCACGTACCATGAATCGTTGCTGCCTCCCTGTCAGGTATTCCCTGATCCATTGCAGTGCCCTCCCTGATCCTCGAGCTTCTGCACTAATCTCTTGTGGGGAACTGTGTCAAAGGCCTTCCTGCAGTCTAGGAAAACGCAATCTACCCACCCCTCTCTCTCGTGTCTTACTTCTGTTACCTTGTCATAAAACTCCAGGAGGTTTGTGATACAAGATTTGCCTTCCATGAACCCATGCTGGTTTTCATTTATAATCTTGTTCCTTTCCAGGTGTTCGACCACTCTCCTCCTGATAATCTTCTCCATGACTTTGGACACAATACATGTCAGAGACACAGGTCTGTAGTTTAGCGCCTCGTTTCTGTTTCCTTTCTTAAATATGGGGACTATTTTAGCTGTCTTCCATTTCTCAGGTAGTTGCCCAGTTTCAAGGGATGTGTTGAAGATTGTGGTTAGAGGCATGCACAGCATCTCTGCTCCTTCTCTAAGGACCCATGGGGAGATGTTGTCCGGTCCCATCGCCTTTGAGGTGTCAAGGTCACTTAGGAGCTTCTTCACCTCCTCCTCAGTTGTTCGTATGTCATCCAACACTTGTTGGTATATTCCCTCTTGATGTTCCCTTCTGTGCTGTCTTCCCACAGCCCTTCCTGTTTACTGTAAAAACTTCCTTAAATCTCCTGTTCAGCTCCTCACATACCTCCTGATCATTTCTTGTGAGTTCTCCACCTTCTGTCCTTAATCTGATCACCTGGTCTTTGACTGTTGTCTTCCTCCTGATGTGGCTATACAACAGTTTTGGGTCAGTCTTGATTCTCGATGCTATGTCATTTTCATACTGTCGTTGGGCCTCCCTCCTTACCTGTGCATACTCATTCCTGGCTCTGCGACTGATCTCCCTATTTTCGTGTGTTCTCTGCCTTCTGTACTTTTTACATTCTCTATTGCACTTTATTTTTGCCTCCTTACACCGTCGGGTAAACCAGGGGCTCGTTCTGGTCTTCCCGTTGTTACTGTTGCCCTTGGGAATAAACCTTTCCACTGCCTCCTTGCATTTTGTTGTTACATATTCCATCATTTCCTTTACTGGCTTTCCTGCCAGTTCTCTGTCCCACTGGACCTCCCGCAGGAAGTTCTTCAACCCTATGTAGTCCCCTCTTTTATAGTCCTGCTTTTCCCATTCAACTCCTGTTATTCTCTCCACTTGCAGCTCTACTATGTATTCAAAGCACAGAACCACGTGGTCGCTAGCTCCTAGGGGACTCTCATATTTGATGTCCTCAATGTCTGAGCTGCCCAGGTTGAACACAAGGTCCAATCTTGCTGGTTCATCCTCCCCTCTCACTCTGGTAGTGTCCTTAACATGTTGGTGAATGAGGTTTTCCAGCACCACGTCCAACATTCTGGCTCTCCATGTTTTGGGCCCCCCGTGTTTCTCCAGGTTTTCCCAGCCAATCTCCCTGTGGTTGAAATCCCACATAACCAGCAACTTTGCTCTGCTGGAGTGAGCTCTTCTTGCCACCTCAGCAAGTGTGTCCACCATTTCTCTGTTGCTCTCTTCATATTCCTCTCTTGGCCTCCTACAGTTCTGTGGTTAATTATACATCACTGCAATAACCACTTTGTGTTCCCCAGACTGAAGTGTACCTACTATGTAGTCTCTTTCTCCCGTCTCATCTATGTCTTCCATTTTCTCGAATTTCCATCTGCTTTTTACGAGCAGAGCAACCCCACCTCCCCCCCTGCCCCTTCTATCTTTCCTCATAATCTGGTATCCTGGTGGGAAGATTGCATCTGTTACTGTATCCGTGAGTTTTGTTTCTGTAACTGCTATGATGTCTGGGGACTTCTCATTGATTCTTTCTTGCCATTCCTCATGTTTATTCGTTAATCCATCTGCATTTGTGTACCAAACCTTCAACTTCTGTTCTAATACTGTAACTGTGGTGCGAGGGGTGGGAACAGAGGGATCGGTGTGTGATGGTTGGTTTGGATTCATCAGTTGCCTCGGGGGTGTCGTGGCTGGAGTCCTTCGGCGGGTGTTTCTGGGGGGTGTGCTTGTCCTTCCATTTGATCCTGGGTTATTCTGCTCTCCTTTTTCATTTCCTCCCATTTCTCCTTTCGTTTTTGAACTCTCTCTTTCAACGTCTTCCTTTCGTCCTGTGTTCTGTCTCGATCGAGGTACACACTCCGGAACTCCTGCTTGCCTCCAAGCCGTGCTTTCTCCTGCAGGATCATGGTTTGGGTTGATTCTGCCTTGAAAATTACTTTGAGAGGCCGATTCCTTTTCTTTGTGAACCACCCAATTCTCCGAAAATTTGCCTCCTGGGTCATGTCCCCCTTGCCTATCACCTTCATGATACCTTCAATCGCTTTTTTCTCCTCCTGCTTTCTTTCATCATAAGTTTCCCCTTTAGCTTCGTCTAGCCCATATACAAACACGGATCTCTCCCTTTCCACCTCCCACTGTGACTCCCATTGCATCCTCTGAAGTGTTTTAGTTCCTTCCCTTGGAGTGTTCCTTCCTTCAGTCCCTTCCCTAGTTATGGCCCCTATGCTTCTTGGTTTGTCCTTCCTACTCACCAGTTCCTGGCCCCCACAGGTATCTGGTATGGTCCCTGCACATGTCCTAGTTCTTTCAATGTCTTCCAACCTCTCATTCTGTCCTAGTGTGCTCCCTGTCTTTGTTTTGGCCCCATGTGGGTTTGACAGGACCTCTGCATACAGTTTAGTTTCTATGCTTCCTTCAGACCTGTTGTCTGTGTCTGATGTAGCCATTGCCGATGCTACTTCTGCAATATCTTTGTCTCTGTGCTGTTTCAGATGTCTCAGCTCCTCTTCTAATCTCTCTATCCTGATTTCTG
>NC_091302.1:19665370-19740370 GCF_038502225.1 Cherax quadricarinatus
GTGCCACTGACATGTATAGTATGCAAAGTCATGTAGAAGATTATCAGGAGAAAAGTGGTGGAACACCAAGAAAGGAATGATCTCATCAACAGCAGCCAACATGGTTTCAGGGATGGGAAATTCTGTGTCACAAACCTACTGGAGCTCTATGACATGGTGACAGCAGTAAGACAAGAGAGAGAGGGGTGGGTGGATTGCATTTTTTTGGAATACAAGAAGGCGTTTGACACAGTTCCACACAAGAGATTAGTGCAAAAACTGGAGGACCAAGCAGGGATAACAGGGAAGGCACTGCAATGGATCAGGAAATACTTGTCAGGAAGACAGCAGTGAGT
This sequence comes from Cherax quadricarinatus, assembly GCF_038502225.1. Classification (NCBI taxonomy): domain Eukaryota; kingdom Metazoa; phylum Arthropoda; class Malacostraca; order Decapoda; family Parastacidae; genus Cherax; species Cherax quadricarinatus. The sequence continues at coordinate 19,665,706 of NC_091302.1, forward strand.
CATAGTACGTGGCGAGGTGTCAGAGAGGGCGCCTGTGACCAGCGGGGTCCCACAGGGGCCAGTCCTAGGACCAGTGCTGTTTCTGGTATTTGTGAACGACATGACGGAAGGAATAGACTCCGAAGTGTCCCTTTTTGCAGATGACTTGAAGCTGATGAGATGAATTCATTCGATCGAAGACCAGGCAGAACTACAAAGAGATCTGGACATGCTGCAGACCTGGTCCAGCAATTGGCTCCTGTATAATGGGCTTGTTTGGTGAGCTGTAAGCGGGGTGTGAAAGATATATCTTCTTCGGAGGCTTCTTTGTTTATTGACAACTAGTGTTGGGTTACACAGGCTTGTGTGTTTGAGCCCATGGCCCGGGCAGGGCCATGCCCACGAGAGAGAGCTGGGAGTACTTGTGACTTCCTGCTAGGCCGCTGTGTGAGAGAGTGAGAGCGAGGCAAGTCTGGGCATACTGAAGTGGCAAGGCCTATAGATGGCAGCACCTGAGTGGCGCGAAATATGAACTAAGCTGGCAGACAGCATGGGCTGTCTGTGCAGACAGTACAGGCTGTCTACATACGCTCGGCCACCTATCGCGCGTCGTCCCGACGCGACAATACTGGTAGTAAAAGAAACTCGGTCTCTCTCTCGTAGGAACAGGGCACAGAACACAAAATAAAAACATATATATACATATGGACATGGAAAAAAAAACTTCCTACAGGGAGGGAAGAAAAAAACATGTGGGGTGTGCTAAACATCGTGGTCAAAGGCAATGAGCGTCGAAGTGTATCACTGCACGCCTTCCTGCGTCTGGACAGATACTGCAACACGGGAGACATCACTGCGGCTGAGCTGTGACGTAACAGGGTACGGTCTCCTCTGGAACGGTGAAGCAGACATCGTAGGAGTCGCTGCAGGTTTTCACTCAACCTGGGGCACGACATGCTGGTGCCCTCGAGTGAGGCGTCGACAAAACTCGGCAACTGGGCAGGACTTCTGGCAAGCGACTCAGGACACTTCTCGACTGGTACTGTCACTGCTGGGCTGTCACTGCCGGCGAGCGTGGAGCGAGTTGTGGAGCGAGTCGTGGCAGAGACGACTGGGCGAAACATCTGGGAGTCGTAACATCATACACCAGACTGCAGTGAGAGAGCTAGCAGTCAAAGTGACATCTTCTTTGTGCAGGCTGCTCACTGAAGCTTGTGACACGAGGCTGACACAGCGCCTGCCGACAGGCCTGGCTGCGGCTTGACGAGTATCATCTCTCGACAGTTGGAGTTATAAGCAGAGGTTAATCTAAGCGTCCCCAGACTTGTTTCTCTACATATAACTGCACTCTGACGGTCTGGAGGTGAAGTGAAACAAATCTCGATGGGAATCGTAGCAGGTACGATTCTGCAGAACAACACGAGCGACGAGCATAAAAGCTTTCTGTACAAGAGGGCTCGTACGCTCAGGGCTGAGAAATCAGCTGTCAAACACTGGTCAGGCGGGTGACTTAGTGGTACAACTCAAGGGTCTGACCACAGACCTCACTGGACACACGGAAAACTTACAAACACACCGCTGTACATACGGTACAACATGGCTTAACTAGCAAATGATGCTTTTCTGCGCATAAAACTGACTAAGACATACTAAAATGTGAGAACACTGACTGAGAGGAATTAATTAACACACGACATATATCTTCTCTCAATCTTCTCGATAATACTGAAATAATTACTAGAACACTCGATGTGACATCAAGTGATGTCAGGCGTGATGTCGCAAGGTGACGTCAGCAGCAGTGACGTCAACAGACATCTCGAGGTGACGTCAGGCAGACATCGTGAGGTGACGTCAGCAGACATCGTGAGGTGACGTCAGGAGACATCTCGAGGTGACGTCAGAAGACATCTCGAGGTGACGTCAGGCAGACATCGTGAGGTGACGTCAGCAGACATCGTGACGTCATGAAGTCGGGCAGCATCGTGGGTGACGTCAGCAGACATCTCGAGGTGACGTCAGGCAGACATCGCGAGGTGACGTCAGCAGACATCTCGAGGTGACGTCAGGCAGACATCTCGAGGTGACGTCAGGCAGACAACGTGACGTCATGAAGTCGGGCAGCATCGTGGGTAGCGTCGATGTGATGCGGGCAGCAGACCACAGCATGAGGCCTGGGACATCTGGTAACTCACGTGGCTTTGTAGGTCTACGTGACATCGGCCACACCCACGTGACGTCGTAATCCACGTAGCTTCGAGTGGCCTCGGGCACTCGGATACACAGCACTGGCGACGAATCACACGAAAAACAGCAGAAAACACAGCAGACGGAGTAGTGTGAGTGGTGTATGGTAGTGTGGTGGCGAGGAGCGTGGGTGAGTGCATGGCGGGGCGAGCATGGGCAAGGTAAGGAACAGCCACTTCCTCTCCTCTCCTCCCCCACCCACAAATACGTGGAGAAGCTCACACTGGATGCAGAAATCACCACAAAACTCACCTCTGGCTTGCTGAAACAGCTGTGCTGAGCTGAACAACAACAGCGACATACAAGTGACGCTGAACACGTGACTTGAGAAACAGCGTGGGACGCTGTGGCGTGGAGTCACTGGGACGCCACTTACAATTCTCGGAGAATTTCGGCAAATTTCGGCTGAATCCTGCTAGTACCTGTGTCTGGATGCTCAAAAGTGCAGACACGACATCAGGATAACTCGTTGAGAGACGGATGCTTCTTGTGTAGGGTGATGAAGTGAAGATGACTTCATACCTCTTACTCCCTCTCTCCCGGCAACACAACTTCTGCAAGCACCGCTGTCACCATTTATTACGAGCTTTGTTTGGTAGACTGTAGAGCGGGGTGTTAATGATATACTTCTTCGGAGGCTTCTTACTTTATTGATAACTAGTGTTGGGTTCACAGGCTTGTGTGTTTGTGCCCATGGCCCGGGCAGGGCCATGCCCACGAGAGAGAGCTGAGAGTCCTTGTGACTTCCTGCTAGGCCGCTGTGTGAGAGAGTGAGAGCGAGGCAAGTCTGGGCATACTGAAGTGGCAAGGCCTATAGATGGCAGCACCTGAATGCCGCGAAATATGAACTAGTCAGAGCAGACGGCTAGGCTGTGTGCTCTGACAGTACAGGCTGTCTACACCTGGCGTTCAACCCCACCAAGTGCAAAGTCATGAAGATTGGGGAAGGGCAAAGAAGACCGCAGACGGAATACAGTCTAGGGGGCCAAAGACTACAAACCTCACTCAAGGAAAAAGATCTTGGGGTGAGTATAACACCAGGCACATCTCCTGAAGCGCACATCAACCAAATAACTGCTGCAGCATATGGGCGCCTAGCAAACCTCAGAACAGCATTCCAACATCTTAATAAGGAATCGTTCAGGACCCTGTACACCGTGTACGTTAGGCCCATATTGGAGTATGCGGCACCAGTTTGGAACCCAATCCTAGCCAAGCACGTAAAGAAACCAGAGAGAGTGCAAAGGTTTGCAACAAGACTAGTCCCAGAGTTAAGAGGTATGTCCTACGAGGAGAGGTTAAGGGAAATCAACCTGACGACACTGGAGGAATAACGATATACAAAATACTGAGAGGAATTGACAAGGTGGACAAAGACAGGATGTTCCAGAGATGGGACACAGCAACAAGAGGACACAGTTGGAGGTTGAAGACATAGATGAGTCACAGGGATGTTAGGAAGTATTTCTTCAGCCACAGAGTAGTCAGGAAGTGGAATAGTTTGGGAAGCAATGTAGTGGAGGCAGGATCCATACATAGCTTTAAGCAGAGGTATGATAAAGCTCACGGTTCAGGGAGAGTGACCTAGTAGCGACTAGTGAAGAGGCGGGGCCATGAGCTAGGACTCGACCCCTGCAACCTCAACTAGGTGAGTACACACACACACACACACACACACACACACACACACACACACACACACACACACACACACACACACAGGGAGATCAATTGGGAAAACCTGGAGCCACACGGGGGTTCTGAAACATGGAGATCCACTATGATGGATGTGGTACTGGAAAACTGCATGCATCAACATGTTTAGGATACTACCAGAGAAAGAGAGGGGAGAATGAACCCGCAAGACTGGGCCTTGTGTTCTCCCTGAGCAGTTAAAACATTGAGAACATCACATATGAGAGGCCCCTAGGAGCTAGTGACCATGTGGTTCTGAGCTTTGAATACATAGTAGAGTTACAAGTGGAGAGGATAACAGGAGTTGAATGGGAAAAGCCAGACTATAAACGGGGGGACTACATAGGTTTGAGTAACTTCCTGCAAGAGGTTCAGTGGGAAAGAGAACTTGTAGGAAAGTTGGTAAACGAAATGATGGAATACGTAACAACAAAACGTAAGGAGGCAGATGAAAGGTTTGTTCCCAAAGGCAACAGAAATAATGGGAAGACCAGAACGAGCCCTTGGTCTACCCGACGGTGTAAGAAGGCAAAAACCAAGTGCAATAGAGAATAGAAAAAGTACAGAAGGCAAAGAACACAGGAAAATAAGGAGATTATATATATATATATATATATATATATATATATATATATATATATATATATATATATATATATATATATATATATATATATATATATATATATATATATATAAACAGTTGTCAAAAATTGTGTTTAAGCATCTAATGTTTTTGTGTCTTTGTTGAGCGATTATTTATATATGTAACTTTATAAATAAATATTGACAATAAATTCATAATAGATAAAGTTGACAATGTATTGCTAAAGTTGAGAGAGAGATAGATAGATAGAGAAAGAGAGAGAGGGGGAGAGAGAATGATGATGTAGGTCGAGATAGAGAAAATGAGGTAATGGAATAGAATTGTGGGAGGAAAAGAAAGGGGTAAGTATTGCACAATGGGTAATGAAGGAAGTAGAACTGTGAATGTAAAAGAGAGGAAATATATTGGGTAAAAGTTGATGGACTTTAATTGTGGGAGGAAAGAAGGAGAGTGTTGAACAAGAGGTAGGAAAGTGACTAGACTTTTGGGTGGAAAGGAAAGGAAGAGTGCTGAACTAGTGTTAACGAAGGGAGTACAATGGTGGGAGTAAAGTAGAGGATGTTGAACAAGAGGTAAATAAGAAAATGAGAGCTAGACAGTATTCTGACTATTCTTGAAAGAGAGAGAGAGAGATAGAGATAGAGAGAGAGAGAGAGAGAGAGAGAGAGAGAGAGAGAGAGAGAGAGAGAGAGAGAGAGAGAGAGAGAGAGAGAGAGAGAGAGAGAGAGGGAAGCTGCTGGATGAAACAGAGAAAATGAGGTTAGGAGAAGAGAATTAAAGGAGAGGGTGAATGGAAGGATGTAGGATAAGAGGTAATGAAGGGAGTAGAATTGTGGGAGACAAGGAGAGAGAGAGAGAGAGAGAGAGAGAGAGAGAGAGAGAGAGAGAGAGAGAGAGAGAGAGAGAGAGAGAGAGAGAGAGAGAGAGAGAGAGCGTTGAACAAGAGAAAATCAAGGGATGAGAATTTAGAGAGGAAAGAAGAGGAAATGTGTTAAACTAGAAGATGAAAATTACGATATAAAACTCTGAAAAATCAATTAACAAATTTTTTCTCTGAGGAGAAAGAATAAAATCTGAAAAGAAAAATAGAGAATTGATTATTCATGATCTTCCTCAAGCAGAAAGCGAAGGAAAATAAAAGAAGGGTGAAAATAAATCAAAGGAATAGGGAGACTTATTGACATAGGAAATAGGGAAAACGTGGATGGGATTGTAATATTATTTTCTTTACTATGAAGATGTTATGAGTTGAAGTAACTGGTTTAATATTTACGTCACTCCAGCTGTCTCGTGAAAGAATATTGACGTAAAAGAAAACTGTTTAAAAAACGTCGAGCAGAAACGTCATCTAACACTGTTACAGAATTTTGGAAGAGAATGTGCAGCCTCGCTAGTTTATCAGATAACGGCGTGATCTAAAAGTGATTGAGAATACCAAAAAGAGGGAAGGAACAATGGAGTTCCCAACTCACTAACAATCTCCTTCCAAGGAAAATAGGAGCAGACAACGAAGAAATCTTTAATTTATAACCACTTCTCCCTGGGTAGCTTTCCTTCCCTACTCTTCCACTAGCCCCATTTCCTTCTCTCTGGGCCCCTTGACCTCCTACACCTCAACTCAACCTCCTCTTCCAGACCCCTCACACAACTACCACAGCATAAGTACTACCACACAGCATAAGTACTACCACACAAGTACTACCACACAGCATAAGTTCTACTACACAGCATAAGTACTGCCACACATAAGTACTACCACACGACATAAGTACTACCACGCAGCATAAGTACTACCACACAAGTACTACCACACAGCATAAGTACTACCACACAGCATAAGTACTACCACACCGCATAAGTACTACCACACAGCATAAGTACTACCACACAAGTACTACCACACAGCATAAGTACTACTACACAGCATAAGTACTGCCACCCAACATAAGTACTACCACACAACATAAGTACTACCACACAGCATAAGTACTACCACCCAACATAAGTACTACCACACAACATAAGTACTACCACACAACATAAGTACTACCACCCAACATAAGTACTACCACACAACATAAGTACTACCACACAACATAAGTACTACCACACAACATAAGTACTACCACACAACATAAGTACTACCACACAACATAAGTACTACCACACAACATAAGTACTACCACACAACATAAGTACTACCACACAACATAAGTACTACCACACAACATAAGTACTACCACACAACATAAGTACTACCACACAACATAAGTACTACCACACAACATAAGCACTACCACACAACATAAGCACTACCACACAACATAAGCACTACCACACAACATAAGTACTACCACACAACATAAGTACTACCACACAACATAAGTACTACCACACAACATAAGCACTACCACACAACATAAGCACTACCACACAACATAAGCACTACCACACAACATAAGCACTACCACACAACATAAGCACTACCACACAACATAAGTACTACCACACAACATAAGTACTACCACACAACATAAGTACTACCACACAACATAAGCACTACCACACAACATAAGCACTACCACACAACATAAGCACTATCAAACAACATAAGTACTACCACACAACATAAGTACTACCACACAACATAAGTACTACCACACAACATAAGTACTACCACACAACATAAGTACTACCACACAACATAAGCACTACCACACAACATAAGTACTACCACACAACATAAGCACTACCACACAACATAAGCACTACCACACAACATAAGTACTACCACACAACATAAGTACTACCACACAACATAAGTACTACCACACAACATAAGCACTACCACACAACATAAGTACTACCACACAACATAAGCACTACCACACAACATAAGCACTACCACACAACATAAGTACTACCACACAACATAAGTACTACCACACAACATAAGTACTACCACACAACATAAGCACTACCACACAACATAAGTACTACCACACAACATAAGTACTACCACACAACATAAGTACTACCACACAACATAAGTACTACCACACAACATAAGCACTACCACACAACATAAGCACTACCACACAACATAAGTACTACCACACAACATAAGTACTACCACACAACATAAGTACTACCACACAACATAAGTACTACCACACAACATAAGTACTACCACACAACATAAGTACTACCACACAACATAAGTACTACCACACAACATAAGTACTACCACACAACATAAGTACTACCACACAACATAAGTACTACCACACAACATAAGTACTACCACACAACATAAGTACTACCACACAACATAAGCACTACCACATAACATAAGCACTACCACACAACATAAGTACTACCACACAACATAAGCACTACCACACAACATAAGCACTACCACACAACATAAGCACTACCACACAACATAAGCACTACCACACAACATAAGTACTACCACACAACATAAGTACTACCACACAACATAAGCACTACCACACAACATAAGTACTACCACACAACATAAGTACTACCACACAACATAAGTACTACCACACAACATAAGCACTACCACACAACATAAGCACTACCACACAACATAAGCACTACCACACAACATAAGCACTACCACACAACATAAGTACTACCACACAACATAAGCACTACCACACAACTTAAGTACTACCACACAACATAAGCACTACCACACAACATAAGTACTACCACACAACATAAGCACTACCACACAACATAAGTACTACCACACAACATAAGCACTACCACACAACATAAGCACTACCACACAACATAAGCACTACCACACAACATAAGCACTACCACACAACATAAGTACTACCACACAACATAAGCACTACCACACAACATAAGTACTACCACACAACATAAGTACTACCACACAACATAAGTACTACCACACAACATAAGCACTACCACACAACATAAGTACTATCACACAACATAAGCACTACCACACAACATAAGCACTACCACACAACATAAGTACTACCACACAACATAAGTACTACCACACAACATAAGCACTACCACACAACATAAGCACTACCACACAACATAAGCACTACCACACAACATAAGTACTACCACACAACATAAGCACTACCACACAACATAAGCACTACCACACAACATAAGCACTACCACACAACATAAGCACTACCACACAACATAAGCACTACCACACAACATAAGCACTACCACACAACATAAGTACTACCACACAACATAAGCACTACCACACAACATAAGTACTACCACACAACATAAGTACTACCACACAACATAAGTACTACCACACAACATAAGCACTACCACACAACATAAGTACTACCACACAACATAAGCACTACCACAAAACATAAGCACTGCCACACAACATAAGCACTACCACACAACATAAGTACTACCACACAACATAAGCACTACCACACAACATAAGTACTACCACACATCATAAGCACTACCACACAACATAAGTACTACCACACAACATAAGTACTACCACACAACATAAGTACTACCACACAACATAAGCACTACCACACAACATAAGTACTACCACACAACATAAGTACTACCACACAACATAAGTACTACCACACAACATAAGTACTACCACACATCATAAGCACTACCACACAACATAAGCACTACCACACAACATAAGCACTACCACAAGATACCCCTCACTACAACAGCTCGCTTACAAAAGTCACAACATCCTTTCCAATGCAAAATATAGCAAGTTGTCTTGCGTCCTCCCATTGTATCAATACATACATCACCTTTCCATATCGTTATTCTAGCATAACTTATCACCTATCCTCAGCTTTCTTATGATATTACCACCACTTTTATCCTCCCTCCCTACACCACCACTAATGCCACACAATAATAATAATAATAATAATAATAATAATAATAATAATAATAATAATAATAATAATAATAATAATAATAATAATAATAATAATAATAACAATAATAATAATAATAATAATAATAATAATAATAATAATAATAATAAAAATAATAATAATAATAATACCTACTTCTTAACTACCGCCTTCGCCTATTAAAATTTCCTCATAAAAATTTACAAAAATTTTCATTGCACTCTTTACCACAACAACCTCACCACAACGCACCTCCATTAGGCTCTCTACCACATCTCACCTCCCTATATCTCTCCACCACAACACCCCTGCCAAACCCTACCCCAAAACATTAATATACATCTACCATACCTTACTACCACTACTACCACCATCACCACCACAAATACCGTCACAACAAACCCTCCCAATAACGCTCCATGATCACACTTACACCCTACCATATCACACCACCTCATCGTCAAAACATACATTAAAAAAGATTATATTAAATTCTACTTCACTACAACATCAGCTCAAAGCTTCCCTGCCTCACCTCGAAGCTCCACCTACAACGTCCTTCCTCACCCACACCACCACCACAACAAGTACACCATCGACCTTCAACTAGCGATTATCAATAATCAATGGACATGAGTTTTCCAGAGAATCAATGTTCTCGACAGACCACTCTTTCACCTCTTCTCTTCCCTGGTTATCCAACTTATTGCATTCCCGTCATTCTAGGATGATGGTGGATTCGGTCCACTCCTGGAATATGGTAGCTTCTGACTCTAAGTAATATAGTGATTCCAGATATTTTTTTCACGAGGTGATAGGAAAAGGGGGTTCCAGTCCTCAGCAGAAATAAGTTATTTTACGATCAGATTTACCAGGACTTTCTCTCTTACAAACATGTATTACATAGCATGAATAACCCGCACATAGGAGAGAGAAAAGCTTATGACGACGTTTCAGTCCGATGTGGACCATTTTACAAAGTCACACAAGTCACACCGAAACGTCGTTGTAAGCTGCTCTCTCCTACGTGAGGGACATTTGTGTATTTTTCCAGTCACTGTATTTTGTGCCTTTTTGTTCTTTTTGTATTATATAACACAAGAAACCGCACGGCAGTATCATGAACTTTGTAATATAAATTTAGTAAGACATACGTGCTATAATACAACCCACCTAACACTACAGTCACATACAAGTACATGCCTACTGTTACACCTATTTTACCATCCACACATTGCTACATAGGTACTATCACTCGTTAGCCCCACATTTAAACATTTGTCATATATCTACTGCCACATACACATATAGACACATGTGCTGTCATAAACGCATATAGCCACATATGCTGCCATGCTCATCTTGACACAGATCATTCACACATATTTCCACATGTGCTGCCAGTCGCACACATTGATCGCTCCATGCTGACCAACATAAACAGAGCTTCCTGAAGACCAGTAACACAGTGCTTCTGGAGACTTAGAAGGGAAGTTGGTGAGTGGGTTTGAAAAAGTGTGGAAGAGAAAGAAATTGAACTCGAATTAAAATAAATGAAAGTAAGGGGAATTACGGGGAATTAAATATCAAAAGTCTGATTGAAATGAAGATTTCTGAAGAAAATTAAAATATTTAAGTACTTTTAAGTGTTTGTATAATGAGTATGCTGAAAGAAAGTTGGTCTAGTGGTTAGTCTAGTGGTTAGTCTAGTGGTTAGTCTAGTGGTTAGTCTAGTGGTTAGTCTAGTGGTTAGTCTAGTGGTTAGTCTAGTGGTTAGTCTAGTGGTTAGTCTAATGGTTAGTCTAGTGGTTAGTCTAGTGGTTAGTCTAGTGGTTAGTCTAATGGTTAGTCTAGTGGTTAGTCTAGTGGTTAGTCTAATGGTTAGTCTAGTGGTTAGTCTAGTGGTTAGTCTAGTGGTTAGTCTAGTGGTTAGTCTAGTGGTTAGTCTAGTGGTTAGTCTAGTGGTTAGTCTAGTGGTTAGTCTATTGGTTAGTCTAGTGGTTAGTCTAATGGTTAGTCTAGTGGTTAGTCTAGTGGTTAGTCTAGTGGTTAGTCTAGTGGTTAGTCTAGTGGTTAGTCTAGTGGTTAGTCTAGTGGTTAGTCTAGTGGTTAGTCTAGTGGTTAGTTTAGGGGTTAGTCTAGTGGTTAGTCTAGTGGTTAGTCTAGTGGTTAGTTTAGTGGTTAGTCTAGTGGTTAGTCTAGTGGTTAGTCTAGTGGTTAGTCTAGTGGTTAGTCTAATGGTTAGTCTAGTGGTTAGTCTAGTGGTTAGTCTAATGGTTAGTCTAGTGGTTAGTCTAGTGGTTAGTCTAGTCTACTGGTTAGTCTAGTGGTTAGTCTAGTGGTTAGTCTAATGGTTAGTCTAGTGGTTAGTCTAGTGGTTAGTCTAGTGGTTAGTTTAGGGGTTAGTCTAGTGGTTAGTCTAGTGGTTAGTCTAGTGGTTAGTCTAGTGGTTAGTCTAATGGTTAGTCTAGTGGTTAGTCTAGTGGTTAGTCTAGTGGTTAGTCTAATGGTTAGTCTAGTGGTTAGTCTAGTGGTTAGTCTAGTGGTTAGTCTAGTGGTTAGTCTAATGGTTAGTCTAGTGGTTAGTCTAGTGGTTAGTATAGTGGTTAGTCTAGTGGTTAGTCTAGTGGTTAGTCTAGTGGTTAGTCTAATGGTTAGTCTAGTGGTTAGTCTAGTGGTTAGTCTAGTGGTTAGTCTAATGGTTAGTCTAGTGGTTAGTCTAGTGGTTAGTCTAATGGTTAGTCTAGTGGTTAGTCTAGTGGTTAGTCTAGTGGTTAGTCTAGTGGTTAGTCTAGTGGTTAGTCTAGTGGTTAGTCTAGTGGTTAGTCTAGTGGTTAGTCTAGTGGTTAGTCTAGTGGTTAGTCTAGTGGTTAGTCTAATGGTTAGTCTAGTGGTTAGTCTAGTGGTTAGTCTAATGGTTAGTCTAGTGGTTAGTCTAGTGGTTAGTCTAGTGGTTAGTCTAGTGGTTAGTCTAGTGGTTAGTCTAGTGGTTAGTCTAGTGGTTAGTCTAATGGTTAGTCTAGTGGTTAGTCTAGTGGTTAGTCTAGTGGTTAGTCAAGTGGTTAGTCTAGTGGTTAGTCTAGTGGTTAGTCTAGTGGTTAGTCTAGTGGTTAGTCTAATGGTTAGTCTAGTGGTTAGTCTAGTGGTTAGTCTAGTGGTTAGTCTAGTGGTTAGTCTAGTGGTTAGTCTAGTGGTTAGTCTAGTGGTTAGTCTAATGGTTAGTCTAGTGGTTAGTCTAGTGGTTAGTCTAATGGTTAGTCTAGTGGTTAGTCTAGTGGTTAGTCTAGTGGTTAGTTTAGGGGTTAGTCTAGTGGTTAGTCTAGTGGTTAGTCTAGTGGTTAGTCTAGTGGTTAGTCTAATGGTTAGTCTAGTGGTTAGTCTAGTGGTTAGTCTAGTGGTTAGTCTAGTGGTTAGTCTAATGGTTAGTCTAGTGGTTAGTCTAGTGGTTAGTCTAGTGGTTAGTCTAGTGGTTAGTCTAATGGTTAGTCTAGTGGTTAGTCTAGTGGTTAGTCTAGTGGTTAGTCTAGTGGTTAGTCTAGTGGTTAGTCTAATGGTTAGTCTAGTGGTTAGTCTAGTGGTTAGTCTAGTGGTTAGTCTAGTGGTTAGTCTAGTGGTTAGTCTAGTGGTTAGTCTAGTGGTTAGTTTAGGGGTTAATTTAGTGGTTACCTAGTGGTTACTCTATTGGTTAGTTTAGTGGTTAGTCTAGTGGTTAGTCTAGTGATTAGTCTAGTGGTTAGTTTAGTGGTTAGTTTAGTGGTTAGCTTAGTGGCTAGTTTAGTGGCTAGTTCAGTGGTTAGTTTAGTGGTTAGTCTAGTGGTTACTTTAGTGGTTAGTTTAGTGGTTAGTCTAGTGGTTAGTTTAATGGTTAGTTTAGTGGTTAGTCTAGTGCTTAATTTAGTGGTTGGTTTTGTGGCTAGTTTACTGGTTAGTTTAGTGGTTAGTTTAGTGGTTAGTTTTGTGGTTAGTTTAATGGTTAGTGTAGTGGTTAGTCTAGTGGTTAATCTAGTGGTTAGTTTATAGATTAGTTTAGTGGTTAGTCTAGTGGTTAATTTAGTGGTTAGTTTAGTGGCTAGTTTAGTGGTTAGTTTACTGGTTAGTTTAGTGGTTAGTTTACTGGTTAGTTTAGTGGTTAGTGTAGTGGTTAGTCTAGTGGTTAGTTTATAGGTTAGTTTAGTGGTGAGTCTAGTGGTTAGTCTAGTGCTTAATTCAGTGGTTAGTTTAGTGGTGAGCCTAATGGTTAGTCTAGGGGTTAGTTTAGTGGTTAGTCTAGTGGTTAATCTAGTAGTTAGTCTAGTGGTTAGTCTAGTGGATAGTCTAGTGGTTAGTTTAGTGGTTAGTCTAGTGGTTAGTCTAGTGGTTAGTTTAGTGGTTAGTTTAGTGGTTAGTCTAGTGGTTAGTCTAGTGGTTAGTCTAGTGGTTAGTCTAGTGATTAGTTTAGTGGTTAGTCTAGTGGTTACTTTAGTGGTTAGTTTAGTGGTTAGTCTAGTGGTTAGTTTAATGGTTAGTTTAGTGGTTAGTCTTGTGGTTAATTTAGTGGTTGGTTTAGTGGCTAGTTTACTGGTTAGTTTAGTGGTTAGTTTAGTGGTTAGTTTAGTGGTTAATTTAATGGTTAGTGTAGTGGTTAGTCTAGTGGTTAATCTAGTGGTTAGTTTATAGGTTAGTTTAGTGGTTAGTCTAGTGGTTAGTTTAATGGTTAGTTTAGTGGTTAGTCTAGTGGTTAATTTAGTGGTTAGTTTAGTGGCTAGTTTAGTGGTTAGTTTAGTGGTTAGTTTAGTGGTTAGTTTAGTGGTTAGTCTAGTGGTTAATTTAGTGGTTAGTTTAGTGGCTAGTTTAGTGGTTAGTTTAGTGGTTAGTTTAGTGGTTAGTTTAGTGGCTAGTTTAGTGGTTAGTGTAGTGGTTAGTCTAGTGGTTAGTTTATAGGTTAGTTTAGTGGTTAGTCTAGTGGTTAGTCTAGTTTTTCGTTTAGTGGTTAGTCTAGTGGTTAGTCTAGTGGTTAGTTTAGTGGTTAGTTTAGTGGTGAGTCTAGTGGTTAGCTTAGTGGTTAGTCTAGTGGTTAGTCTTGTGCAGGGGTTCCCAACCAGGGGTGCTGGCATCCCCTGGGGGTGCAAGACATCATTCCAGGGGGTGCGAGAAGAGTCATTGAATTAAAATGGATTCGCAAACTTTTTGGAAGTCAGCCTTTTAATTTTATTATCTTGTACATATTTAAAGAAAGTAACTATTTTCTGTATGGTATATTCAAATGTTAATCGGAGACATCCTTTCTTGTCCATATGCTTGATTTTTTACATATTAAAAAAATCAAATTCCTTTCTAAAGGTTTGAAAGTTAGTTCTTGATTTGACTTTTTTGTATATATTTCAAGCAAGAGTTATTATTTTTGTAAGGTGTATTCAAATATTGTTCTGAAATATTTTTCTTTTCTGTAAGTCTGATTTTTGTTAACATATTATATTAGAAAGTGAAATAAATATCTTCTTTTGATAAAATTTAGTATGATTCCACATCCTTTATCCTTGAACAAAGTTTAAATTGTAGGTGTGCGAGGTCAGAGCAAAAATTTTATAGGGGTGCGGGAGTAAGAAAAGGTTGGGAACCACTGTTCTAGTGGATAGTCTAGTGGTTAGTTTAGTGGTTAGTCTAGTGGTTAGTCTAGTGGTTAGTCTAGTGGTGAGTTTAGTGGTTAGTTTAGTGGTTAGTCTAGTGGTTAGTGTAGTGGTTAGTCTAGTGGTTAGCTTAGTGGTTAGTCTAGTGGTTAGTTTAGTGGTTAGTTTACTGGTTAGTTTACTGGTTAGTTTATTGGTTACCTAGTGATTAGTCTAGTGGTTAGTTTAGTGGTTAGTCTAATGGTTAGTCTAGCGGTTAGTCTAGTGGTTAGTCTAGTGGTTAGTTTAGTGGTTACTTTAGTAGTGAATCTAGTGGTTAGTCTAGTGGTTAGATTAATGGATAATCTAGTGGTTAGTTTAGTGGTTAGTTTAGTCGTTAGTCTAGTGGTTAATTTAGTGGTTAGTTTAGTGGTTAGTTTAGTGGTTAGTCTAGTGGTTAATTTAGTGATTAGTTTAGTGGTTAGTCCAGTGGCTAGTTTAGTGGTTAGTCTGGTGGTTAGTGTAGTGGTTAATTTAGTGGATAGTCTAGTGGTTAGTATACTGGTTAGTCTAGTGGTTAGTTTAGTGGTTAGTTTAGTGATTAGTTTACTGGTTAGTTTAGTGGTTAGTCTAGTGGTTAGTCTAGTGGTTAGTCTAGTGGTTAGTTTAGTTGTTAGTCTAGTGGTTAGTCTAGTGGTTAGTCTAGTGGTTAGTCTAGTGGTTAGTTTAGTGGTTAGTTTAATGATGAGGCTAGTGGTTAGTCTAGTGGCAAGTCTAGTGGTTAGTTTAGTGGCTAGTTTAGTCGTTAGTCTAGTGGTTAATTTAGTGGTTAATGTAGTGGTTAATTTAGTGGTTAGTCTATTAGTTAGCTTAGTGATTAGGTTAGTGGTTAGTTTAGTGGTTAATCTAGTGGTTAGTGTAGTGGTTAGTCTAGTGGTTAGTCTATTGGTTAGTCTAGTGATTAGTGGCTAGGCTAGTGGTTAGTCTAGTGGTTAGTCTAGTGGCTAGGCTAGTGGTTAGTCTAGTGGTTAGTCTAGTGGTTAGTCTAGTGGTTAGTCTAGTGGCTAGGCTAGTGGTTAGTCTAGTGGTTAGTCTAGTGGTTATTCTAGTGGTTAGTCTAGTGGTTAGTCTAGTGGCTAGGCTAGTGGTTAGTCTAG
Source organism: Cherax quadricarinatus (assembly GCF_038502225.1). Classification (NCBI taxonomy): domain Eukaryota; kingdom Metazoa; phylum Arthropoda; class Malacostraca; order Decapoda; family Parastacidae; genus Cherax; species Cherax quadricarinatus. The sequence goes on from NC_091302.1 coordinate 19,681,928, forward strand.
TGGTTAGTCTAGTGGCTAGGCTAGTGGCTAGGTTAGTGGCTAGGCTAGTGGCTAGGCTAGTGGTTAGTCTAGTGGTTAGTCTAGTGGCTAGGCTAGTGGCTAGGCTAATGGCTAGGCTAGTGGCTAGGCTAGTGGCTAGGCTAGTGGCTAGGCTAGTGGCTAGGCTAGAGTCCCAAACACTCACAAATGGGGAGATTAAATTCTTTCTTCTTTAATAGCTATGGATACATTGAATTTCAAAATTATCAAGTATCATTTCGTGCCTCTTCTATGAGATGTAAACAACTCCTTTGATTTGGATAAACATGTCATTTGGAAACGTTTCCTTGCAACTACTCTGTTCACCTAGCAGTGCGTAGGTAACTGATTGTTAGGTGACTGTTGTGGGTGGCATCCTGGGGAAGAGGAGAGCAATGTATATTAAGCAGACATGGTGGTTTTGATGGGTTATGCTGGGTTAGTTGGTTAATGGGGTTTAAAGACAACTACACGAGGGTCTTTAGGCTTCATGTCACCATCATTATACTCGTATAATGAGCAGTACTGACGTTGAGTCCTAATTTACCAATAGCCCTGTAAAATAAAGTAATTAATCTCGGTTTTGATGGTTATCTACGGATGAGGTTTTAATTGAAGATTCAAACCAAAAAGAATGTTTAAAAAATTTTTCAGCAGCTAATGATTCTTATAAACGAAAACTGATGGAATGACAATGGACTTTCCATAAGCACCAGTTCTGAATATTGTAGTTTTTTCTTCGTCACTGTGAGAGGATCTTGTTAGATGATTGTCTGCTGGAATTTGAACCATTACTATACACAGTGACAGGTTATAACATCTTGATGGCAATAATGTGTATTTTATTGACGTCAGAGGTTAAAATTTTATTGAAGAATATTTCGTCATAACCTCGACGTCATGGGAGTAAATCTAGATTTTTATTATTGTTACGCACACGTTACTTGTGGAAAACGCAAAAGAAGCAATATCCTTGAAAAGGTTCTTGAAATCTAGCCTTAAATTTGTCAGCCTCTCGTCTACTGTGGTGGATATTCGGTTAATAATAAAAAACTATAAATATTGTTCTTGTTCTTCTTTGGATGACGAAATTTGTTTCTCATTCCAGAAAAAGTACAAAATCTATCCTACATTAAAAGTTTAATAACCAAGTGCCTTTAGCCATGATCATCTGAGTTACATGATTCGGAAGCAGTGCTCTAAATTACTACTAACTTGTTAAATCCAGATTGAATTGAATGTATTTTCATTATCTCTCTACAGGTAATCACTTCAAGCTTTAGGATGCTGCTTCATCTCCTCTCTGTTCAAATGTGGTGACAGACAGACAGACTCTCAAGTAAGGAGAGAGAGGGTGAGTGGGGACAGACGAAGAACAGCACTGGAGGGAAATGTCTACAGTCGTAGAAACAAAGCCAGGGCTTACCCCGGCGGAGTGTCGTTGGCAAGAGACGAAGACAACACAGGCGAGGTTATCACAGCCGGTGATGATGATGATAACAGGAAGGCGCTGACGCTCGGTGGGGTATTTCAGCAGTCAGTGGAGGACCTGAACTGGAAACTTATGATAGATCCATGATTGAGGATCCGTTCTTGAGTCTTCTGAAAGTTTAATCGGGTAGGCAATATAGGAAAGTACGACGTGTGAAGTCCAGTGCCTAGGTGTGAAGTGTTGAGTATCATGTGACAAATGGACATCAATTCACATATTCAGATTTTTACATTAGGTAGTTATATAGGAAGCTCTTTTCAAAACTAAAAAAAAATAGTAAATACATAAGAGTGCCTAAAAGTGTCTAATATTTCTAGCAAAACCATTACATTTTGATATCAGGTATTAATCGTTGAATAACAATCACAAAATAGTTTCAGGAATAATTTTAATGTTATTCCTCGGGAACAAAACAAACTGGATTTAAATATTCGAGAGAGAGCTTATATATTAGGTAAATTAGGCTTGGAATTCAAGACAATAAATCGGCAAGTAATTTGTTTGCTTTGAAATTATTGCAAAACAATATTTAGTTTTGTTCTGGATTTCAGTTGAAAAAGATTATTACTTAGTTGGTGCTGTGATAATAACCTTCCTGGGTGCTGTGATAATAACCTTCCTGGGTGCTGTGATAATAACCTTCCTGGGTGCTGTGATAATAACTTTCCTGGGTGCTGTGATAATAACCTTCCTGGGTGCTGTGATAATAACCTTCCTGGGTGCTGTGATAATAACCTTCCTGGGTGCTGTGATAATAACCTTCCTGGGTGGTATTAACCTCCCTGGGTGCTGTGATAATACCCTCCCTGGGTGCTATTAACCTCCCTGGGTGCTGTGATAATAACCTTCCTGGGTGGTATTAACCTCCCTGGTTGCTGTGATAGTAACCTTCCTGGGTGCTATTAACCTCCCTGGGTGCTGTGATAATAACCTTCCTGGGTGCTATTAACCTCCCTGGGTGCTGTGATAGTAACCTTCCTGGGTGGTATTAACCTCCCTGGGTGCTGTGATAATAACCTTCCTGGGTACTATTAACCTCCCTGGGTGCTCTGATAATAACCTTCCTGGGTGCTATTAACCTCCCTGGGTGCTGTGATAATAACCTTCCTGGGTGCTATTAACCTCCCTGGGTGCTGTGATAGTAACCTTCCTGGGTGGTATTAAACTCCCTGGGTGCTGTGATAGTAACCTTCCTGGGTGCTATTAACCACCCTGGGTGCTGTGATAGTAACCTTCCTGGGTGCTATTAACCTCCCTGGGTGCTGTGATAGTAACCTTCCTGGGTGCTATTAAACTCCCTGGGTGCTTTGATAGTAACCTTCCTGGGTGCTATTAACCTCCCTGGGTGCTGTGATAATAACCTTCCTGGGTGCTATTAACCTCCCTGGGTGCTGTGATAGTAACCTTCCTGGGTGCTATTAACCTCCCTGGGTGCTGTGATAATAACCTTCCTGGGTGCTATTAACCTCCCTGGATGCTGTGATAGTAACCTTCCTGGGTGGTATTAACCTACCTGGGTGCTGTGATAGTAACCTTCCTGGGTGGTATTAACCTCCCTGGGTGCTGTGATAGTAACCTTCCTGGGTGCTATTAACCTCCCTGGATGCTGTGATAGTAACCTTCCTGGGTGCTATTAACCTCCCTGGGTGCTGTGATAATAACCTTCCTGGGTGCTATTAACCTCCCTGGGTGCTGTGATAGTAAACTCCCTGTGTGCTATGATAATAACCTCCCTGGGTGCTTTGATATTAACCTCCCTGGGTGCTGTGATTGTAACTTCCCTGGGTGCAGTGATATTAACCTCCCTGGGTGCTGTGATAGTAACCTACCTAGGTGCTGTGATAGTACACCCCCTGGGTGTTATGATATTAACCTCCCTGGGTGCTGTGATAGTAACATCCCTGGGTGCTGTGAGAGTAAAACCCCTGGGTGTTGTGATAGTAACCTTCCTGGGTACTGTGATATTAATCTCCCTGGATGCTGTGATAGTAACCTCCCTGGGTGCTGTGATATTAACCTCCCTGGGTGCTGTGTTAGTAGCTTCCCTGGATGCTATTAACCTCCCTGGATGCTATGATATTAACCTCCCTGGGTGTTGTGATAGTAACCTTCCTGAGTGCTGTGATAGTAACCTTCCTGGGGGATGTTATAGTAACCTCCCTGGGTATTGTGATAGTAACCTCCCTGGGTACTGTGATAGTAACTACCCTGGGTACTGTGATAGTAACTACCCTGGGTACTGTGATAGTAACTTCCCTGGGTACTGTGATAGTAACTACCCTGGGTACTGTGATAGTAACTACCCTGGGTACTGTGATAGTAACTACCCTGGGTACTGTGACAGTAACTTCCCTAGGTACTGTGATAGTAACTACCCTGGGTACTGTGATAGTAACTACCCTGGGTACTGTGATAGTAACTTCCCTGGGTACTGTGATAGTAACTTCCCTGGGTACTGTGATAGTAACTACCCTGGGTACTGTGATAGTAACTTCCCTGGGTACTGTGATAGTAACTTCCCTGGGTACTGTGATAGTAACTACCCTGGGTACTGTGATAGTAACTACCCTGGGTACTGTGACAGTAACTTCCCTGGGTACTGTGATAGTAACTACCCTGGGTACTGTGATAGTAACTACCCTGGGTACTGTGACAGTAACTTCCCTGGGTACTGTGATAGTAACTACCCTGGGTACTGTGACAGTAACTTCCCTGGGTACTGTGATAGTAACTACCCTGGGTACTGTGATAGTAATTTCCCTGGGTACTGTGATAGTAACTACCCTGGGTACTGTGACAGTAACTTCCCTAGGTACTGTGATAGTAACCTTCCTGGAGGAGTAAACGGAACAGCAACATCCCATGACTGGCACTACTTTCTTAATGCTTACGGTAATATAAATCAGTGCCGGACTATTTTTTTAATGTCGTCTTCCACAAGTGGATTATTATTATTATTATAATCAAAAAAGAAGCGCTAAGCCACAAGGACTATACAGCGCTTTCCACAAGTGGAGAAACTGAAAACGTCATCCACCTCAGACGAAGACCATTATTTTTAAATTGATCTTAAATTATAAATTCATCTATAAAAGGAAGAGAGCGACAAAAAGCAGCAGATTTACACTTCTTTATTTACCATTTACACTGCAGGAATAACATACAAATCAAAACAAAATTTAAACTACTAAAGAAAAATACAAAATAAAAAATAAATGATAGGCGTTATTGTGAATTAATATTTTTTGTGGATCAGTATGTAGTTTCCAGTCAGTTGAAATTGTGTCCTCATTAGCATACATTGCGTCTCATTGGCATACACAGCCACAGCCTTGCACTGCCTACCTTGACCATCCAACTTAAAGACTGATGCACTGATTACATCAACTCTAGACTGAGGGACTGATTATCTCAATCTTTCTGATCTTCACTATTCTTCTACTGGACTGATGAAGCCACCATGTGGGGAAACATTTCCATAATAAAGACACCCAAGTATTGCACATGTGTCTAGTTTATCAACTTGTAGGTTTTCTGAACCATTTATGTACAATCTCAGTCACCTTTCCAAAATGTATGAGTAGTCACCACTCCCTCAGACTACTACATATTGGATAGCCTAATGAGACCTAAAACTGCGATTCACGGACATTGCATTATTTTTTTTTCCAACCATTTGAGCAGCAAATAGCCTCATGATGGCACGCAGAACAGAAATGTGCAGATGTTGGATTCAGATAAAAACATTCTATTTATATAGTATTCATATAGATTTTAAAGTTGCATATAGCTCTCACGCAAGTAGAACAGCAATGTGAATAAGAAACACGGAAAAATAAGCCATTAATTTATAAGTCACCGACAAGACTAAAACTTCAGTTTCGGAGAATGTTTCCGATTAATATTTAGTATGTAACACTTGATCGATGGTTGTGTCACGGCACATGTTCACTATTTTAAGGGAACACTGTTCACAATACTAGAAACAGAAGCCTATCTGAGATCCTGTTCAAAGCTGAAATTTGTTACTGAATCGAACATAATGCAGTATAGTTTGAGATGTCTGCTGCATTAACATTTCTGCCGCTCAGAGAATTGTCGCCGTAGGAGATTTTGCTTTCGCTTTCACCTCTATCCTGCTTGATTATATACAATTACATATTTTTTAAGTGTACTTTTTTTCATTTGGTACATTTTAATAATAATAATAAAATTAAAATATAAAATATGCTGTATTATATTAAATTCAATGAACAAAGCTCATTAATTAGATACTCGCTAATATTTCAGCTTCAAAGATTAACTTTCGGACTTTAACAGCTGTAAATCACTGGACTTTTTTTTAAAGGCCTGAGCTTGCTACCATCTGCAGCTCATAAGGCTGCCATCCCCACGAGCCCCTTCGAGGCGAGGTAGATGGCAGACCAGAGGCCTAGCTTCTCCCTACGAGCCCCGTGAGGGCGGGGAATGTGGCTAGGCCTGGGGACACTTGGTCCCAAAGATGAGGAAGTACTTGTACCTCCTCCCATGCGAGACTTAAGTCTCGAGACACTCCCCAGATAGGGAGCCAAGGCCGGGTCACCACTACTTGGAAAAGACCCGGGCCGATAGAATACCGGCGAATAAAAAAAAAAAACTGGACTTTTACACTGTGATCAGAACCACTGACGAAGGCAAGTTCAGTTGATGAAGTTGCCAGCACATCCAACCGATTATGTTATATCGTGGAACGAAAATACTTTCTGATAAATCTCATGTTTGAAAAACTGGTTCTGCACTGGGCGTTGATACTGACAATGTTACAATAATTCTCAGCGCCACCAAAAGATTTGATAATGATGCTGCTAAATTGTTTGAACTGAAAGATTTTCATATGAATATAACTGCGTTCGAAATAGTTTTTGTGTTTTAACTCATGGTATATATCGATGCTGAAGATGTCTTCTAGATGTCATCTATGCTGACCACTAAATTACAATGATCTAAATCAGTTTTATGTGTAATCCCCTAATCTGTACAGACAGTAAATAATGATTGGGTACAACGATGCAGACATTCTAAAAATATTTCATTATATACATATATATATATATATATATATATATATATATATATATATATATATATATATATATATATATATATATATATGTCGTGCCGAATATGTAAAACTGGTCAATTAGCAAGAACTCATTTAAAATTAAGTCCTTTCTAAAATTTTCTCTTATGCTTTTAAAGATATATTTTTTTCGTTAATGTTAATGTAAAAATTTTTAATTTTGCACCAAAAGAATCTTAGAAAACTTACCTAACCTTATTATAACAAGAACAATTTATTTTAGCCTAACCCAACTAAATATATTTTAGATTTGTTTACAATAATTTAATACTAAACAAACACAGTGAAATATATTTTTTTCGTTAGCTTCAGAATGATTTTGGCGAAATTATTGCATACACAAATTTTTACTTGTCCTATATGGCAAGATGAGCGTTGCTATTTAAACCAATATGGCAAGATCTGCCTATTCGGCACGACATATATATATATATATATATATATATATATATATATATATATATATATATATATATATATATATATATAGTATATATATATATATATATATATATATATATATATATATATATATATATATATATATATATATATATTTATTTTTTAATATATATATGTCGTGCCGAATATATAAAACTGGTCAATGAGCAAGAACTCATTTAAAATAAAGTCTTTTCTAAAATTTTCTCTTATACGTTTAAAGATATATTTTTTTCATTAACGTTAATGTAAAAAATTTTAATTTTGCACCAAAAGCATCTTAGAAAACTTACCTAACCTTATTATAGCAAGCGCAATTTATTTTAACCTAACCCAACTAATTATATTTTAAATACGTTTACCATAATTTAATACTAAATAAACACAATCAAATATATTTTTTTTTCGTTGGGTTCAGAATGATTTTGGCGAAATTATTTCATACACAAATTTTCACTTGTCCTATATGGGAAGATGAGCGTTGCTATTTAAGCCATGATCGCAAGTCTGCCTATTCGGCACGACATATATATATATATATATATATATATATATATATATATATATATATATATATATATATATATATATATATATATACATATATATATATATATGTATATATATATATATATGTATATATATATGTATATATATATATATGTATATATATATGTATATATATATGTATATATATATGTATATATATATATGTATATATATATATGTATATATATATATGTATATATATATGTATATATATATATGTATATATATATGTATATATATGTTTTTTTCTGTAAATGTATTTTGTTTATTAATAAATGTTCACATAGAATATAAATATAGGGGGTGGTAGGAGAAGAAAATATTCAAACAGCTCCGGGGAGAACCTTGAGTTTTCCCTGAGGTACGTTTATTGTCTTCTCTGAGGATGAGGGTCCCCATTCCAGCTATAGAGGTGGTACTTAATCAAATATATATATTTATATATATATACTATATATATATTTATATATATATATACTATATATAAATATAATATATATTATATGTATATTAAATGGAGAGTTAGAGGTATTGGGAAGATGGAGGGAATATTTTGAGGAATTGTTAAATGTTGATGAAGATAGGGAAGCTGTGATTTCGTGTATAGGGCAAGGAGGAATAACATCTTACAGGAGTGAGGAAGAGCCAGTTGTGAGTGTGGGGGAAGTTCGTGAGGCAGTAGGTAAAATGAAAGGGGGTAAGGCAGCCGGGATTGATGGGATAAAGATAGAAATGTTAAAAGCAGGTGGGGATATAGTTTTGGAGTGGTTGGTGCAATTATTTAATAAATGTATGGAAGAGGGTAAGGTACCTAGGGATTGGCAGAGAGCATGCATAGTTCCTTTGTATAAAGGCAAAGGGGATAAAAGAGAGTGCAAAAACTATAGGGGGATAAGTCTGTTGAGTGTACCTGGTAAAGTGTATGGTAGAGTTATAATTGAAAGAATTAAGAGAAAGACGGAGAATAGGATAGCAGATGAACAAGGAGGCTTTAGGAAAGGTAGGGGGTGTGTGGACCAGGTGTTTACAGTGAAACATATAAGTGAACAGTATTTAGATAAGTCTAAAGAGGTCTTTGTGGCATTTATGGATTTGGAAAAGGCGTATGACAGGGTGGATAGGGGGGCAATGTGGCAGATGTTGCAAGTGTATGGTGTAGGAGGTAGGTTACTGAAAGCAGTGAAGAGTTTTTACGAGGATAGTGAGGCTCAAGTTAGAGTAGGTAGGAAAGAGGGAAATTTTTTCCCAGTAAAAGTAGGCCTTAGACAAGGATGTGTGATGTCACCGTGGTTGTTTAATATATTTATAGATGGGGTTGTAAGAGAAGTAAATGCGAGGGTCTTGGCAAGAGGCGTGGAGTTAAAAGATAAAGAATCACACACAAAGTGGGAGTTGTCACAGCTGCTCTTTGCTGATGACACTGTGCTCTTGGGAGATTCTGAAGAGAAGTTGCAGAGATTGGTGGATGAATTTGGTAGGGTGTTCAAAAGAAGAAAATTAAAGGTGAATACAGGAAAGAGTAAGGTTATGAGGATAACAAAAAGATTAGGTGATGAAAGATTGAATATCAGATTGGAGGGAGAGAGTATGGAGGAGGTGAACGTATTCAGGTATTTGGGAGTGGACGTGTCAGCGGATGGGTCTATGAAAGATGAGGTGAATCATAGAATTGATGAGGGAAAAAGAGTGAGTGGTGCACTTAGGAGTCTGTGGAGACAAAGAACTTTGTCCTTGGAGGCAAAGAGGGGAATGTATGAGAGTATAGTTTTACCAACGCTCTTATATGGGTGTGAAGCGTGGGTGATGATTGTTGCAGCGAGGAGAAGGCTGGAGGCAGTGGAGATGTCATGTCTGAGGGCAATGTGTAGTGTGAATATAATGCAGAGAATTCGTAGTTTGGAAGTTAGGAGGAGGTGCGGGATTACCAAAACTGTTGTCCAGAGGGCTGAGGAAGGGTTGTTGAGGTGGTTCGGACATGTAGAGAGAATGGAGCGAAACAGAATGACTTCAAGAGTGTATCAGTCTGTAGTGGAAGGAAGGCGGGGTAGGGGTCGGCCTAGGAAAGGTTGAAGGGAGGGGGTAAAGGAGGTTTTGTGTGCGAGGGGCTTGGACTTCCAGGAGGCATGCATGAGCGTGTTTGATAGGAGTGAATGGAGACAAATGGTTTTTAATACTTGACGTGCTGTTGGAGTGTGAGCAAAGTAACATTTATGAAGGGATTCAGGGAAACCGGCAGGCCGGACTTGAGTCCTGGAGATGGGAAGTACAGTGCCTGCACTCTGAAGGAGGGGTGTTAATGTTGCAGTTTAAAAACTGTAGTGTAAAGCACCCTTCTGGCAAGACAGTGATGGAGTGAATGATGGTGAAAGTTTTTCTTTTTCGGGCCTCCCTGCCTTGGCGGGAATCGGCCAGTGTGATAATAAAAAAAATAATAAATATATATATATATATATATATATATATATATATATATATATATATATATATATATATATATATATATATGTGTGTGTGTGTGTGTGTGTGTGTGTGTGTGTTGGAATAGTTTTAAAAATGCAGTATTAGAATGTGGGGCAGAAGTTTGTGGTTATAGGAGGGTGGGGGCAGGAGGAAAGAGGAGTGATTGGTGGAATGATGAAGTAAAGGGTGTGATAAAAGAGAAAAAGGTAGCTTATGAGAGGTTTTTACAAAGCAGAAGTGTTATAAGAAGAGCAGAGTATATGGAGAGTAAAAGAAAGGTAAAGAGAGTGGTGAGAGAGTGCAAAAGGAGAGCAGATGATGGAGTGGGAGAGGCACTGTCAAGAAATTTTAATGAAAATAAGAAAAAATTTTGGAGTGAGTTAAACAAGTTAAGAAAGCCTAGGGAGAGTATGGATTTGTCCGTTAAAAACAGAGTAGGGGAGTTAGTAGATGGGGAGAGCGAGATATTAGGTAGATGGCGAGAATATTTTGAGGAACTTTTAAATGTTAAGGAAGAAACAGAGGCAGTAATTTCCTGCACTGGTCAGGGAGGTATACCATCTTTTAGGAGTGAAGAAGAGCAGAATGTAAGTGTGGGGGAGGTACGTGAGGCATTACGTAAAATGAAAGGGGGTAAAGCAGCTGGTACTGATGGGATCATGACAGAAATGTTAAAAGCAGGTGGGGATATAGTGTTGGAGTGGTTGGTACTTTTGTTTAATAAATGTATGAAAGAGGGGAAGGTACCTTGGGATTGGCGGAGAGCATGTATAGTCCCTTTATATAAAGGGAAAGGGGACAAAAGTGACTGTAAAAATTATAGAGGAATAAGTTTACTGAGTATACCAGGAAAAGTGTACGGTAGGGTTATAATTGAAAGAATTAGAGGCAAGACAGAATGTAGGATTGCGGACGAGCAAGGAGGTTTCAGAGTGGGTAGGGGATGTGTAGATCAAGGTGTTTACATTGAAGCATATATGTGAACAGTATTTAGATAAAGGTAGGGAAGTTTTTATTGCATTTATGGATTTAGAAAAGGCATATGATAGAGTGGATAGAGGAGCAATGTGGCAGATGTTGCAAGTATATGGAATAGGTGGTAAGTTATTAAATGCTGTAAAGAGTTTTTATGAGGATAGTGAGGCTCAGGTTAGGGTGTGTAGAAGAGAGGGAGACTACTTCCCGGTAAAAGTAGGTCTTAGACATGGATGTGTAATGTCACCATGGTTGTTTAATATATTTATAGATGGGGTTGTAAAGGAAGTAAATGATAGGGTGTTCGGGAGAGGGGTGGGATTAAATTTTGGGGAATCAAATTCAAAATGGGAATTGACACAGTTACTTTTTGCTGATGATACTGTGCTTATGGGAGATTCTAAAGAAAAATTGCAAAGGTTAGTGGATGAGTTTGGGAATGTGTGTAAAGGTAGAAAGTTGAAAGTGAACATAGAAAAGAGTAAGGTGATGAGGGTATCAAATGATTTAGATAAAGAAAAATTGGATATCAAATTGGGGAGGAGGAGTATGGAAGAAGTGAATGTTTTCAGATACTTGGGAGTTGACGTGTCAGCGGATGGATTTATGAAGGATGAGGTTAATCATAGAATTGATGAGGGAAAAAAGGTGAGTGGTGTATTGAGGTATATGTGGAGTCAAAAAACGTTATCTATGGAGGCAAAGAAGGGAATGTATGATAGTATAGTAGTACCAACACTCTTATATGGGTGTGAAGCTTGGGTGGTAAATGCAGCAGCGAGGAGACGTTTGGAGGCAGTGGAGATGTCCTGTTTAAGGGCAATGTGTGGTGTAAATATTATGCAGAAAATTCGGAGTGTGGAAATTAGGAAAAGGTGTGGAGTTAATAAAAGTATTAGTCAGAGGGCAGAAGAGGGGTTGTTGAGGTGGTTTGGTCATTTAGAGAGAATGGATCAAAGTAGAATGACATGGAAAGCATATAAATCTATAGGGGAAGGAAGGCGGGGTAAGGGTCGTCCTCGAAAGGGTTGGAGAGAGGGGGTAAAGGAGGTTTTGTGGGCAAGGGGCTTGGACTTCCAGCAAGCGTGCGTGAGCGTGTTAGATAGGAGTGAATGGAGACGAATGGTACTTGGCACCTGACGATCTGTTGGAGTGTGAGCAGGGTAATATTTAGTGAAGGGATTCAGGGAAACCGGTTATTTTCATATAGTCGGACTTGAGTCCTGGAAATGGGAAGTACAATGCCTGCACTTTAAAGGAGGGGGTTGGGATATTGGCAGTTTGGAGGGATATGTTGTGTATCTTTATATGTGTATGCTTCTAGACTGTTGTATTCTGAGCACCTCTGCAAAAACAGTGATAATGTGTGAGTGTGGTGAAAGCGTTGAATGATGATGAAAGTATTTTCTTTTTGGGGATTTTCTTTCTTTTTTTGGGTCACCCTGCCTCGGTGGGAGACGGCCGACTTGTTGAAAAAAAAATATTTATATATATTATTGTGACCACGAACGAGTGGTATTGATCAATAACAACACTGCACTTGCCAAGGACTCGAACCCATGCTGCTTTGTCCTACCTCATGGTGGGCGAAAGCACATGACGCCCTAATCCACTGGACCATACGATCCTTAAGAGTAGCGCATCCAGCGGAATTGGATGTTGTACTCGCTACCCCAGGACACATTACGTAGAATGAAAGGGGTAAAGCAGCTGGAACTGACGGGATCATGACAGAAATGTTAAAAGCAGTGGGGAATATAGTGTTGGAATGCTTTGCATTTTTGTTTAATAAATGCATGAAAGAGGGGGAAAGTACCTAGGGATTGGCAGAGAGCATGTATAGTTCCTTTATGTAAAGAGAAGGGAAACAAAATAGATTGTAAAAAATTATAGGAGAATAAGTTTACTGAGTATACCAGTGTACGGTAGGGTTATTATTGAAAGAATTAGAGTTAAAACAGAGAGTAGGATTGCAGGTGAGCAAGGAGACTTCAGAGTGGGTAGATGTGTAGATCAAGTGTTTACATTGAAGCATATATGTGAACAGTATTTAGATAAAGGTAGGGAAGTTTTCATTGCATTTATGGATTTAGAAAAGGCATATGATAGAGTGGATAGGAGAGCAATGTGGCAGATGTTGCAAGTATATGGAATAGGTGGTAAGTTACTAAATGCTGTAAAGAGTTTTTATGAGGATAGTGAGGCTCAGGTTAGGGTGTGTAGAAGAGAGGGAGACTACTTCCCGGTAAAAGTAGGTCTTAGACAGGGATGTGTAGTGTCACAATGGTTGTTTAATATATTTATAGATGGGGTTGTAAAAGAAGTAAATGCTAGGGTGTTCGGGAGAGGGGTGGGATTAAATTATGGGGAATTAAATACAAAATGGGAAGTGACACAGTTACTTTTTGCTGATGATACTGTGCTTTTGGGAGATTCTAAAGAAAAACTACACATGTTATTTACGAGCGTCCCAGTTTACACGAAAACATTAGTCAAACACACCATGAATAACATTTTCAAGTGAAACTTATCGATGAATATATACGAATGTATACTTTATAACAAATGTATATTTTCATGATACTGTGCTTTTGGGAGATTCGAAAGAAAAGTTGCAAAGGCTAGTGGACGAGTTTGGGAGTGTGTGTAAAGGTAGAAAGTTGAAATTGAACATAGATAAGAGTAAGGTGATGAGGGTATCAAACGATGTAGACAAAGAAAAATTGGATATCATATTGGAGAGAGGGAGTATGGAAGAAGCGAATATTTTCAGATATTTGGGAGTTGAATGTCAGTGGATGGGTTTATGAAGGATGAGGTTAACCATTGAACTGATGAAGGAAAAAGGTGAATGGTGCGTTGAGGTATCTGTGGAGACAGAAAACGTTATCTATGGAGGCAAAGAAGGGAATGTATGGAAGTATAGTGGTACCAACACTTATCCGAGTGCGAAGCTTGGGTTGTAAATGTTGCAGCGAGGAGGCGGCTGAAGGCAGTGGAGATGTCCTGTCCAAGGGCAATGTGTGGTGTAAATATTATGCAGAGAATTCAGAATGTGGAAATTAGGAGGAGCTGTGGAGTTACTAAAAGTATTAGTCAGAGGGCTGAAGAGGTGTTGTTGAGGTGGTTTGGTCATTTAGAGAGAATGGAGAGCGTATAAATCTGTAGAGAGAGGAAGGCGGGGTAGGGGTCGTCATCGAAAAGGTTGGAGGGAGAGGGTGAATGAGGTTTTCTGGGCGAGGGGCTTGGACTTCCAGCAAGCGTATGTGAGCGTGTTAGATAGGAGTGAATGGAGGCGAATTGTTTTTGGAACCTGACGAGCTGTTGGAGTGTGGTCAGGTTAATATTTAGTGAAGGGATTTAGGGAAACCGGTTAGCCGAACTTGAGTTCTGAAAATGGGAAGTACAATGACTGCGCTTTAAAGGAGGGATTTGGAATATTGACAGTTTGGAGGGACTTCTAAACTGTCGTATCTGAGCGCCTCTGCAAAGACAGTGATTATGTGTGAGTGAGGTGAAAGTGTTGAATGATGAAACTATTTTCTTTTTGGGGATTTTCTTTCTTTTTGGGCCACCCTGCCTCGGTGGGAGACATGCACGCGTAGTGTGACCGTGATATAGTAAGAGATACGTGTTTATGAGACAGGAAAAAGACACCAGCAATCCTACCATCATGTAAAACAATTGCAAAATTTTCTTTTACAATGCCTAGGCTGGACTGTAGTACCTCCCTGGGTGACTGCTGTCTACAGACCTACTTCCTAGGATATATATATATACTGGCTTTCTCAGCTTCGTGTGTTAGCGTGACCCGTCAATGTTAGAAGTCGGATCGAAACGTCGTCATGAGCTTCTTTCTCCTATGTGCAAGTTACTTGTGCATTTTCTTTCTATAAAGTTTAGTACTTTTGAAAGTATTGCATGTGTTACGTCACGAGGATGAAATAACTTTAAAAAGCCTGTAACTGCTGACCTTACATTTGTGATGCCAGTTATCTCTCTACCATTGACATTTCAGTAATCCCTACAGCATTACTTAATCAACAGTGAGTGAGAGGATCAATTGTTTCCACGAATAACCATCAGTGTGAGTGATAATGTGTTCTCACAAACAGAGTTTATACAGCAAACTATATTCCATTTCTTCCTTCTCATACTACAACTCTCTTCACAATATTGTAAAAAATTACTTTGCTTCTCTTCATTTAGTTTTCGTCAGTAGATTGGCTGCAGAGAGCAAGTTGGGTCTGCGATTAGCCACTTGAGACTCGCACCACCTTCTATCATGAAAGAACCACACGGGTTTAACGTTTGATGAAATACATTCCACTACAATCTCTTCCTTTGTGGGAAGTTAAATACTGGTCCGGAACATGGGCCAGTATTTAACTTTTCAAAGGCTGTCAGTGATCATACCGACTATGAATGCATGAGTTGTGCCAGCACTAAAATCTTTCACTGTGTTCGCAACATCGTTGTCTTTGTACATTGGAACAAAGCATTATTGTTACACATTGCATCCCCCTCCTGTTACTGCATCCTGGATATTATGCTTCCCTCACTCAGCTTCCACAAAAAAGCTGATCCTCGAATTTTTGGACCCAAAGCCGCTCTTTATTAGTATCAAAGTCCATTGTGGAAGCTGTATGCAAAGTTTATTTATTTTTTACTTCACTATTATAGATGAAGTGTGTATCACGGATTGTATCGTTGGGCAGATTGTGCGGTCAGGAATATTTCTTTCTATTCACTGGAGATATTTTTCCCATGAGGAATTATATATTTCGTTTTTGAAATTTTTAGGATGCGACTTTTAAGTTATTTATCGTAGGCCATTTTCCCCAGGTTATGCGTGCCCTCACATCATGTGTACCCCTCTCATGTGTACCCCTCTCATGTATATCCCTCTCATGTGTACCCCTTTCAAGTGTACCCATCTCATGTGTACCCCTCTCGTGTGTACCTCCCACTCCGCCCTTAGCACCACTGCCCTGGCCGACACTCTCCACACGGTGGGAAAGAAAAAAATACACAGTAAAAAATGTTAACTTCTGTTGTATTAAGTTTTTTTTTTTTAACGGCTACACTTTATACAACATTACAAATACATGAGACTAGGATCATTTTTCCTCACCAAAAATTGCAAAATATATATTTTGAGCAGATCCCGCACTCAACTAAACATTATGACAACGTTTAAGTTTGTCCTGCACCATAGTTAAGTAACACTGTTGCCAGAAACTTTGAGATGGCTGGAATGTGTATGCGAGGCATGAAGGGAGTACTGCCTCTTCTACATGTATTACTGATAGTACATGTAGAAGAGGCAGTAATTCGGGTAGTGGTATTGGTAGCGTTGGTTGTAACGTTATCAGCCCTGAGCATGGCTCTTCATTTCATACATGGTTGCTACAAAGGTGAATTAGTGGAATACCATCCACAACAGTAATTTTCAAAATTAGCTAAAAAAAAATAAAATGATGGAACGGGATTCTTGAACGTATCTTTCTGAAATTTTAGACTCTTGCTGGGAAGAATTTGCCTTTTCGATGTCATAGAAAATCACTTCTTATTGATAGCATCCCGGGAAATTTTCTGGCTATGCTAAAATTATAGAAAATTTGTAGGCAGTTTTTGGAAAATCCGGCTGCTTGTCATTGTTTTCTCCGGATATTCAAAATGAACTGTTTAGTCTGGAGCAAGAATACAGAGCTCCTTTCATAAGTCTAAATGGTCAAGAATTATTAGATCTTATTTGATGCTGCTTTATACAGTGTATACAGAGAAGATGTAGCAAACCGTCAGATTTGTTGAGATTCAGCCTAACTCTGTAGTAATCAAGGAAATTTTCTTTGGCCTCATTCCACCTGATGCGAAAACAACCGAGGTAATCCCAGAGGAAATAACAAAGCTAGAGCATGATTAAGTGAATTTAGCAGACTGCAGCAGCAAGACATATATATATATATTCAAGTAACATTGCTTGGCGTGAATACCAGTGCTCAGAGTTCATTGATAATGCTGGTCCCTTGTAACAACCACTCGCTTAATTTAGAAGGTGTTAACGTCGCTCACGATGATGTCCAGGCAGCCACTTTTTTTTTGGGGGGCACTGTGGAAAATCGGTCTTCTTTTCATGTTCACCTCACCGACGTAGTATTCTGAAAGAGTTCATTATTATTATTACAGTGAAACACCATTCTGATTCTAGGCTGAGCACTGAAGCTGCTACAGTAAATGTCGTTTCATGTCAGCCTGAAAAAGTTATTGCTGTCCTTGAAAAAGTTATTGCTGTCCTTGAAAAAGTTATTGCAGTCCTTGAAAAAGTTATTGCTGTCCTTGAAAAAATTATTGCTGTCCTTGAAAAAGTTATTGCTTTCCTTGAAAAAGTTATTGCTGTCCTTGAAAAAGTTATTGCTTTCCTTGAAAAAGTTATTGCAGTCCTTGAAAAAGTTATTGCTGTACTTGAAAAATTTATTGCTGTCCTTGAGAAACTGCTTGATAAACGTAAGAATGCAGCTCTAATTTATAGAGCTATTCTCGTCTTTCTTTTACCCGTCGGATTCAAAAATGTCTTCAGGTTAAAACTAACTATAAATTTCTATCTAGATCTAAAATTTAATGGTTATAATGATAGCTTAAATTTGTTAGAGGGGTGGACCCGTAAGCCAGAGGAAGGCCTCGGTCAGATGACCCAAACTTCCAGGAAAGCGTTAGGAAATACTTGTTCTGTTTCCTGACGAACCTTACCTAAGCTAACCAAACCTGGCTCTAATTCAACTTGAAACACTGATTGTCCAGATCGATAACTGGGAAAATGACCTTTGTGCGAGACCCGTAATTGACGCTAAAGAATTATACAGTGACTGGTGCCTGGCAGTTAATCAGGGAAACAGGAAAAAGCGATCTATTCGTGCTGAAAATACATTTTCCTTGGGACTGAGCACTTACGAGTAAATGCACCGTTCTCCATGAGAAATTCTGAAAAAAAAATAGTATTGAAATTTCTGATCGCTTTTCATAGTGGCGCTGATTAGAGAGTTTTGCCTTTTTATTTATTTATTTTTTTTTTTTGTAAATCAAGCACAACTTATCTCGTAAATATAGTATGATAGAGGACAAAAATGGGGAACTCAGCGTCTAAAAACATTCAGCAGTCCGAAAATTACATCGAATAATACTTCTGTGTTGACTTCAGTTATAGTTTAAACCGGGAGACCTCACTACCCTACCCCACTCATAGGCCGAGTGTGTGTGAGCCCACTCATAGGCCGAGTATGTGAACCCACTCATAGGCCGAGTGTGTGAGCCCACTCATAGGCCGAGTGAGTAAGTCCATACATAACTTTATCCAACCCATAATTCGAGTTTTTTTGAGCACTTTTCATAACCTTACCCACTCATAATCGTATGAGCACGCTCATAATTTAACCCCTTCTTGTAAGTCGAGTGTAAGTCTAATCTTATTCTTGCTTCACTAACGAAAATAATGGGTGAACCTTTTCGTAACTCAACCCACTCTTAGTGTGAGCCCATCCAAGTCCTTGACCCACTCATAGACTAAGTGTGTGTGCCCATCCACAGCCTAACCCCACTCAGAGACAGAGAGTGTGATCCCATTTATTACAACCTCATCCCACTCATAGGTCGAATATATGAGCCTTTTTAATAACCTCATCTCACACAGAGGTCGAATGTGCGTAGAAATAACCTCAGCCCTTTTATAAGATGTGAGTGTGAGAACATAATTTGTCTTTTCAATTTTTTCCCTGAATTCTGCATATATTTTCGTAGATTAGATCACCAAGACACTCGTTCGTGTCTGTACAACACATTCTGACTTACACATCCACGTAAAAAATGCAAATCCTATTATTCCACGTCAGACAAAAACAGTATTTGTCCACACACATAAAAAGAAATACATTAATACACACGCAGGCGGGTCTCGTACATAACATTCGTACTACTTCTCAAAAATAAATAACGTTGGTTTCACATTAAGAGTGTGTAAAATTTAAGTTGAGCCACACGAGCTCGAGTGGGTATTAGTAGTAGATCCCGCAGTACCAGGAGAAGCCAGTGTAATGACGACACTAAATGTAAGACGCTGTGAGTCAGGTTCTAGCTCTGCTGCAGTTGTCGGGGCTTTGGAATACCAATAGGCGGTGAATAAGCAGCGAGAGTGGCGCCCCGGCTCGGCCAGTGCGAGGTAACGTGATAGTGGCAGCCATGATGCATAATGTAATACAAGAACGCTCTGAGTGGTCAGCCTGCATTACTGCATAAATTGAGTATTCAGTGTATACTATATTTACTGAATATTCAGTGTATATTTACTGAGTACTCAGTGTATGCTATATTCACTGAGTATTCAGTGAGTACTATTGCATATATTGAGTGTTCAGCACGTTTATTGTATACAGTGTGTTCTACAGTATACATTGAGTAGTCAGCATGTATTATTGTATACAGTGCTTTCTACTGTTTATAGTGAGTGTTCAGCATGTATTATTGTACACAGTGTGTTCTATTGTATGCACTGAGTGCTCAACATGTATTATTGTATACAGTTTTTTCTACTGTATATATTGAATGTTCAGCATGTATTATTGTATACACAGTGAAGTCTGTGTTAAACTGAACACTGGGTGGTCATTGTATTTTCGGACACTGAGTGATCACTGCACATTACTGAGCATTGGTTAGTGTATAAACTGAGCACTGGATGATCAATGTGTATTACCGATCACCTAATGGTCAGTGTGCATTACTGAACACTGAGCGATCAGTGTATATTCCTGCTCACTCTCTGTAGCTAAAGTGTACAATACTGACCTCGCTATGTAGCTACTATATAATGAAAGAGATTAAGAAGGGACAGTAAACAATTATCTAATCTAATTAAAAGTGTACAATTATCTAATCTCTGGCGGCTTGGCCTGGACTAGATACTGCGTTCCTGTGCCCAGCCCAGGGTGAAATGAACAAAGTACGCATGTCTCTATCCACTGCACCACCCGTGGATAGAGACATGCGTACTCTGTTCACTTCACACACTCACACACACACACACACACACACACACACACACACACACACACACACACACACACACACACACACACACATACACACACACACACACATATATATATATATATATATATATATATATATATATATATATATATATATATATATATATATATATATATATATATATATATATATATATATATATATATATATATATATATATATATATATATATATATATATATATATATATATATATATATATGCATATATGTCGTGCCGAATAGGCAGAACTTGCGATCTTGGCTTAAATAGCAACGTTCATCTTGCCATAAAGGACAAGTGAAAATTTGTGTATGCAATAATTTCTTCAAAATCATTCTGAACCTAACGAAAAAAATATATTTCACTGTGTTTGTTTAGTATTAAATTATTGTAAACAAATTTAAAATATATTTAGTTGGGTTAGGCTAAAATAAATTGTTCTTGTTATAATAAGGTTAGGTAAGTTTTCTAAGTTCCTTTAGGTGCAAAATTATAAATTTTTACATTAACATTAATGAAAAAAATATATCTTTAAACGTATAAGAGAAAATTTTAGAAAGGACTTAATTTTAAATGAGTTCTTGCTAATTGACCAGTTTTACATATTCGGCACGACACACACACACACACACACACACACACACACATATATATATATATATATATATATATATATATATATATATATATATATATATATATATATATATATATATATATATATATATATATATATATATATATATATATATAGATCAGAGACCTTGGGATCATGGGGAAAAAATGCCACACGTTTCCTTAAAGAATTGGGTTCCAGACTCATCGACACCACCAGGGGCCCAAGGGCAGCCACCTTCATGTTCCAGCGCCTCAGCATCGCCATCCAGAGGGGAAATGCCTGCTGCATACTTGGCTCACGTCCAGCCTCGGAGGAGCTGGAGGAAATTCATCATCTTTGATACATTGTGCCATTGTATTCATGTTTATGTTTTTTTCTGTAAATGTATTTTGTTTATTAATATATATGTATATATATATATATATATATATATATATATATATATATATATATATATATATATATATATATATATATATATATATATATATATGTACATGTATATATATATATATATATATATATATATATATATATATATATATATATATATATATATATATATATATATATATATATATATATATGTACATGTATATATATATATATATATATATATATATATATATATATATATATATATATATATATATATATATATATATATATATATATATATATACATATTTCCCTCTAACAAGAGAAAATATTCTGCATGTTATTATTAATTCACGTTACAAAACACAACAAGCCCATAGTTATTTTTCGCACCGTAATTCTGGTGAAATATTTTACGTAAAGCGTTGACTAATCTTTACATTTTTAACTTGTTAAAAGAGAAAAATTCCAGCTTCAGAATAAATAGCCAACCATTTTTATTAACAAGTCATTCTGTAATTTATTACCTTCAATATTGTTCCCTTTCATGTCATGTTATTCGCTCAGCTGTATTGCCAGTTTTTTCCATTCTTTACACATGACTTATTCCTTCTATTTAGTATTATTTTTTTCCAATATGCATTTGAATAAACAATTAGAATGCAGAATAGGTTTTGTAAATAACTTATAGTTTTATTTTCTCTAATAACTTAATGCTGTATTACAAGAATGTTGAATATTTACCTTATATGACTATAGTTTAAGCCTTCAAAAATTAGAAGCGTGCGCAAGCCTCATCTTCCACGCCACTTTAGGCAGCAACACTTGTCAAGCTTACTCAACTCATTATTTTTAATTTAACGCGATATATATATTTGGTTAAGTAACATAAACATGGGCTTTAGGTATTGTTTAGAGACGAGAAGCTGAAATTGTAGCGTGCACATCTTGGCTCTATTTTCGCCTGCTGCAGCCTCCATTAAACCCTCGTTCTCCATCACCTGGCCTAAGTTTCTTGCTCCGTAAATGCTTGCAAAGGATTTGCTGCTCCTTCCTTACTGTGTGTTGTGACTGCGGTACCCGTGTCTTGTTATATTAGCGCTTCTTTTGTATTTCTCGCTAATTCCCACAATATTTATTACGTAGCTCAGTGATGGATGGAGTGTTTAGGTTACAGTAGTAAGGTTTGAATCCAGGGGAAAGAAAGTTTACTTTTAACTGCCAATGATCACTTGTCTGTTCACTGATTCTTTTGCATCACATCATTGGCAGAATCTGGAAAGACTCTGCTGAAAATTAGCATCGCTGACTAGCTTTCTTTTGTTGTCCTAGTAATTTTCTGTTATTAATGGCCTCCTTCACCTTGTCACTGAGAGTAGCTCTTTAAGGTAAGTCATCAGAGCCTGTCATTAACAACAGCTTCAACAATAAGGCACATGTGTCCTTGTTACTAAGTGCAGTTTTCAAGAGACGCCACACGTCACCTTGTCACTCAAAACAATTCTTCCTTATTAAATTTTTGTCATTACTGAATATATTCGAGTTATACATCCACCCTACAAAAGCGGCATATATCAAATTTAAGTACATAAGCATCCTTTAAATTAGCTGAATTTAAATAGTCTTGATTAATTTTGTTTTTCATGACCATGTGTCGTTAATAATACCTCAGAAACCAAAAGAATTTGTGGAGACAGACTGCCCTGTTTTGTTTGCGTCCTTCCATTACTACGGCTGTAGAAACATCAACAACGACACCTTCTTCTACATATTGTTCCCTGAAGTCTGCATATTTTAACCTCTTTCCAGTTGTTGGCACAACTGTTTAAGCGATGTAGAAGAAACACAGCTTGAGGATGATGTTCATGAACGTTCGTAAGAACTTCCATGTTATCCCAGAAACTTAGTTATAGAGTTGCCTGGGTAACAAACATAAAGCTTTGTTGAACAAATAACCCGCACATATGAGAGAACAGCTTGCGGCGACGTTTCGGTCTGACTTGGACCATTTACTTGGTCATTTACAGAGTCACACTCTGACTTTGTCAATGGTCATTTACAGAGTCACATTGAGACTTTGTAAATGGTCCAAGTCGGACGGAAACGTCGTCATAAGCTTCTCTCTCCTATGTGAGGGTAATTTGTATATTATTCCAGTCACGGTATTGTACCTTACGGTTCTTTATAAAGTTGTGTTCATATCTAGAGAAACATGACAGAAAATTATTAGCTCAACAATACACTGACAGTGAACAACTGAGTTGCTAAAACACTGATTACCAATTCTGTCGTGGATCACCGCAATCTTATTGCCGATCAGGATGTTGAAGTCAGTCTGGCTTCTTATGCTATAGACATCGGAGTCAGATATACGGCTGCAATGTCAGACTGCACAGCCTGGATCGGTGGTGGACCGTAATGATCCCCAGCATTGTCAGTGGGAAGCACCAGCGGTTCAGCGCTGACACTTCTCTTCTTTTTCTCAGTACTAGGACTGGATTTTTATGATTTCGACCAGGACTTCAGCACCATTGACTCTGAGATGTCCTGCCGTCGCTTATCGTTTGTAAATGGTCCAAGTCGGACGGAAACGTCGTCATAAGCTTCTCTCTCCTATGTGAGGGTAATTTGTATATTATTCCAGTCACGGTATTGTACCTTACGGTTCTTTATAAAGTTGTGTTCATATCTAGAGAAACATGACAGAAAATTATTAGCTCAACAATACACTGACAGTGAACAACTGAGTTGCTAAAACACTGATTACCAATTCTGTCGTGGATCACCGCAATCTTATTGCCGATCAGGATGTTGAAGTCAGTCTGGCTTCTTATGCTATAGACATCGGAGTCAGATATACGGCTGCAATGTCAGACTGCACAGCCTGGATCGGTGGTGGACCGTAATGATCCCCAGCATTGTCAGTGGGAAGCACCAGCGGTTCAGCGCTGACACTTCTCTTCTTTTTCTCAGTACTAGGACTGGATTTTTATGATTTCGACCAGGACTTCAGCACCATTGACTCTGAGATGTCCTGCCGTCGCTTATCGTTTCGTCTGATAAGAGGTTTGCGATTTTTTTTTCTTGGTGGGTATTACCCCTAAACAAATTTGGGTACAGCAAAATTACCCACTAAACAAAAAATTATTGGTTTGAAAAATACAACTTTTATAATTTTCCTCACTTATTAAAAAATAAATTTTTCTGCAGTTTTATTTATATGTTTATTGATCCTTCATTACCCCCGAGATTTTCATTTTTACCTCATTTGGGGTAATTTACCCGGTTCCCGACGTCTGGCTTTTTCGAAATTTTCAACAATATCTTCACCCCCCCCCCCCGAGCACAAAATACGCGGTAATTAGCGAGTAATTGCTGCTGACAACAAACTGAATGATCCATTTGTGGCGCGTTATATCAACCCTCGTAAAACTTCCGAAATTTGGAGGTTTCCGGATTTTGGAATTTCGGATATCCGATTCTAGCCTATCAATGTTATTCCAGGTGAAGATGATGTAGTGTGCGTTTCTTGGCAAAGCAACATCACCATCTGAGCATTCTGGCCATATCAGTTTGCTTAACTTGAGAGTATGTGACGCTATGAAGTTATGTGTACCAGCACATACGTGTTTTATGTCTTGCTCTAAGTGATGGCATAAACATCTATAGCAGATTTGCTGCTGTTCCTGTATTCCAATTCTGATATGTTAGGTGGTAATGTTTGACTGTCAACTTCATTGTTGACGTCATCGCTTTTCAACAGTGCTGCCATATCAATGTTCTCCTCAGTCATAATCTGCAATTCTGATCCGAGTACATAACATGCTTTTGCTATCTCATGATTTTGCTATCTCCTCTGCCTTCCTTATATTTCGAGTCTTTCTAATCTCAACAACTCTCTCCGTTCCTTAGACATCAAACTTACTTTTCACCAGACTAACGCTCTTCGCACCAATCTATTTCATACCTCTCTTCCCTTTATAGATATTCCTAGTGTCTACTCTATTTCTTATTCCTCTTGTCCTCTTCAGCACTTTGGAGAAACTGGCCGTTCTCTTTCTGACAGACTCAGGGAGCACAAAAGTAGTGTTAGGCTTGTCGACCCCAGCAATGCTCTTTTCTGTCATGTCAGAGGTCACAGTCATCCAATTGTCTGGTCTTCTGCTACAACTTTCTACACTACTTCTAACTTTCACAGTCGCCGTCTGGTTGAATCCTCCCTTATACACAACTTTCCTTGTATGAATCTTAGTCGTGGCTTTGTCTCTGTAGATGCCTTCCTTTCCCAGTACATTGTAAAATGCTCCAAACTTCAGAACACCCGTGACTTAACCTGATTTTTATCCCTTACTCTCTCTTCCCCTTTCCTCTTTCTCCTTTATGTTTTCTTTTTTCTGCCTTGAGTGTTTGATCCATTATTATTCCCCCCATCCCTTTGTGTTCTTGTTCCTACCGTTTGTGAGCCCCTAGCTCCTTTGCAGTGGTTCTCTTTCTTAATCTGACTCCACTATTACTACTACTACCACCTCTACTACTACCACTCTTCTTATTTCCTACTCTCTCTCTTGTCCGTCCCTGTCTGCTGGCCTATATATACTCCCTCCTTCTCTCCTTTTTGTTAGTGTGACTTTGTAAATGGTTCAAGTCGGACCGAAACGTCGTCGTGAGCTCTCTCCTATGTGTGGGTTATTTGTGTATTGTGCCAGTCACGGTATTGTGCCTATTTGTTATTTATCAATGGATAATGGCACAAATGCAGTATAATCCAATCGTTTATCAGAAACATTTCGCCCATACAGTAGGCGAAACTGATCTACCTGGAAGAGAATATCCAGGTATCCACCACTGCCTCCACTACAATCAAGGATATCATCAGTAAGGGATACAACAAAATCCAAACCATGGAAGTTGTATACAAAATCCCTTACAAGGAATGTGACGAAATATACATGGGAGAAATCAAGAGACTCGCATCACATGTTTCTTAACACCAGTATAGAATAGACCACTTGAGTAGTGACTGTTTTACACAGTAACTTCCACAACCACATAATCAAACAAAACAACAGCATCTACAACATAGCCAAGTCTCTTGCCAGGAAGATGCTGGATCGTTATCTCACGTATGAGATAGCAGGAATACTGCAACAGGTCTACCGGCCCAAGCTTGGCAAGTTCTTCCTGAATTCACCCTCCCCACAGTCATATATTTGTCCAGCCTTTAATTAGTATAGCAAAGAAGGCAGTTTCAACATACCTCACCTGACTGGAAAGGTATACTAATACTGACAGAATATAAATAAAGTCACGTATGCACAGTTCAAGATATTTACTGAACTATGCATATGTAACATTATCTACATACCTCAGTTGAGCATTCACTTCACTACGTTTCTTATATACACTGTCAATACACTGCATTTATGTCTTTATTCATCGCCTGTATTTAGACTGTATCAAGCCTTGTTGTAGTGACTGCTAATAGTTCCCTGTTGAGAATGGCAGGCATTCACTTGTCCATTTTCTTGATTGCCTCCTTCCTGGTGACACTGAACGACATACAAATTTGTTCGACCTAATGCGAGAATTTAAAGTTGAAGTTGAGCTATTACAGTTTTTTTTTATTTTTAGTTATTGGATGACATGTAATGTTAAGAAATGCTAATTTATAACTAAAATTTCATCAAAATGTTTGGAATAGGTAATATGACGAGTCATGAAAAGCTTATTCCCTAATTTATAGTTACTGCTAAAGAATATTTAAAGGACATTAAAAAGCATATTCTCTCTGGAAGTAGAAAATATTTTAAAATGTTATAAGTATTTGGCTTTAGGTGTATGAATGAGAGTGGTGTCTCTCTGAAGGAACCAACAAGATGGAACTTAGACAGACGACAACAAAGAAATGAGAGGGATACTGAAGACTCGGTATAACTGTGTTGAGTGTGTCATTAATTAGATTAAAAATCGACAATCCGAATGAATTTTTCAAGAACGAGCCTCAAAACATTGTGAATATATGCCAAATTTCTGACAGAACCCTAACTTTACTGGACTATGGAAATCCCATTGGCAACATAACCATGCACTCAGGCCCGGGCCCAGACTCTTGGAACTCCCTGTTCATCAAGAACTGCAAGAAATCCCTTTCGTGTACTTTAAGTATGCTATGAAGAGGAAGCCTGGACACAGGCTTCATCCCACAGTTTCTAGAAGCAACGAATATAACCCCATTACGTTAAGGTGGCAGCAAAACAGTAACAAAGAATTACAGACCAATATATTTTATGTCCCACATTATAAAAATATTTGAAGGAGCTCTAAGAAACATGATCGCCACCCATTTGGATTCTCAACAACTGCACAATCCAGGACATGGGTTTAGAGCAGGTCGCTCCTGCCTCTCACAGTTACTGGACTACTGTGACATGGTTTTGGATGCACTGGAAGACAAACAGAATGCAGATGTAGTATACATAGACTTTCCTTCGAGAAGTGCGATCATCATGTAATAGAGCACACAATGCTGGGTAAAGGAATAACTGGAAAAGTGGGGAAATGGAAATTTAACTCTGTAAATAGAATTAAGTCGGAGGCTGCCACAGTGAAAATGCTCTGTAACACATCCTCATCCTCATATCATTCACAGAGATATCAACCATAGCACAGTGTCTTTTTTTGCAAACCAATCTGCATAAGGCTGTCATCCACTGAGGACACGCTAAATTTCCAAGCGGATATAAATCAAGTTTTCCAATGGGCCATGAAAAACAGTGCGATGTTCAATGAGGACAATCTTCAACTACTCTGTTATGAAAAACCGAACCATTTATCTACAAGAGGGAAACTAGTGGGAAGGAATTAGAAGGGTTAATGCCAGAGGATCTAAACTTCTTAAATCAAAACGGTGCCACTATTACATCTGCGAGGAAAATGATAGAATGGATAATGAGAACTTTCAAAACAAAGGATGTCATGCCAGTGATGATCCAGGGCAGGTGAAATTGCAGATGCAAAGAATTTACAGAGAACCTTCCGTGCACAAAAAAGTTCAGTCAAGCACCTTAATTATTGGGAACGTTTGGAATCTCTTGATTTGTACTCCCTGGAACGCAGGCGAGAGAGATACATAATAATCTACACCTGAAAAATCTTAAATTTGCGTGCAGAAATCACTCCCTACAGAAGCACAAGACTAGGCAGATGGTGCAAGATACCCTCAATGAAAAGCAGGTCGGCCATGAGTACACTAAAAGAAAATATAGTAAGTGTCCGGGGCCCAAGAATAATTACTAACAAACCTCCTGGCTGTCTTCAAGAGGGAACTGGACAGATAGTTAAAGTCAGTGCCCAATCAGCCAGGCTGTGGTTTGTACATTGGATTGAGTGTGACCAGCAATAACAGCCTGGATAATCAGGCAATGATCCACCAGGAGAGCTTGTCAAGGACTGGGTCGCGGGGGCGTTGAGCCTAAGAACGACCGCCATGTACAGCCCTGGTAGTGACCAATTATGATTAAATTGAAAGACCACTGACAGTGTACCTCCACTGTGTTGATGGACTCTTCACCATATTTACCACTAACAACAACGGCTCTGGCTGGGAGGAAGTTTGGGCGTGAATGAAGAAAGTGTATTTTTCAGGGACATAAGTTATTTTCTATCATGTTTTACAATAACTCGGTATGATTGTCTGCTTTGAACTTTGATAGAAAGTGGTTCAGTTTGGAGGCAGAAATGTACCAGTTTGGAAGCTGAACTAAAAATTATTTAAATAAACCGGATAGTAACTGCATAAGAGTCGAAAAATACAGAACAGAATGTTCTGAAACTGTGGCATCCCAGTCCGGAAACTGTGGCATCCCAGTCCGGAAACTGTGGCATCCCAGTCTTAAAACTGTGGCATCCCAGTCTTAAAACTGTGGCATCCCAGAACTTAAACTGTGGCATCCCAGTAATGAGACTGTGGCATCCCAGTAATGAAACTGTGGCATCCCAGTAATGAAACTGTGGCATCCCAGTAATGAAACTGTGGCATCACAGTCATGAAACTGTGGCATCCCTGTCCTGAAACTGTGGCATCTCAGTCCTGAAACTGTAGCATCTCAGTCCTGGAACTTTGGCATCCCAGTCCTGAAACTGTGGCATCCCAGTTTTGAAGCTGTGGCATCCCAGTCCTGAAACTGTGGCATCAAAGTCCTGAAACTGTGGCATCCCAGTAATGAAACTGTGATATCCCTGTCCTGAAACTGTTGCATCCAAGTAATGAAACTGTGGCAAGTCGTCATGGAACTGTGGCATACCAGCCCTGAAACTGTGGCATCCCAATAAGGAAACTGTGTCATCCCAGTCCTAACACTGTGGCTTCCCATTAATGAAACTGTGGCATCCCAGTCATGAAACATAAGAACATAAGAACATAAGAAAGAAAGAACACTGCAACAGGCCTACCGACCCATGCGGAGCAGGTCCATGTCCCCCCCCCCGGATTAGACCAATGACCCACCCCCCAGATTATCCCAATGACCCACCCCCCAGATTATCCCAATGACCCACCCAGTCTGGTCATCCCCATTCAAGGATGGAGCACTGTACCAGACCCAGCAGCACAAACTAGTCAGGTCCAACTCACACCCACCCACACCCACTCATGTATTTATCTAACCTATTTTTAAAACTACACAACGTTTTAGCCTCAATAACTGTACTCGGGAGCTTGTTCCACTCATCCACAACTTTATTACCAAACCAGTACTTTCCTATATCCTTCCTGAATCTGAATTTTTCCAACTTGAAACCATTGCTGCGAGTCCTGTCTTGGCTGGAAATTTTCAGCACACTATTTACATCCCCTTTATTTATTCCTGTTTTCCATTTATACGCCTCGATCATATCCCCTCTAATTCTACGCCTTTCGAGAGAGTGCAAATTCAGGGCCTTCAGTCTATCCTCATAGGGAAGATTTCTGATACATGGGATCATCTTTGTCATCCTCCTTTGTACGTTAACCAGAACTGAGCAGCATAGTCTAAATGTGGCCTAACCAAGGATATATAGAGTTGAAGAACAACCTGAGGACTTCTATTATTTATACTTCTAGATATGAAGCCAAGAATTCTGTTAGCTTTATTGTGAACACTAATGCACTGTTGTCTTGGTTTTAGGTTACTGCTAACCAGAACTCCTAAATCCTTTTCGCAATCGGTAGTATTAAGATCTACATTATTTAGTGTATATGTGGCATGGTTATTTAACTGTCCAACATTTAGAATTTTGCATTTGTCAATATTAAACTGCATCTGCCACTTCTCCGACCATTACGTCAGTCTACTCAAATCATCCTGGAGTGCTCTAATGTCCTCATTAGAATGAATTGGACTGCCTATTTTGGTGTCATCAGCAAATTTGCTATGTCGCTATTTATTCCCTCATCTATGTCGTTTATGTAAATTGTGAACAACAAAGGGCCCAACACTGACCCCTGAGGAACACCGCTTGTGACGTGCCCCCATTCTGATTTCTCCCCATTTATGCAAACTCTCTGCTGTCTATTTGTCAGCCATGCCTCTACCCAGGAAAAAAATTCTCCTCCTATTCCGTGTGTTCTAAGTTTCCTCAGTAGCCTCTGGTGTGGAACTCTATCGAAAACCTTACTGAAGTCCATATACACAATATCATATTCATTACCATGATCTACCTCCTCAAACACCTTAGTGAAAAAAGTTAGTAAATTCGTAAGACAGGAACGCCCCTTTGTAAAACCGTGTTGAGAATCATTAATCAATCTGTGCCTGTCAAGATGGCTACGAATTGCTTCGGCAATTATTGATTCCATAAATTTTCCCACTATGGAGGTAAGGCTTATTGGTCTATAGTTCGAAGCTAAGGACCTGTCACCTGCCTTGTAAATAGGTATTACATTTGCCATTTTCCACTTATCAGGCACTATGCCAGTTTGTAGTGATATGTTAAAAAGATTAGCCAAAGGTATGCTAAGTTCCTCTTTACATTCCTTTAACACCCTTGCAAACAGTTCATCAGGACCTGGGGATTTGTTAGGTTTTAGGTTTTCTATTTGTCTGAGGACCATGTCACTAGTTACCGCAATCGTACATAGTTTATTATCATCCTGTTCTACGTAATCTATTATTTCAGGAATGTCGCTAGTATTTTCCTGGGTGAAAACTGAGAGGAAGCAGGTATTTAGAATTTCACACATATCCATATCACTGTCAGTGATCTGACCAGAGTTACTCTTAAGTGGGCCAATCTTGTCCCTAATCTTACTTCTGTATACCTGAAAGAACCCTTTTGGGTTAGTCTTCGAATCCCTTGCGACCTTAGCCTTATAATCTCTTTTTGTTTTTCTTATTCTTTTTTTTATTTCTCTATTTAATTTAATATATTGATTTCTTAACTGCCCATCCCCTCTTTTGATACGCCTATATATGCCTCTCTTTTGATCAATGAGATGTGTTAATCTATTGTTCATCCATTTGGGATCATTTTTGTTAGATCTAATTTCCCTACTCGGAACAAAAGTTGTCTGGGCAGCTAGAACTATGCTCTGAAAAACGTCATAATGGCAACGAATATCACCTACCTGACCCATAGTCAGGACATCCCAATTTAGCCCACCCAAGTAATTATTCAGTCCCATGAAGTCGGCCAAGCGAAAATCTGGGACAGAGATTTGATTGCAGTTATCTGGGTAATTCCATGTTATATTGAAACTAAGTGATTTGTGATCACTTTCCCCAAGCTCATCATTAACTTCAAGATTATTAATTAGTGAATGTTTGTTGGCAAGAAGCAAGTCAAGCAGATTGTTTCCTCTAGTTGGTTCTGTCACAACCTGTTCTAAAAAGCAATCCTGAACCGTATCAAGAAAATCACTAGACTCAAGATTTCTTGTCATATTGCTCCAATCAATTTGTCTAAAGTTAAAATCTCCCATTATCACAACATTTTCATATCTAGATGCCTTATGAATTTCACCCCATAACAGCTTATTGCACTCCCTACCAAGGTTTGGGGGCCTATAAATCACACCCAAAATTAATTTGTCACGACCCTCGAGAAACTGAAGCCAAACCGATTCTGTGTTCGATGTTTCTAATCTTATATCATGTCTAAGACAACAATTTAAATTTTTTCTGACATACATCGCCACACCACCACCCTTCCTGTTTACCCTATCAGTGTGGAATAGTTTATAACCCTGTATGTTGCATTCAGAAGGCATTTCTCTATCTATCAGGTTGAACCAGGTCTCTGTTATACCAATAATATCTATATTACCTACACTTGCAAGTAATTTTAGCCCATCTATCTTATTTCTTAGACTCCTACTATTTGTATAGTAAACCTTAAGGGAGCTAGTCACTCGTTGCCCTCTACTATCTCTCTTTGTTTGTTGATCAGTTGATTTGCCATTACTAGCAACTTTATTTTGAATATTGTCTTTTAAACATATCCCTGAGGTATCCCGGTAATAACTGCTGTTTTTAACCCTAATGCTGCAGCCTGATTGTTTCCCACAAACACCCATACCTCTATAATCTATCAGTTAAAATTCCTATCAAGTCATCAATTACCCTCTCAATTGAATTGGCTAATGAAACCACTCCATCCCCAGAGAGATGAACCCCATCCCTTGCATACATATCACGTTTGCCAAAGAAAAGGTCCCAGTTATCAATGAATGGGATTGCAAGTTCCTTGCAGTACCTGTCTAGTTAGCAATTTATACCAATTGCCCTAGACATCCATTCATTGCCCACTCCCTTTCTCAGCAAGATGCTACATATGACTGGGATCCCTCCCTTAGACCTAACTACTTCTATGGCTGGCCTGTACTTATCCAGCAGCTCCTCTCTCCTGCCCTTCCCAATGTCATTACCCCCAACACTAAGATAATGGGCTTGTTCCCATTACCTGCCATAATATTATCCAACCTGCTGACTATGTCGCCAACACCAGCTCCAGGAAGACACACTCTCTGTCTGACCTTTCAGTCTCTGTTACAAAATGCACGGTCCATATATCTTACCTGAGAATCGCCTACTATTAAAATATTCTTACCTTGATTAGCAGGGGAATCAGTGGTACCTTCAACCTCACTAACCACTGATGTACACTCGTCTTGGAGAACAGAGAATCGATTTCCTACCTTCACATCTTCTCTATTAACTCTCCTCATCTTCCTTCTTCCTGAACTGTGAACCACTTGCCACTTAGAGTGGCTGCCACTCTCACTGCTGGTGACAATTCCTACCTTACCAGCTAAATCCTTCTCACTCTCGCTCCCAAACTCATCTATGTGAAGCTTCAGCCTCCTATTTTCCTCCTTCTTCAACACTTGAACATGAGATTCTAAAACACTACAACAAGCCATGGTGCTTGGTAACAGCCCACGCTAACTCCCAAGAGCTTAACGGTATGACCGCACTTGAACACTGGCCTCAGCGTACTGTGGCATCCCAGTCATGAAACTGTGGCATTCCAGTCCTGAAACTATTGAATCCCACTAATGAAACTGTGGCATCCCAATCTTGAAAATGTGGCATCCCAGTAGTGAAACTGTGGCATCCCAGTCTTGAAATTGCGGTACCTCAGGCTTCAAACTGTGGCATCCCAGTTT
Source organism: Cherax quadricarinatus (assembly GCF_038502225.1). Taxonomy (NCBI): domain Eukaryota; kingdom Metazoa; phylum Arthropoda; class Malacostraca; order Decapoda; family Parastacidae; genus Cherax; species Cherax quadricarinatus. The sequence goes on from NC_091302.1 coordinate 19,715,706, forward strand.
TGAAACTCTGGTATCCCAGTCCTGAAGCTGTGGCATTACACTAATGAAACTGTGGCATCCCATTAAAGAAACTGTGGCATCCCAGTCGTGAAGCTGTGGCATCCCAATCCTAAAACTGTGGCATCTCAGTCTTGAAACTGTGACATCATTGTCTTGAAAGTGTGGCATCCCAGTAATGAAACTGCAGCATCCCAGTAATGAAACTGTGGCATCCCAGTAATGAAACTGTGGCATCCCAGTCCTGAAACTGTGGCATCTCAGTTCTGAAACAGTGGCATCCCTCTCTTGAAACTGTGGCATCCCAGTAATGAAACTGTGGCTTTCCAGTCCTAAAACTGTGGCATCCCTGTCCTGAAACTGTGGCATTCCAGTCCTGAAGCTGTGACATCCCAGTAATGAAACTGTGGCTTTCCATTCCTAAAACTGTGGCATCCCTGTCCTGAAACTGTGGCATTCCAGTCCTGAAACTGTGACATCTCAGTCTTGAAACTGTGGCATCCCAGTAATGAAAATGTGGCATCCCAGTCCTGAAACTGTGGCATCCCAGTAATAAAATTGTGGCATCCGAGTAATGAAACTGTGGTATTCCATTCCTGAAGCTGTGGCATCCCAGTCCTGAAACTGTGGCATCCCAGTAATAAAATTGTGGCATCCGAGTAATGAAACTGTGGTATTCCATTCCTGAAGCTGTGGCATCCCAGTTACAAAACAGTGGCATCCCAGTAACGAAAATGTGGCATCCCGGTCCTGAAACTGTAGCATTCCAGAAATGAAACTGTTGCATCCCAGTAATGAAACTGTCGCATCCCAGTCCTGAAACTGTGGCCTCCAAGTAATGAAACTGTGGCATCTCAGTCCTGAAACTGTGGTATCCCTGTAATGAAACTGTGGCATCCCAGTAATGAAACAGTGGCATCCCAGTCATGAGACTGTGGCATCTCAGTCTTGAAACTGTGGCATCCCAGTCCTGAAACAGTGACATCCCAGTCTTGAAACTTTGACATCCCAGTCCTAAAACTGTGGCATCCGCGTAATGAAACTGTGGCATCCCAGTAATGAAACTGTGGCATCCCAGCCCTGAAAATGTGGCTTCCAAGTAATGAAACTTTGGCATCCCAGTCCTGAAACTGTGGCATCCCCGTAATGAAACTGTGGCATCCCAGTAATGAAACTGTGGCATCCCAGTAATGAAACTGAGGCATCCCAGTCCTGAAACTCTAGCCTCCAAGTAATGAAACTGTTGCATCTCAGTCCTGAAACTGTGGCATCCCAGCAATGAAACTGTGGTATCCAAGTAATGAAAATGTGGCATCCCAGTCCTGAAACTGTTCTATCTTAGTCTTGAAACTGAGGCATCCCTGTTCTGAAAATGTGGTATCCCAGTAATCAAACTGTGGCATCCCAGCAATGAAACTGTGGTATCCCAGTAATGAAAATGTGGCATCGCAGTCCTGAAACTGTTCTATCTTAGTCTTGAAACTGAGGCATCCCTGTCCTGAAACTGTGGTCTCCAAGTAATGAAACTGTGGCATCTCTGTCCTGAAACTGTGGCATCCCAGTCCTGAAATTGTGGCATCCCAGTAATAAAACTGTGGCATCCCAGTAATGAAACTGTGGCATCACAGTCATGAAACTGCGGCCTCTATGTAATGAAACTGTGTCATCTCAGTCCTGAAACTGTGGCATTCCAGTCATGGAACTGTGGCATCCCGGCAATGAAACTGGCATCCAAGAAATGAAACTGTGGCATCCAAGTTCTGAAACTGTGGTACCCCAGTCCTAAAACTGTGGCATCCAAGTCCTTAAACTGTGGCATCCCAGTCCTGAAACTGTGGCACCAAGTCCTGAAACTGTGGCATCCCAGTCCTGAAACTGTGGCATCCCAGTCCTGAAACTGTGGCATACCAGTCCTTAAACTGTGGCATCCCAGTCCTGAAACTGTGGTACCCCAGTCTTGAAACTGTGGCATCCCAGTCATGAAACTGTGGCATCCCAGTCCTGAAACTGTGGTATCCCAGTCCATGAACTGTGGCATCCCAGTCTGAAACTGTGGCACCCCAGTCCTGAAGCTGTGGCATCCCAGTAATGAAACTGTGGCTTTCCAGTCCTGAAAATGTGGCATTCCAGTCCTGAAACTGTGGCATTTCAATCCAATCCTGAAACTTTGGCATCCCAGTAATGAAAATGTGGCATACCAGTCCTGAAACTGTGGCATCCCAGTAATGAAACTGCGGCATCCCGGTCCTGAAACTGTGACCTCCCAATCCTTAAACTGTGGCATCCCAGTAATGAAACTGTTGCATTCGAGTAATGAAACTGTGGTATTCCATTCCTGAAGCTGTGGCATCCCAGTAATGGAACTGTGGCAACCCAGTAATGGAACTGTGGCAACCCAGTAATAAAACAGAGGCATGCCAGTAATGAAAATTTGGCATCCCGGTCCTGAAACTGTGGCATTCCAGAAATGAAACTGTTGCATCCCAGTAATGAAACTGTCACATTCCAGTACTGAAACTGTGGCCTCCAAGTAATGAAACTGTGGCTTCTCAGTCCTGAAACTGTGGCATCCCTGTAATGAAACTGTGGCATCCCAGTAATGAAACAGTGGCATCCCAGTCATGAGACTGTGGCATCTCAGTCTTGAAACTGTGGCATCCCAGTCTTGAAACTGTGACATCACCTTATTGAAACTGTGGTATCCCCGTAATGAAAGTGTGGCATCCCAGTAATGAAAATGTGGCATCCCAGTCCTGAAACTGTGACATCCCTATATTGAAACTGTGGCATCCCAGTCCTGAAACTGTGACATCCCTATATTGAAACTGTGGCATCCCAGTCCTGAAACTGTGACATCCAAGTTCTGAAACTGTGGCATCCGCGTAATGAAACAATGGCATCCCAGTAATTCAACTGTGGCATCCCAGTCCTGAAACTGGGGCCTCCAAGTAATGAAACTTTGGCATCCCTGTCCTGAAACTGTGGCATCCTCGTAATGAAACTGTGGCATCCCAGTACTGAAACTGTGACATCCCAGTAATGAAACTGTGGCTTCCCAGTCCTGAAACTGTGTCATCCCAGTCCTGAAACTGTGTCATCCGCGTAATGAAACTGTGGCACCCGCGTAATGAAACTCTGACATCCTTGTATTGAAACTGTGGCATCCCAGTCCTGAAACTGTGACATTCCAGTCCTGAAACTGTGTCATCCGCGTAATGAAACTGTGGCATCCCAGTTCTGAAACAGTGGCTTCTAAGTAATGAAACTTCGGCATCCCAGTTCTGAAATTGTGGCATCCCCGTAACGAAACTGTGGCTTCCCAGTAATGAAACTGTGGAATCCCAGTAATGAACTGTGGCATCCCAGTCCTGAAACTGTTGCCTCCAATTAATGAAACTGTTGCATCTCAGTCCTGAAACTGTGGCATCCCAGCAATGAAACTGTGGTATCCCAGTAATGAAAATGTGGTATCCCAGTAATGAACTGTGGCATCCCAGTCCTGAAACTGTTGCCTCCAAGTAATGAAACTGTGGCATCTCTGTCCTGAAACAGTGGTATCCCAGTCCTGAAACTATGGCATTCCAGTCCTGAAACTGTGGTATCCCAGTCCTGAAACTATGGCATCTCTGTCCTGAAACAGTGGTATCCCAGTCCTGAAACTATGGCATCCCAGTTCTGAAACTGTGGCATCCCAGTAATCAAACTGTTGTATCTTTGTCATGAAACTGTGGCACCCCCGTAACGAAACTGTGGCATCCCAGTAATGAAACTGTGGTATCCCAGTAATGAACTGTGGCATCCCAGTCCTGAAACTGTTCCCTCCAAGTAATGAAACTGTGGCATCTCTGTCCTGAAACAGTGGTATACCAGTCCTGAAACTATGGCATTCCAGTCCTGAAACTGTGGTATCCCAGTCCTGAAACTACGGCATCTCTGTCCTGAAACAGTGGTATCCCAGTCCTGAAACTATGGCATCCCAGTTCTGAAACTGTGGCATTCCAGTAATCAAACTGTGGCATCCCAGTAATGAAACTGGGGCATTACAGTCCTGAAACTGTGGCCTCCAAGTAATGAAACTGAGGCATCTCTGTCCTGAAACTGTGGTATCCCAGTCCTGAAACTATGGCATCCCAGTCCTGAAACTGTGGTATCCCAGTCCTGAAACTGTGGCATCCCAGTCCTGAAACTGTGGCATCTCAGTCCTTAAACTGTGGCATCCCAGTCCTGAAACTGTGGTACCCCAGTCCTGAAACTGTGGCACCCCAGTTCTGAAACTGTGGCATCCCAGTCCTGAAACTGTGGCATCCCAGTCCTTAAACTCTGGCATCCCAGTTCTGAAACTGTGGTAGCCCAGTCCTGAAACTGTGGCATCCCAGTCCTGAAACTGTGGCATCCCAGTCCTGAAACTGTGGCATCCCAGTCCTTAAACTGTGGCATCCCAGTCCTGAAACTGTGGCATCCCAGTCCTGAAAATGTGGTACCCCAGTCCTGAAACTGTGGTACCCCAATCCTGAAACTGTGGCATCCCAATCCTGAAACTGTGGCATCCCAGCCCTGAAACTGTGGCATCCCAGTCCTTAAACTGTTGCATCTCAGTCTTGAAACTGTGGCATCCCAGCAATGAAACTGTGGTATCCCAGGAATGAAAATGTGGCATCCCAGCAATGAAACTGTGGTATCCCAGGAATGCAAATGTGGCATCCCAGTCCTGAAACTGTTGTATCTTTGTCATGAAACTGTGGCATCCCCGTAACGAAACTGTGGCATCCCAGTAATGAATGAAACTGTGGTATCCCAGTAATGAACTGTGGCATCCCAGTCCTGAAACTGTTGCCTCCAATTAATGAAACTGTTGCATCTCAGTACTGAAACTGTGGCATCCCAGCAATGAAACTGTGGTATCCCAGTCCTGAAACTATGGCATCTCTGTACTGAAACAGTGGTATCCCAGTCCTGAAACTATGGAATCCCAGTTCTGAAACTGTGGCATCCCAGTAATCAAACTGTGGCATCCCAGTAATGAAACTGGGGCATCCCAGTCCTGAAACTGTGGCCTCCAAGTAATGAAACTGAGGCATCTCTGTCCTGAAACTGTGGTATCCCAGTCCTGAAACTAAGGCATCCCAGTCCTGAAACTGTGGTATCCCAGTCCTGAAACTGTGGCATCCCAGTCCTGAAACTGTGGCATCTCAGTCCTTAAACTGTGGCATCCCAGTCCTGAAACTGTGGTACCCCAGTCCTGAAACTGTGGCATCCCAGTTCTGAAACTGTGGCATCCCAGTCCTGAAACTGTGGCATCCCAGTCCTCAAAACTCTGGCATCCCAGTTCTGAAACTGTGGTACCCCAGTCCTGAAACTGTGGCATCCCTGTACTGAAACTGTGGCATCCCAGTCCTGAAACTGTGGCATCCCAGTCCTGAAACTGTGGCATCTCAGTCCTTAAACTGTGGCATCCCAGTCCTGAAACTGTGGTACCCCAGTCCTGAAACTGTGGCATCCCAGTTCTGAAACTGTGGCATCCCAGTCCTGAAACTGTGGCATCCCAGTCCTTAAACTCTGGCATCCCAGTTCTGAAACTGTGGTACCCCAGTCCTGAAACTGTGGCATCCCAGTAATGAAACTGTGGCATCCCAGTAATGAACTGTGGCATCCCAGTCCTGAAACTGTTGCCTCCAAGTAATGAAACTGTTGCATCTCAGTCCTGAAACTGTGGCATCCCAGCAATGAAACTGTGGTATCCCAGTAATGAAAATGTGGCATCCCAGTCCTGAAACTGTTGTATCTTTGTCATGAAACTGTGGCATCCCAGTAACGAAATCGTGGCAACCCATTAATGAAACTGTGGCATCCCAGTCCTGAAACTGTTGCCTCCAAGTAATGAAACTTTGGCATCTCTGTCCTGAAACAGTGGTATCCCAGTCCTGAAACTATGGCAATCCAGTCCTGAAGCTGTGTTACCCCAGTCCTGAAACTGTGGCATCCCAGTAATCAAACTGTGGCATCCCAGTAATAAAACTGTGGCATCTTTTTCCTGAAGCTGTGGTATCCCAGTCCTGAAACTATGGCATCCCAGTCCTGAAACTGAGGTATCCCAGTCCTGAAACTGTGGCATCCCAGTCCTGAAACTGTGGCATCCCAGTAATGAAACTGTGGCATCCCAGTCCTGAAACTGTGGCATCCCAGTCCTGAAACTGTGGCATCCCAGTCCTGAAACTGTGGCATCCCAGTTCTGAAACTGTGGCATCCCAGTCCTGAAACTGTGGCATCCCAGTCCTGAAACTGTGGCATCCCAGTCCTGAAACTGTGGCATCCCAGTCCTGAAACTGTGGCATCCCAGTCCTGAAACTGTGGCATCCCAGTCCTGAAACTGTGGCATCCCAGGCCTTATTAACTTTGTCAAGTGTAAATATCCTGCCTGAGGAAACAAGTGCTGCCTGTGTACACATCTCAGAACAACCACAAGTAAGTCTGATATAAAATATATGTTGTCGCTGGAGCAGCAGGAAAAATCTCACTGAAAATAAACTGTGTTTTGTCGTTTTCTTTAATTTTTTTTTTTTTTTTTTTTTTTTGGGGGGGGGGGGGGGGGTTGTGAGTTAAAACTTGTCGCTTTATTGCCGCATTTCTTATTTTGCTGATAAGATTCAGTACTATTTATAAATTATGTTATGCTTTTCAAATATCTTTTTAAAAAATACATGTAATATGAAGAATTATTTGAAAAGTGCTTTCCAAAACTCTTTCATATATTTCAATCTCTCACTGTTATACTTTTGTTAACAGCCAAACACTAAGGTAACTGTTTGTTATAATTGTGACTAGTATATTGGTTTTACCTCGAGTAAATTACTAGTTATGAAAACTAAGAAATAAAGAAGAGATATTGGTTGTATCAACAGACTTCTATGAATGGTTTCACTTATTTTGTTCTCTTTCTTCGTGAAAAAAATTGTGAAATACTAGTATCATAATAAAAGGACCTGCCTAGTATGGGCCAACAGGCCTACTGCAGTGTTCCTCCTTTCTTATGTTCTTAATAATAATAATAATAATAATAATAATAATAATAATAATAATAATAATAATAATAATAATAATAATAATAATAATAATAATAATAATAATAATAATAATAACAATAATAATAATAACAATAATAATGAGAAGAAGAAGACCAAGAAAAGTAGAAACAAGAAGAAGAACAACAACAAAAAGAAGTAACAGAAGACGAAGATGATGAAGGTTAATCCACTACTCAAAATTCCCACGTGCACGCGAGAGAGTTTTACAGAAAATTATCGCCAATTTGGGCACACGCTCTGAAAAGAGGCTCGCCACCACCAGCCTATATTATTTGATTTTTTTTATGATTGCCATTGTTACATTACATGGTATTGTATAATAGAAATCTTCAAGTATTTTCCATCGAAATTCCTTCATTTGTCTGATAACAATACGTAGTACTCTATCTACATTTCATGACCGTGAAAAAAGTCCCATTAACCACATTGATGAGGCCTTCTGAGTGCTGTTGTGGGTATATTGATGATATCATCTGGGTGCTGTTGTGGGCACATTGTTGAGACCGTCTGTGTGCTGTTTTGGGGACATTGATCATCTGGGCACTGTTGTGGGGACATTGATGAGACCATCTGGGTGCTGTTGTGGGCACATTGATGAGACCATTTGGGTGCTGTTGTGGGCACATTGATGAGACCATTTGGGTGCTGTTGTGGGCACATTGATGAGACCATTTGGGTGCTGTTGTGGGCACATTGATGAGACCATCTGGGTGCTGTTGTGGGCACATTGATTAGACCATCTGGGTGCTGTTGTGGGCACATTGATGAGACTATCTGGGTGCTGTTGTGGGCACATTGATGAGACCATCTGGGTGCTGTTGTGGGCACATTGATGAGACTATCTGGGTGCTGTTGTGGGCACATTGATGAGACCATTTGGGTGCTGTTGTGGGCACATTGATGAGACCATCTGGGTGCTGTTGTGGGCACATTGATGAGACTATCTGGGTGCTGTTGTGGGCACATTGATGAGACCATTTGGGTGCAGTTGTGGGCACATTGATTAGACCATCTGGGTGCTGTTGTGGGCACACTGATGAGACCATCTGGGTGCTGTTGTGGGCACATTGATGAGACCATCTGGGTGCTGTTGTGGGCACATTGATGAGACTATCTGGGTGCTGTTGTGGGCACATTGATGAGACCATTTGGGTGCTGTTGTGGGCACATTGATGAGACCATCTGGGTGCTGTTGTGGGCACATTGATGAGACCATTTGGGTGCTGTTGTGGGCACATTGATGAGACCATCTGGGTGCTGTTGTGGGCACATTGATGAGACCATCTGGGTGCTGTTGTGGGCACATTGTTGAGACCGTCTGTGTGCTGTTTTGGGGACATTGATCATCTGGGCACTGTTGTGGGGACATTGATGAGACCATCTGGGTGCTGTTGTGGGCACATTGATGAGACCATCTGGGTGCAGTTGTGGGCACATTGATGAGACCATCTGGGTGCTGTTGTGGGCACATTGATGAGACCATCTGGGTGCTGTTGTGGGCACATTGATGAGACCATCTGGGTGCTGTTGTGGGCACATTGATTAGACCATCTGGGTGCTGTTGTGGGCACATTGATGAGACCATCTGGGTGCTGTTGTGGGCACATTGATGAGACCATCTGGGTGCTGTTGTGGGCACATTGATGAGACCATCTGGGTGCTGTTGTGGGCACATTGATGAGACCATCTGGGTGCTGTTGTGGGCACACTGATGAGACCATCTGGGTGCTGTTGTGGGCACATTGATGAGACTATCTGGGTGCTGTTGTGGGCACATTGATGAGACCATCTGGGTGCTGTTGTGGGCACATTGATGAGACTATCTGGGTGCTGTTGTGGGCACATTGATGAGACCATCTAGGTGCTGTTGTGGGCACATTGATGAGACCATCTGGGTGCTGTTGTGGGCACATTGATGAGACCATCTGGGTGCTGTTGTGGGCACACTGATGAGACCATCTGGGTGCTGTTGTGGGCACACTGATGAGACCATCTGGGTGCTGTTGTGGGCACACTGATGAGACCATCTGGGTGCTGTTGTGGGCACACTGATGAGACCATCTGGGTGCTGTTGTGGGCACATTGATGAGACCATCTGGGTGCTGTTGTGGGCACACTGATGAGACCATCTGGGTGCTGTTGTGGGCACATTGATGAGACCATCTGGGTGCTGTTGTGGGCACACTGATGAGACCATCTGGGTGCTGTTGTGGGCACACTGATGAGACCATCTGGGTGCTGTTGTGGGCACATTGATGAGACCATCTGGGTGCTGTTGTGGGCACATTGGGTCTATGCTCATAACCAGTTTCCCTCGTAGGTCTTTCCTTTTAACTTATCCATAGCCATTCATACTTTTGCTTCTTATTTGTGAATCTTTTTTTTTTTTTTTTGCATATTGACCTATCTCACACTCTCAGAGTTAATGTATCTTCAAGTAGCTAGCCACGTCTTTAACTGCCTACGTCCTTAGAGTTTCAGGATTTATTGTGATTCTTATAACGCCAGTTTTATCATGTCCTTACAGCAGGTTGGTGATCTCTGTAAACAAATTATTCCATAATTCGTTCCAAAATTCGGGTAGATCCCTCCTTACATTTGAACCTTTGAAGAAATGCCCAGCCACTTTTCCGGTAAAGCATTCCAGCTTTTAAACTAATAAGTTTTTTACTTTGCATAATTTACATACTTGGGTTCAAAGAAGTATGGCTGCATAAGATTAACTGCTTAGGGGTGACGACGCCAATCTCCTTCTTGTTCTACCTGTATATACAGTGTAGCGTCGACCGATTTTTTTGCTGCGCAACTAATACTTGCCAAGTATTCCAGTAAAAGAATAAGGTCATCATGGCGCTTTAGCTTAATTCACATAACTATGGCTTTGAGTAGCTCCTCTATCAACATTCTCATAATTTTCGTAATAACTGGAAACTTCCTTCTCATTAGCCTTTTCAACATGCCTCTAAATACAGATGCCAAAATCTCTTATAAACCGGACTATGTTCTCAGTGAGCCCATTCATGAGCATAATCACTCTACCTAACCAGGCAGTTATATCTGAAAGAAGTTTTGGATATGTCCACTGTATTTCATTGCAATCTTCTGGAGTTGTTGATCACCTGTAAAAATAAAGGGGGGGGGAATATTTCACCAAGTTTCATGACTTAATTTTTTTTACCACGCTCATACCAGTCTTGATGGAGTCAGGATGTACTCGTGACATATCAGTTAACGATAGACTGCTTTTAAGTTTACTCAGGTGTACACAAATACAGTTACATAGATTATCATACAAAGCAGCTTATGTGTAGAGAACCTAGGATAACCCAAAGAAGTCAGATATTCAAAACTCAAGCAAAAGTGGAAACTCTCTGCTTTCTATTGGTAAGCCATGCCTCTGTCAATGCTAGAACATTACCTCCTATACAATGAGCTGCCACTTTTCTTAATTAAGAGTCTCTTGTGAGGTACTGTATCGAAGGCTTTACTGAAATCCAAATAAACAATATCATATTCTTGAGTGACTTATTTTCCACTGGGGTCCTTTAAATACTCAAAGTGAGGAAATTCTCTCGCCAGGACTCGAACCTGGGACCTTCTGCGTGTAAAGCAGACGTGATATCCACTATACTACTAGAGCTCTGTGGAAGGGATTTTCTCACGTTTACGATGTTAACATGCATTCTTTCCAATGAACGCCGGACAAAAATCACACTTAACATTATCCTTCAGGAACAAATGGCTATTCTCACTGGCTCTCTATAGTGGCACAACCTAAAGGCCAAGGAATTGTAGTGGATGAATCTGCTTCAATACGAACTATGTTAACATCTCTCTCTTCAGAACCATTCTTTCTGTTAATTTCATATTCATAATCAGTTTATTGTTTCATTTAAAATTTGTTAAGACATCATATACTATGCTCTTAGTGGAATATTGTATCACATGACTAAATTGTGAAAATTTATTAGGAAAGGAGATTGCAATGTTCTTTCGTAGATAATAATAATAATAATAATAATAATAATAATAATAATAATAATAATAATAATAATAATAATAATAATAATATTATTATTATTATTATTATTATTATTATTATTATTATTATTATTATTATTAAACCATACCACGGACGGGGATAGAACCCGCGATCAGAGAGTCTCAAAACGCTAGCTGGAGATTCGTCTGTAAAAACTTGCATTTGTGGTCACAGTGGTGCCTATGCTAACCTTCCTATGGTGTAGAAATATACCTAGTTGGATGAATCTTATTGTGGCTAGCTGGTCCAGTGGCTTACGCTACGGTCTGGAGTTTTGAGACTCTCTGATCGCGGGTTCTATCCCCGTCCGTGGTATGCTTCGTTTGCAATCGTGTCATTACGATTTCGTGAGTCATGTTGACGATTTTTGGTCACAGTGGTGCCTATGCTAACCTTCCTATGGTGTAGAAATATACCTAGTTGGATGAATCTTATTGTGGCTAGCTGGTCCAGTGGCTAACGCGACGGTCTGGAGTTTTGAGACTCTCTGATCGTGGGTTCTATTCTCGTCCGTGGTATGGTTTGTTAGCAATAATGTTATTATTATTATTATTGTTATTATTATTATTATTATTATTATTATTATTATTATTATTATTATTATTATTATTATTATTATTATTATTATTATCATGGGGGAGCGCTAAACCCCTAGGATTGATAAATTAGACACATGTGCAACACTTGGGTATCTTTATTGAGGAAACGTTTCGCCACACAGTGGCTTCATCAGTCCATACAAATCAGAACGGGAAGAACAGGAGGAGTTTGAGGTAATCACTCCCTTAGTCTTGAGTCGATGTGGTCAGTCCAACAGTCTTGAGAAGAATACAACATACGTGCAAAGAAGTAGCTTATACACCGTAGGCAGGAGAGGTGCAACAGTCGTAGGTGGTGTCACATTTGTCCAGTGTGGAAGTAGGTCGTGCCCAAGGGTTAGGCAAGTTAAGAATTCCCTGTATTAAGATCCTAAGATGTTAATGTGTCTGACACAACACACCTACGACTGCTGCACCTCTCCTGAAGGAAGGTATTCAGGCTCAATTCAGGGAACTGGAGCACAGATCCAATTCCCTAGATCAAGAGCCCCTCACCAGCGTCAAGAAACCTCCCTTGAGGGGTCTTTCGTAGATAATATGTCATCCTCTGCATCATCTACCACAAAGTGCAACAATCCCAGTCTAAATCTTTGGAAAATGTTTTCATATCAGCATTTCTTGTCCGCTGCTGTAGCCATGAAGAACGGAGAAACATCAGAGGAACAATCTAGAAACGAAAGGCAACAAGAGAGCGCGATGCAATAGTCACAGTGACTTAATATCGTTTCCTACACATGCTATCATGAAGGTAATAAACTGGTTCAAAGGAATATGCAATAAATAATAATCTAACTTGTGAACCTAAAGTTATACATAAAAAAGTTGTTTCCTCTTACAAAACCAGTTATCAATAAGCCGTCGCTGAAAGGTATTTTGCTTGCCATTTTTATTATTTTTTTTTTTGTCAAAATATTTCAAAATACTAAATGCTGTCAGGGTTCCAGTAAATATATTTTTAAAGGTGTTGGTTTCGCTTTTTCACCGGAAAAAAATTAAAAGTCACCAAGACAGGTTAGCCAAAACAAATAAAACTCCAAATAGCATCCGGACGACTTCTTAGAACAGGTCAATACTCACTTTCCAAACACTGGTTTTGTAAGTTACAGCAGCCGTGAGCTCCACGGCAGCAAAATCCCACACCAAGACTATAACTCTTCTCTCATTGACTTTCGTCCTACAAAATAATATGTTGGGAATTCAACGACAGGTCGTTTTTCACTGCCCTGACGACTTTTACAGGCTTATTTACCCCAGTTAATCAATGTCTTCCATCAGCACATGTTGCCAACTTCAGCAGTTCAGCAAACTGTCTAAGTTTTGTGTATCTTGAAGGTGTGTTGTGACTTGACCAGTGTTGTGACTTGACCAGTGTTGTGACTTGACCAGTGTTGTGACTTGACCAGTGTTGTGACTTGACCAGTGTTGTGACTTGACCAGTGTTGTGACTTGACCAGTGTTGTGACTTGACCAGTGTTGTGACTTGACCAGTGTTGTGACTTGACCAGTGTTGTGACTTGACCAGTGTTGTGACTTGACCATTGTTGTGACTTGACTAGTGTTGTGACTTAACCATTGTTGTGACTTGACCAGTGTTGTGACTTGACCAGTGTTGTGACTTGACTAGTGTTGTGACTTGACCAGTGTTGTGACTTGACTAGTGTTGTGACTTGACCAGTGTTGTGACTTGACCAGTGTTGTGACTTGACCATTGTTGTGACTTGACTAGTGTTGTGACTTGACCAGTGTTGTGACTTGACCAGTGTTGTGACTTGACCAGTGTTGTGACTTGACCAGTGTTGTGACTTGACTAGTGTTGTGACTTAACCATTGTTGTGACTTGACCAGTGTTGTGACTTGACCAGTGTTGTGACTTGACCATTGTTGTGACTTGACTAGTGTTGTGACTTAACCATTCTTGTGACTTGAGCAGTGTTGTGACTTGACCATTGTTGTGACTTCACTAGTGTTGTGACTTGACCATTGTTGTGACTTGACCATTGTTGTGACTTCACTAGTGTTGTGACTTGACCATTGTTGTGACTTGACCATTGTTGTGACTTCACTAGTGTTGTGACTTGACCATTGTTGTGACTTGACTAGTGTTGTGACTTAACCATTGTTGTGACTTGAGCAGTGTTGTGATTTGACTAGTGTTGTGACTTGATTAGTGTTGTGACTTAACCATTGTTGTGACTTGACCAGTGTTGTGACTTGACCAGTGTTGTGACTTGACCAGTGTTGTGACTTGACCAGTGTTGTGACTTGACCAGTGTTGTGACTTCACTAGTGTTGTGACTTGACCATTGTTGTGACTTGACCATTGTTGTGACTTCACTAGTGTTGTGACTTGACCATTGTTGTGACTTGACTAGTGTTGTGACTTAACCATTGTTGTGACTTGAGCAGTGTTGTGATTTGACTAGTGTTGTGACTTGATTAGTGTTGTGACTTAACCATTGTTGTGACTTGACCAGTGTTGTGACTTGACCAGTGTTGCGACCTGACCTGTGTTGTGGCTTGACTAGTGTCCCTAGCTCGATCGGTAGCGCACTCAGTTCACTCAATGAGGTCCGGTGATCGAATCCCCGGTACGGCTGGAAAACATTACGACGTGTTTCCTTAGGACACCTGCTGTCCATGTTCACCTATTAGTATAAAATAGGTACATGGGTGTTAGTAGACTGGTGTGGGTCGCATCCTGGGACAAAAGTGACCTAATTTGCAGGAAATGCTCTACATAACAAGTGGCTTTCTATATAGTAGTATGTCATTGATGTCAGCTGGGACTGTATACCTTATACATGTACTTGTAGAAATAACTATATTGTTATTATAGTGTTTTGACCTGACCAGTGCTGTGACCTGACCAGTGCTGTGACCTGACCTACGTTGTATCATGACAAAACTCCACAAGGTATTATGTAGATGCCGGATGTGATGTTACTGGTTATAGATTTTGCTTTAACCAAGTCCTGTATGATGGAGAGTATGCTTGTTATTCTGATACTGTTTTTTTATGTATTTGCGTAATTTATTGCTTGTGTTGTTGAGTGGTGGAACTGCTGTTGCTGGCTTATTGTCTGGCACTGTGAAGTATTTCCTCAGCCCGTCTCCTGCGGTCAGCAGTGAAGAGTTGTGGACAGCAAAGTTTAAGAATGTTTTATAGATGCTATCACATTCTTCGTCGAGGAGTAGGAATGAGGAAAATAAGAACATAAGAATGGAGGAACACTGCAGAAGGCCTCAGCCAACTGACGTGCCACTTGCAACCTTGAAGGGTTGTTGAGTGTTATGCAGGTGTCTTCTCCCATCCATCCTTCCTTGAGCACTCGAAGAGGACCTCGTACGTTGCGAACAGCAACAGATGAAGTGATTCATCCCAGTCTGTAGGAAAATTCATGCCGTAAGTTCTCATCATGGCTTTTAATGTCTGATGAAATCTTTCCAAGGCGCCTTGGGACTGAGGATGATAGGCAGTGGATAATTTATAAATTATTCCTAGCCTAGTTAATGCTTCCCTAAATGCTTTGGTGGTAACATTAGTACTCTGGTCACTTTGAATAGACTTAGGAATGCCAAAATAAGATACAAATTTAGTTAGAGCTTGAAGAATGGCATTGGTGTTGATACTGTGCATTGGGACTGCTTCTGGTTATCTAGCAGCTTTGTCCATAATAGTGAACAAGTACTGGTTTCCAGACTTGTACTTACCTAATGGCCCCACGCAATCAGTGATAAACTCTGCAAACAGTTCTCCATTTGCAGGTATGGGATGGAGTGGTGCAGGTTTTCCTACTTGCTGACATTCCTTGCAAAAGAGGATGTGATTCTTCACATCTTCACTTATTTTGGGCCAGTAAAATTCTTTTAATATTTTATACAAGGTTTTGATAACTCCTAAGTGTCCTTCAAGCGATGAATTGTGAGCTATATGTCTTTTGCCTTCCCTCTACCTCCTTACCAGTCTATTTGCAGATTAACAAATAGTTTTTAATTTTATATTTGACTGGGTGATCTGAGTTGGATTCACCCATAGCAGCTTAAAAAGCGAAATTCAAGGAAGGATCTTTTCGTTGTTCTTCCCGAATGGACAGTTCCTCAGGCATGGAGACAGAGATATCCGGCAATCCTGCAACCCTGCAATAGGAAGGCTTGATCTGGGTCTGTTCACTAAATTTACGAGGCTCTGGTCAGTTTTCCTCGTAAAACAAATTGTCTAGTCCTAGATCAGAGTCGTCCAAGGATGGGTCAGCATCAGAGAAGGATTAGACATTATAGGTTCTGGACACTTTGTGGAATTAAGAATGTTATTACCCAGTAATAACACAGCATCTTTATAGGAAATCCCTCAGAAGCACCTACAGTCAAATACGCAGTGAAATATTTACTCTGCACATACATTCTATGTACAGGGACAGAAAATACTGCTCCTCCAAATGCCTCTAAAAGAACTGATGAGTGCAATGTTTTTTTTTCTTCAGACAGAGAGGAAGTATTCCCACTCTTATTAGGGAACAATAAGCTCCGGTATTCCTAAATGTTCTTCAGTTTTATTTCGATTCTTCTGAACGGAGATATGACAAATTCTGTAGTATGGGGCCATACCACGCTCTATTTCTTTCTGGTTCATCTCAAAAGGGAGGATATTTATTTTTCCTAATGGTTAAGGTTTAGCTGGGCAATTAGACTTTAGGTGGCCGGGTTTATGGCAAAAAAAAAAGAAAAGGTTACCTCATGTTTTACTTTGGTTCACTGCTGATTCTGTGGTTGGCACCACTTTGTGTACTGACGTCGTTGTTCACCTTGTTGAGCATGAGTTTGATGTCGCTCACCAGGTTGGCCGTGAATTTGATATCGTGGCTCACCAGGTGACTTAGCTGGTTAGAGTCGTCGTTCAACTTCGTTCTGCCACTTCGTCCTCCAGCCAGGAACTTTTCTCTGATGATCTCTACTCATGCCAGGCTGTTGGGAAGAAAGATTAAGACCGCTCGGACAAGGAGCGGTTAGTCTCAAAAGTGTCAGCTAACCTGGCTGCTTCCAATGCAGTGATCAACGAATGATCTTCAAGAAAGACTCTGATCTCTTGTCTAACAGATTCCAGAAGGATATCTACCAAAAGCAAGTGAACCAGGTCTGAGAAGTTAGCGACACCACTTGCGTTATACCACTTGGTAAAGACTTTCCACTGTTGCCTTACAAAGTCTGCATGAGACTGACTCAACTGACGTTTACACAATTTGAATTCCCTCCTGGCGGGAATACAATGATAAGTCCCACGAACCATGGCTTTAACTACCTGATAGTTAACAAATTCTTAATTATTCAACACAGATGTGAACTCCTGTGCCTTACCGTACAACGCTGTATACACCAATGCTGCTCAATGCTCCTTAGGCCACCATAATGATCAAGCCTGATTTTCAAATACCTCGCAAAACTGCTCAGGCTCGGCTTCAGCAAAACGAGGAACTAGTTGCACTGCCTTTTGCATGCTAAAGTAGTCATCCAGAGTCTGTTTAAATTGCCTCCTCGGCAAACTATCAAACTCCTCCCTAGCAAATGTTCGCTGCTCCTAGTTGTTTTAAGATTAAGTTTGGCTGACTCAAGTGCCAATGAAGCGGATTCCCCCTGAGACAAACCTGGTGCCCCTCCTGCTTCACGAGACTGCTGGTCTAATTGCCCTTGTGTTATCCCTCCCACATTATGGAGGAACCTAACCGGAGATTGGCGATTAACAGCTCCTGTAGTTGGAGATACCTCAGTTTGTTGCGCCATAGTTGCTTCAACCCTTAACTCTGTACGAATAATGTCACGAAGCTGCATAGCAGTGAGACTTTGTTGATATTCTCTACCAATAGAATGAACAATTCGCCAGCAATGCTGTAGAGTTAGTTTGGGCAAATTTAGTAGAGTATATTCAGACACCAACCGCCTGACCCGAGTAGATGGCATTAACCCCAACGTAACACGCTGTTTGTAATGACTACAACTTGCAGCAATAACACAGTATGACTTGCGGGATACACACACACAGTAGCAAAGCAGACACGCAGCAACGAAAGTGATTGTAAGGCTGACACGCAATAACGACAGCGATTGCAAGGCTGACAAGCAATGCCGAGTGATAGCAAGGCTATCTAAACGATGCTAAGATGAGCTTCAACTCCCGATAATACTAAGACCAGCTCCAGCTTCAAATCCTGGACAGGCCCCCATATTAAGAACACAGGTAAGAACGGCCTGTGACCTGGTCGTAATGGGTTTGGAGCAAAACAAACTCAGCAGTAAAAATTTACTTGTATTTTCTTCACCAGATATATCCATCTACACATATATATATATATATATATATATATATATATATATATATATATATATATATATATATATATATATATATATATATATATATATATATATATATATATATATATATATATATATATATAATTATGTACACTTATGTCCACAAAGTACAGGAGTTGAATATAAGTGTATCACGGTGCAAAGACTGGCAAACAGAAGCCAGAAAGAGAAAGTACCATACTCAACTAGCTGCTAGATGAGTCTGTCAGATGCTGACCATGAGTAATACCACGTCGCCCCAGCACTTGGCGGGCTCGCCTTTGATCGGTTAATGAACCAAGGTACTGATTTAACGAAAGGTACTCTAATAAACTGTTAAACCCTAAGCACCCAGTTCGCTGGTTGGGAGGCAGCCTATATGGGAATGTGCACTAATGCGGAATAAAATAGAACATGCTCTTTGCATGCCACATTCTCCAATGAATCTATATCCATCCTGTAGTAAGGAGACCAAAACTGAGCGGCATAACCCAAATGATGCCTTACTAGTGGTGTATAGAGCTGTAAAATAACTTTAGGACTTTTGTTACTTATACTCTTAAAATAAATCCTAGTAATCTGTTAGCTTTATTGCACACATTTAAGCACTGTTGCATTGGCTTTAGATTTCTGCTTACCATGACTCTCAAGTCTTTATCACATTCTGTATGATCAAGCTCTACTTCACCTAGTTTATAACTTCGAGGGTTATTTTCATTACCAAGGACTAGGGCTTTACACTTGTCCACAATGAACTTCATCTGCCACTTTTCAAACCAAGACATTAATTTGTCCAGATTCTCCTGGAGTTCACTGGTATCTTCCTCAGAATGAATCATACGGCCTATTTTTGTATCATCAGCAAATTTGCTCAAGTTACTTGTAATTCCTTCATCAAGGTCATTAATGTAAATTATGAACAACAATGGGTCTAAAACTGATCCTTGTGGAATGCCACTAGTAACTAATCCCCATTCAGATTTGACCCCATTAATGGAAACTCTCTGCTTTCTATTGGTAAGACATGCTTCTATCCATGCTAGAACTTTACCTCCTATACCATGAGCTGCTACTTTTTTTAAGTCTGTGAGGTACACTATGGAAGGCTTTACTGAAATCCAAATAAACATTACCATATTCTTTATTATTGTATACTGCCTCAAATGTTTTATTGAAGAACGTCAGTAAATTTGTCAGGCAGGAACGACCTCTGGTGAACCCATGCTGAGATTCATTAATCAAATTATGCTCTTCAAGGTAACTTCTAATAATATCAGCTATAACTGATTCCAATAATTTGCCTACTATAGACGTCAGGCTTATTGGACGGTAATTTGGTTGAATTTACTTATCCCCTGAATTGAATATACGAACTACATTAGCTATCTCCCACATCTCTGGCACAACACCAGTTAGGATGGGCGCATTAAATACACTCGTTAATGGCTGACTAAGTTCCATCTTGGAAAACATCTCGTCGGGCCCCGGGGATTTATTTTGTTTGAGTTTATCTATCTGTTTGATAATCATGTCCCTCGTGACAGTAATATTAATTAAATTGAATTTTTGAGAAAGTGAATAATTTTTAGTTTCTGGAATCTCATTTACGTCTTCTTGTGTAAAGATTGACAAAAAATAATCATTAATTGGAGAAAACATTTCCAGTTCGTTTTTCGCCAGTGGTCCTTTCCCAATTTTCAGAGGCCCTACTTTTTCCCTCACCTTCGCCCTATACACCTGAAAGAAACCATTTGAATTAGTCTTTGATTCATAAGAACATAAGAAGAAGAACGAAGGAACACTGCAGCAGGCCTACTGGCCCATGCGAGGCAGGTCCAAGTCTCCTACCGGCTTAAGCCAATGCACCCAACCTAGTCAGGTCAGGTCACCTTGACTTAAGGAAGGAACACGGCAACCGTCCTGGTAGCACAAGCTAATCAGGTCCAACTCACACCCACCCACACCCACTCATGTGTTTATCCAACCTATTTTTAAAGCTACACAACGTTCTGGCCTCTATAACTGTACTTGGGAGTTTGTTCCACTCATCCACAACTCTATTACCAAACCAGTACTTTCCTATATCCTTCCTGAATCTGAATTTTTCTAACTTAAAACCATTGCTGCGAGTCCTGTCTAGGCTAGATATTTTCAGCACACTACTTACATCCCCTTTATTTATTCCTGTCTTCCATTTATACACCTCAATCATATCCCCCCCTAATTCTACGTCTTTCTAGAGAGTGAAGATTCAGGGCCCTTAGTCTATCCTCATAAGGAAGGTTTCTGATACATGGGATCAACTTTGTCATCCTCCTTTGTACATTTTCCAGAGCATTTATATCCATTCTGTAATACGGTGACCAAAACTGTGCAGCATAATCTAAATGAGGCCTAACCAAGGATGTATAGAGTTGAAGAACAACCTGAGGACTCCTATTATTTATGCTTCTTGATATAAAGCCAAGGATTCTGTTAGCTTTATTGCGAACGCTTATGCACTGTTGTCTTGGTTTCAGATTACTGCTAACCAGAACTCCTAAATCTTTTTCGCAATCCGTAATATTAAGATCTACATTATTTAGTTTATATGTGGCATGGTTATTGTCCTGTCCAACATTTAGAACTTTGCATTTGTCTATATTAAACTGCATCTGCCACCTCTCCGACCACTGCATCAGTCTACTCAAATCTTCCTGGAGTGCTCTAATGTTCTCGTCAGAATGAATTCGACGACCTATTTTGGTGTCATCGGCAAACTTGCTGATGTCGCTCTTTATGCCCTCATCTATGTCGTTTATGTATATTGTGAACAGCAGGGGGCCCAACACTGACCCCTGTGGAACACCGCTCGTGACGCTTCCCCACTCTGATTTCTCCCCATTTATGCAAACTCTCTGCTGCCTATTTGTCAACCATGCCTCTATCCAGGAAAAAATTTCTCCTCCTATTCCATGTGCCTTAATTTTCCTCAATAGTCTCTGATGTGGGACCCTATCAAAAGCCTTACTGAAGTCCATGTACACAATATCATATTCATTACCATGATCTACCTCCTCAAATACCTTAGTGAAAAAAGTTAACAAATTCGTAAGGCAGGAACGCCCCTTTGTAAAACCATGCTGAGATTCGTTGATTAATTTATGCTTTTCAAGGTGGCTACGAACTGCCTCGGCAATTATTGATTCCATAAATTTTCCCACTATGGAGGTTAGGCTTATTGGTCTATAGTTTGAAGCTAAGGACCTGTCACCTGCTTTGAAAATAGGTATCACATTTGCCATTTTCCACTTATCTGGCACCATGCCAGTTTGTAGTGATATGTTGAAAAGATTAGCCAAAGGTTTGCTAAGCTCCTCTTTACATTCCTTTAGAACCCTTGCATACAGTTCATCAGGGCCTGGGGATTTGTTAGGTTTTAATTTATCTATTTTCCTAAGGACCATGTCACTTGTGACCCTAATCGTGCACAGTTTATTATCGTCCTGTTCCACATAATTTATCATTTCTGGAATATCGCTGGTATCCTCCTATGTAAAAACTGAGAGGAAGTATGTGTTAAAACTTCTACACATTTCCTTGTCACTGTCAGTGAGCTGACCCGAGGAACTTTTGAGTGGGCCAATCTTGTCCCTGATCTTACTTCCGTATACCTGAAAGAATCTTTTTGGGTTAGTCTTCGAATCTCTTGCAACTTTAACCTCATAATCTCTTTTTGCTTTTCTAATTCCTTTTTTTATTTCTCTCTTTAACTGAATATATCGATTTCTTAATTGCCCCTCTCCTCTTTTTTATTTGCCTATATATGCCTCTCTTTTGACCAATTAGATATTTTAATCTATTGTTCATCCATTTAGGATCATTTTTGTTTGATCTGATTTCCCTATTTGGAACATAATATGACTGAGCAGCTAGAACTATGCCCTGGAAAGCGTCAAATCGGCATCCATCACCACCTACCTGACCCTTAGTCAGGTCATTCCAGTTCAGCCCACCTAAGTAATTTTTCAGTCCTATGAAATCAGCCAAGCGGAAGTCAGGGACAGAGACTTGATTGCCATTATTAGGGGAATTCCATGATATATTAAAACTGAGTGATTTGTGATCACTTTCCCCAAGCTCATCATTAACCTCAAGATTATTAATTAGTGTTTCCCTACTGGCAAGAACCAAGTCAAGGAGGTTATTTCCCCTAGTTGGCTCTGTCACAAACTGTTTTAAAAAACAATCCTGGATCGTATCAAGAAAGTCACCTGACTCTAAATTTCCTGTCAAATTGCTCCAGTCAATCTGTCTATAGTTGAAATCTCCCATTAGCACAACATTTTCGTATGTAGATGCCTTACGAATTTCGTCCCATAGAAGTTTACTGCACTCCCTATCAAGATTTGGGGCCCTGTAAATCACACCCAAAATTAGTTTTTCTCGGCCCTCGAGAAGCTGTAACCAAACAGATTCAGTGGCTGACGCTTCTACTTTTATATCTTGTCTAACACAACAATTTAAATTGTCTCTGACATACATCGCTACTCCACCACCTTTCCTGTTGACCCTGTCAGTGTGGAATAATTTATAGCCTTGTATGTGACATTCAGAGGACATCTCTCTCTCTTTCAGATTGAGCCAGGTCTCTGTTATAGCAATAATATCTATGTTTCCTGCACTTGCAATTAATCTTAGCTCATCTATCTTATTTCTTACACTCCTGCTATTAGTATAGTAAACCTTAAGGGAGCTAGTCCCTTGCTGCCCTTTGCTGTCCCCCTTTGTTTGCTGACCTGATCTATTGTTTTTATTTATAACTTCATGCTGAATGCCTTTTATACATTTACTGTTTCGAACCCTAGTGTTGCAACCTGCTTGTTTCCCACACACACCCATACCTCTATCTTCTATCAGTTTAAAATCATAGGCATTTCACCAATGGCCTTCTCAATCGAGTCTGCAAGTGCTACCACCCCAGCCCCAGAGAGATGTACCCCATCCCTTGCATACATATCATGTTTGCCATAAAAGTTGTTCCAGTTGTCAATGAATGGGATTGCAAGTTCCTTGCAGTATCTGTCTAGCCAGCAATTTACACCAATTGCCCTAGACAGCCATTCATTTCCTACTCCCCTTCTAGGCAAGATGCTACATATGATTGGGATCCCTCCCTTAGACTTAATGAAATCTATAGCTGACCTGTACTTATCTAGCAGCTCTTCTCTCCTACCCTTCCCAATATCATTTCCACCAGCACTGAGACAGATAATGGGCTTGTTCCCATTACCTGACATGATATTATCCAGCCTGTTGACTATGTCCCCAACACCAGCTCCAGGGAAGCACACTCTATCTCTCATCTTCTTATTCCTATTACAAAAAGCACGGTCAATATATCTTACCTGAGAGTCACCAACCACAAGAATGCGCTTACCTCCATTAGCAGGGGCAGTAGTACCCTTACCTTCACTGGCCACTGAAGTACATTCATCCTGAAGAACAGAGAAGCGATTTCCTACCTTCAGATCTTCACTCTTAACTTTCCTTACACCGATGCGCCTCCCATTACTGTGAACCACTCGCCACTTGTAGCAGGTGCTGGGCTGCACCTCACTGCTGGTAGCCGTTGCTACCTCCCCACCTACAGCCTCCTCACAGCGAGAGACAGACTGCACCTCACTGCTAGAAGCCTCATTCCCCACAACTCCAGCCACCTCACACTCTCTCCCAGACCCATTGAGGTGGACCTTCAGCCTCCTAATCTCCTCCTCGTGATGTGAGAGGTACTGCGGTTGACCATGTTTATTAGTGGGTTTGTGATGCACCTTGAGGGAGAGTTTCTCCCCACTTCTCCAGATAATGACGTTCAAAAAATGGGCATCTCTCCTTGTTTTACTTTATAATGGCAAATTTAATTGAAGATTCTACCGAGATTTTGTTGGTAAGAAGTTTTAGGGTGTCGAAGCAGTAGATGTGTCTTAGTCACGTTACTTCTTCAGGAATATGAACTTTGAATCTTATTCGAAATGTTATGTTTACAGGATAGTTATAGTTGCGCTTTCTGGTAAGACATTGCCAAGCCGAATCTATACTTGAACATTAAGCTCTCAACAGAAATCTAATTAAAACCAACACACAGTTCGATCTCTCCGAGAAAGTCTTCGGCAGGAATGTGCGGGTGACTCCATCGTGAATATTCCGACGAAGGTCAACAACAGCTTGCAAACAGGTACCTTAGTAAATAATGATGCGGCTTTAAAACTGCGGGGTATCTCGTTCATCACACATGCGCCTTTAATCCTCTTAATGAAAACCCTTCGTGTCTAAAGTGAGCTGTGCTGACGGTTCCAAGGAGCTGTGAAAAGTATTTAATCAACAACATGGTATTCGGTGAAGAGCGCTGCCTATGCCTGAGGTTTTATGTCTAACTGGTATGCGAGTATATCTCCTTAAATTTCTTGTTAAGCTCCTCACAGACTTGTTGGTCATTCCTTGTGGGCTCTGATCGTTCCTTTCTTAACCTGATTACTTGGTCCTTTCCTGTTGCCTTCCTCCTGATGTGACAGTATACCAAATTTAGGTCGGATTTTACTTGCGATGCAATGTCATTCTCAA
>NC_091302.1:19745370-19780370 GCF_038502225.1 Cherax quadricarinatus
CAACACCCAGCTCTGCCCTCCAACCTTCTGAAACAGAACACAGCCAACACCCAGCTCTGCCCTCCAACCTTCTGAAGCAGAACACAGCCAACACCCAGCTCTGCCCTCCAACCTTCTGAAGCAGAACACAGCCAACACCCAGCTCTGCACTCCAACCTTCTGAAGCAGAACACAGCCAACACCCAGCTCTGCCCTCCAACCTTCTGAAGCAGAACACAGCCAACACCCAGCTCTGCCCTCCAGCCTTATGAAGCAGAACACAGCCAACACCCAGCTCTGCCCTCCAGCCTTCTGAAGCAGCAGAACACAGCCAACACCCAGCTCTGCCCTCCGACCTTCTCAAGCAGAACACAGCCAACACCCAGCTCTGCCCGCCAACCTTTTGAAGGAGAACACAGCCAACACTCAGCTCTGCCCGCCAACCTTCTGAAACAGAACACAGCCAACACCCAGCTCTGCCCTCCAACCTTCTGAAGCAGAACACAGCCAACACCAAGCTCTGCCCTCCAACCTTCTGAAGCAGAACACAGCCAACACCAAGCTCTGCCCTCCAACCTTCTGAAGCAGAACACAGCAAACACCTAGCTCTGCCCTCCAACCTTCGGAAACAGAACACAGCCAACACCCAGTTCTGCCCTCCATCCTTCTGAAGCAGAACACAGCCAACTCACAACACCGCCCTCCAGCCTTCTGAAGCAGAACACAGCCAACACCCAGCTCTGCCCTCCGACCTTCTGAAGCAGAACACAGCCAACACCCAGCTCTGCCCTCCGACCTTCTGAAGCAGAACACAGCCAACACCCAGCTCTGCCCTCCAACCTTCTGAAACAGAACACGGCCAACACCCAGCTCTGCCCTCCAACCTTCTGAAGCAGAACACAGCCAACACCCAGCACTGCATTCCAACCTTCTGAAGCAGAACTCAGCCAACACCCAGCTCTGCCCTCCAACCCTCTGAAGCAGAACACAGCCAACACCCAGCTCTGCACTCCAACCTTCTGAAGCAGAACACAGCCAACACCCAGCTCTGCACTCCAACCTTCTGAAGCAGAACACAGCCAACACCCAGCACTGCCCTCCAACCTTCTGAAGCAGAACACAGCCAACACCCAGCTCTGCCCTCCAACCTTCTGAAGCAGAACACAGCCAACACCCAGCTCTGCACTCCAACCTTCTGAAGCAGAACACAGCCAACACCAAGCTCTGCACTCCAACCTTCTGAAGCAGAACACAGCCAACACCCAGCTCTGCACTCCAACCTTCTGAAGCAGAACACAGCCAACACCCAGCTCTGCCCGCCAACCTTCTGAAACAGAACACAGCCAACACCCAGTTCTGCCCTCCAACCTTCTGAAGCAGAACACAGCCAACACCCAGCTGTGCACTCCAACCTTCTGAAGCAGAACACAGCCAACACCCAGCTGTGCACTCCAACCTTCTGAAGCAGAACACAGCCAACACCCAGCTCTGCCCTCCAACCTTCTGAAACAGAACACAGCCAACACCCAGCTCTGCCCTCCAACCTTCTGAAGCAGAATACAGCCAAGACACAGCTCTGCCCTCCAACCTTCTGAAACAGAACACAGCCAACACCCAGCTCTGCCCTCCAACCTTCTGAAGCAGAACACAGCCAACACCCAGCTCTGCACTCCAACCTTCTGAAGCAGAACACAGCCAACACCCAGCTCTGCACTCCAACCTTCTGAAGCAGAACACAGCCAACACCCAGCTCTGCCCTCCAACCTTCTGAAACAGAACACAGCCAACACCCAGCTCTGCCCTCCAACCTTCTGAAGCAGAACACAGCCAACACCCAGCTCTGCCCTCCAACCTTCTGAAGCAGAACACAGCCAACACCCAGCTCTGCACTCCAACCTTCTGAAGCAGAACACAGCCAACACCCAGCTCTGCCCTCCAACCTTCTGAAGCAGAACACAGCCAACACCCAGCTCTGCCCTCCAGCCTTATGAAGCAGAACACAGCCAACACCCAGCTCTGCCCTCCAGCCTTCTGAAGCAGCAGAACACAGCCAACACCCAGCTCTGCCCTCCGACCTTCTCAAGCAGAACACAGCCAACACCCAGCTCTGCCCGCCAACCTTTTGAAGGAGAACACAGCCAACACTCAGCTCTGCCCGCCAACCTTCTGAAACAGAACACAGCCAACACCCAGCTCTGCCCTCCAACCTTCTGAAGCAGAACACAGCCAACACCAAGCTCTGCCCTCCAACCTTCTGAAGCAGAACACAGCCAACACCAAGCTCTGCCCTCCAACCTTCTGAAGCAGAACACAGCAAACACCTAGCTCTGCCCTCCAACCTTCGGAAACAGAACACAGCCAACACCCAGTTCTGCCCTCCATCCTTCTGAAGCAGAACACAGCCAACTCACAACACCGCCCTCCAGCCTTCTGAAGCAGAACACAGCCAACACCCAGCTCTGCCCTCCGACCTTCTGAAGCAGAACACAGCCAACACCCAGCTCTGCCCTCCGACCTTCTGAAGCAGAACACAGCCAACACCCAGCTCTGCCCTCCAACCTTCTGAAACAGAACACGGCCAACACCCAGCTCTGCCCTCCAACCTTCTGAAGCAGAACACAGCCAACACCCAGCACTGCATTCCAACCTTCTGAAGCAGAACTCAGCCAACACCCAGCTCTGCCCTCCAACCCTCTGAAGCAGAACACAGCCAACACCCAGCTCTGCCCTCCAACCTTCTGAAGCAGAACACAGCCAACACCCAGCTCTGCACTCCAACCTTCTGAAGCAGAACACAGCCAACACCCAGCACTGCCCTCCAACCTTCTGAAGCAGAACACAGCCAACACCCAGCTCTGCCCTCCAACCTTCTGAAGCAGAACACAGCCAACACCCAGCTCTGCACTCCAACCTTCTGAAGCAGAACACAGCCAACACCAAGCTCTGCACTCCAACCTTCTGAAGCAGAACACAGCCAACACCCAGCTCTGCACTCCAACCTTCTGAAGCAGAACACAGCCAACACCCAGCTCTGCCCGCCAACCTTCTGAAACAGAACACAGCCAACACCCAGTTCTGCCCTCCAACCTTCTGAAGCAGAACACAGCCAACACCCAGCTGTGCACTCCAACCTTCTGAAGCAGAACACAGCCAACACCCAGCTGTGCACTCCAACCTTCTGAAGCAGAACACAGCCAACACCCAGCTCTGCCCTCCAACCTTCTGAAACAGAACACAGCCAACACCCAGCTCTGCCCTCCAACCTTCTGAAGCAGAATACAGCCAAGACACAGCTCTGCCCTCCAACCTTCTGAAACAGAACACAGCCAACACCCAGCTCTGCCCTCCAACCTTCTGAAGCAGAACACAGCCAACACCCAGCTCTGCACTCCAACCTTCTGAAGCAGAACACAGCCAACACCCAGCTCTGCCCGCCAACCTTCTGAAACAGAACACAGCCAACACCCAGCTCTGCCCTCCAACCTTCTGAAGCAGAACACAGCCAACACCCAGCTCTGCCCTCCAACCTTCTGAAACAGAACACAGCCAACACCCAGCTCTGCCCTCCAACCTTCTGAAGCAGAACACAGCCAACACCCAGCTCTGCACTCCAACCTTCTGAAGCAGAACACAGCCAACACCCAGCTCTGCCCTCCAACCTTCTGAAGCAGAACACAGCCAACACCCAGCTCTGCACTCCAACCTTCTGAAGCAGAACACAGCCAACACCCAGCTCTGCCCTCCAACCTTCTGAAGCAGAACACAGCCAACACCCAGCTCTGCACTCCAACCTTCTGAAGCCGAACACAGCCAACACCCAGCTCTGCCCTCCAACCTTCTGAAGCAGAACACAGCCAACACCCAGCTCTGCACTCCAACCTTCTGAAGCAGAACACAGCCGACACCCAGCTCTGCCCTCCAACCTTCTGAAGCAGAACACAGCCAACACCCAGCTCTGCACTCCAACCTTCTGAAGCAGAACACAGCCAACACCCAGCTCTGCCCTCCAACCTTCTGAAACAGAACACAGCCAACACCCAGCTCTGCCCTCCAACCTTCTGAAGCAGAACACAGCCAACACCCAGCTCTGCCCTCCAACCTTCTGAAGCAGAACACAGCCAACACCCAGCTCTGCACTCCAACCTTCTGAAGCAGAACACAGCCAACACCCAGCTCTGCCCTCCAACCTTCTGAAGCAGAACACAGCCAACACCCAGCTCTGCACTCCAACCTTCTGAAGCAAAACACAGCCAACACCCAGCTCTGCCCGCCAACCTTCTGAAGCAGAACACAGCCAACACCCAGCTCTGCCCTTCAAACTTCTGAAGCAGAACACAGACAACACCCAGCTCTGCCCTCCAGCCTTATGAAGCAGAACACAGCCAACACCCAGCTCTGCCCTCCAGCCTTCTGAAGCAGCAGAACACAGCCAACACCCAGCTCTGCCCTCCGACCTTCTCAAGCAGAACACAGCCAACACCCAGCTCTGCCCGCCAACCTTTTGAAGGAGAACACAGCCAACACTCAGCTCTGCCCGCCAACCTTCTGAAACAGAACACAGCCAACACCCAGCTCTGCCCTCCAACCTTCTGAAGCAGAACACAGCCAACACCAAGCTCTGCCCTCCAACCTTCTGAAGCAGAACACAGCCAACACCAAGCTCTGCCCTCCAACCTTCTGAAGCAGAACACAGCAAACACCTAGCTCTGCCCTCCAACCTTCGGAAACAGAACACAGCCAACACCCAGTTCTGCCCTCCATCCTTCTGAAGCAGAACACAGCCAACTCACAACACCGCCCTCCAACCTTCTGAAGCAGAACACAGCCAACACCCAGCTCTGCCCTCCGACCTTCTGAAGCAGAACACAGCCAACACCCAGCTCTGCCCGCCAACCTTCTGAAGCAGAACGCAGCCAACACTCAGCTATGCCCGGCAATCTTCTGAAACAGAACACAGCCAACACACAGCTCTGCCCGCCAACCTTCTGAAGCAGAACACATCCAACACCCAGCTCTGCCCTCCAACCTTCTGAAGCAGAGCACAGCCAACACCCAGCTCTGCCCTTCAAACTTCTGAAGCAGGAAACAGCCAACACCCATCTCTACCCTCCAACCTTCTGAAGCAGAGCACAGCCAACACCCAGCTCTGCCCTCCAACCTTCTGAAACAGAACTCAACAGACACCCAGCTCTGCCCTCCAACCTTCTGAAACAGAAAACATCCAACACCCAGCTCTGCCCTCCAGCCTTCTGAAGCAGAGCACAGCCAACACCCAGCTCTGTCCCCCAACCTTCTGAAGCAGAACACAGCCAACACCTAGCTGTGCCCTTCAAACTTTTGAAGCAAAACACAGCCAACACCCAGCTCTGCCCTTCAAACTTCTGAAGCAGAACACAGCCAACACCCAGCTCTGCCCTCCAACCTTCTGAAGCAGAACACAGCCAACTCCCAGCTCTGCCCTCCGTCCTTCTGAAGCAGAACACAGCCAACACCCAGCTCTGCCCTCCAACCTTCTGAAGCAGAGCACAGCCAACACCCAGCTCTGTCCTCCAACCTTCTGAAGCAGAACACAGCCAACACCTAGCTGTGCCCTTCAAACTTTTGAAGCAGAACACAGCCAACACCCAGCTCTGCCCATCAAACTTCTGAAGCAGAACACAGCCAACACCCAGCTCTGCCCTCCAACCTTCTGAAGCAGAACACAGCCAACACCCAGCTCTGCCCGCCGACCTTCTGAAGCAGAACACAGCCAACACCCAGCTTTGCCCTACAACCTTCTGAAGCAGAACACTGCCAACTCTAAGCTCTACCCTCCATCCTTCAGAAGCAGAACACAGCAAACACCCAGCTCTGCCCTCCAACCTTCTGAAGCAGAACACAGCCAACACCTAGCTGTGCCCTTCAAACTTTTGAAGCAGAACACAGCCAACACCCAGCTCTGCCCTTCAAACTTCTGAAGCAGAACACAGCCAACACCCAGCTCTGCCCTCCAACCTTCTGAAGCAGAGCACAGGCAACACCCAGCTCTGCCCTCCAACCTTCTGAAGCAGAACACAGCCAAAACCCAGCTCTGTCCTCCATCCTTCTGAAGCAGAACACAGCCAACACCCAGCTCTGCCCTGCAACCTTCTGAAGCAGAACACAGCCAAAACCCAGCTCTGTCCTCCATCCTTCTGAAGCAGAACACAGCCAACACCCAGCTCTGCCCTCCAACCTTCTGAAGCAGAACACAGTCAACACTCAGCACTGCCCTCCAACCTTTTGAAACAGAACACAGCCAACACCCAGCTCTGCCCTCCAATCTTCTGAAGCAGAACACAGACAACACCCAGCTCTGCCCTCCAACCTTCTGAAGCAGAACACAGCCAACACCCAGCTCTGCCCTCCATCCTTCTGAAGCAGAACACAGCTAACACCCAGCTCTGCCCGCTAAGCTTCTGAAACAGAACACAGCCAACACCCAGCTCTGCCCTCCAACATTCTGAAGCAGAACACAGCCAACACCAAGCTCAGCCGTCCATCCTTCTGAAGCAGAGCACAGTCAACACCCAGCTCTGTCCTTCAAACATCTGAATCAGAACACAGCCAAGACCCAGCTCTGCCCTCCAACCTTCTGAAGCAGAACACAGCCAATACCCAGCTCTTCCCTCCAACTTTCTGAAGCAGAACACAGCCAACACCCAGCTCTGCCCTCCAACCTTCTGAAGCATAACACAGCCAACACCCAGATCTGCCCTCCAACCTTCTGAAGCAGAACACAGCCAACACCCAGCTCTGCCCTCCAACCTTCTGAAGCAGAACATTGCCAACACCCAGTTCTGCCCACCAACCTTCTGAAGCAGAACACAGCCAACACCCATCACTGCCCTCCAACCTTCTGAAGCAGAACACAGCCAACACCCATCTCTGCCCTTCAACCTTATGAAGCTGAACACAGCCAACACCCAGCTCTGCCCTCCAACCTTCTGAAGCACAACACAGCCAACACCCAGCTCTGCCCGCCAACCTTCCGAAGCAGAACACAGCCAACACCCAGCTCTGCCCTCCAACCTTATGGAGCAGAACACTGCCAACACCCACCTCTGCCCTCCAACCTTCTGAAGTAGAACACAGCCAACTCCCAGCTCTGCCAGCCAATCTTCTGAAGCAGAACACAGCCAACACATAGATCTGCCCTCCAACCTTCTGAAGCAGAACTCAGCCAACACCCAGCTCTGCCCTCCAACCTTCTGAAGCAGAACACAGCCAACACCCAGCTCTGCCCTCCAACCTTCTGAAGCAGAACACAGCCAATACCCTGCACTGCCCTCCAATTTTCTGAAGCAGAACACAGCCAACACCCAGCTCTGCCCTCCAACCTTCTGAAGCAGAACACAGCCAATACCCTGCACTGCCCTCCAATCTTCTGAAGCAGAACACAGCAAACACTCAGCTCTGCCCTCCAACCTTCTGAAGCAGAACACAGCCAACATCCAGCACTGCCCTCCAACCTTCTGAAGCACAACACAGCCAACAACCAGCTCTGCCCTCCAACCTTCTGAAGCAGAACACAGCCAATACCCAGCACTGCCCTCCAACCTTCTGAAGCAGAACACGGCCAACACCCAGCACTGCCCTCCAACCTTCTGAAGCAGAACACAGCCAACACCCAGATCTGCACTCCAACCTTCTGAAGCAGAACACAGCCAACACCCAGCTCTGCACTCCAACCTTCTGAAGCAGAACACAGCCAACACCCAGCTCTGCACTCCAACCTTCTGAAGCAGAACACAGCCAACACCCAGATCTGCCGTCCAACGTTCTGAAGCAGAACACAGCCAACACCCAGCTCTGCCCTTCAACCTTCTGAAGCAGAACACAGCCAACACCCAGATCTGCCCTCCAACCTTCTGAAGCAGAACACAGCCAACACCCAGCTCTGCCCTCCAACCTTCTGAAGCAGAACACAGCCAACACCCAGATCTGCCCTCCAACGTTCTGAAGCAGAACACAGCCAACACCCAGCTCTGCCCTCCAACCTTCTGAAGCAGAACACAGCCAACACTTAGCTCTGCCTTCCAACCTTCTGAAGCAGAACACAGCCAACACCCAGCTCTGCCCTCCAACCTTCTGAAGCAGAACACAGCCAACACCCAGCTCTGCCCTCCAACCTTCTGAAGCAGAACACAGCCAACACCCAGCTCTGCCCTCCAACCTTCTGAAGCAGAACACAGCCAACACCCAGCTCTGCCCTCCAACCTTCTGAAGCAGAACACAGGCAACACCCAGCTCTGCCCTCCAACCTTCTGAAGCAGAACTCAGCCAACACCCAGCACTGCCCTCCAACCTTCTGAAGCAGAACACAGCCAACACCCAGCACTGCCCTCCAACCTTCTGAAGCAGAACACAGCCAACACCCAGTACTGCCCTCCAACCTTCTGAAGCAGAACACAGCCAACACCCAGCTGTGCACTCCAACCTTCTGAAGCAAAACACAGCCAACACCCAGCTCTGCACTCCAACCTTCTGAAGCATAACACAGCCAACACCCAGCTCTGCCCTCCAACCTTCTGAAGCAGAACACAGCCAACACCCAGCTCTGCACTCCAACCTTCTGAAGCATAACACAGCCAACACCCAGCTCTGCACTCCAACCTTCTGAAGCATAACACAGCCAACACCCAGCTCTGCCCTCCAACCTTCTGAAGCAGAACACAGCCAACACCCAGCTCTGCACTCCAACCTTCTGAAGCATAACACAGCCAACACCCAGCTCTGCCCTCCAACCTTCTGAAGCATAACACAGCCAACACCCAGCTCTGCACTCCAACCTTCTGAAGCATAACACAGCCAACACCCAGCTCTGCCCTCCAACCTTCTGAAGCATAACACAGCCAACACCCAGCTCTGCCCTCCAACCTTCTGAAGCAGAACACAGCCAACACCCAGCTCTGCCCTCCAAACTTCTGAAGCATAACACAGCCAACACCCAGCTCTGCACTCCAACCTTCTGAAGCAGAACACAGCCAACACCCAGCTCTGCCCGCCAACCTTCTGAAACAGAACACAGCCAACACCCAGCTCTGCCCTCCAACCTTCTGAAGCAGAACACAGCCAACACCCAGCTGTGCACTCCAACCTTCTGAAGCAGAACACAGCCAACACCCAGCTGTGCACTCCAACCTTCTGAAGCAGAACACAGCCAACACCCAGCTCTGCCCTCCAACCTTCTGAAACAGAACACAGCCAACACCCAGCTCTGCCCTCCAACCTTCTGAAGCAGAATACAGCCAAGACCCAGCTCTGCCCTCCAACCTTCTGAAACAGAACACAGCCAACACCCAGCTCTGCCCTCCAACCTTCTGAAGCAGAACACAGCCAACACCCAGCTCTGCACTCCAACCTTCTGAAGCAGAACACAGCCAACACCCAGCTCTGCCCGCCAACCTTCTGAAACAGAACACAGCCAACACCCAGCTCTGCCCTCCAACCTTCTGAAGCAGAACACAGCCAACACCCAGCTCTGCCCTCCAACCTTCTGAAACAGAACACAGCCAACACCCAGCTCTGCCCTCCAACCTTCTGAAGCAGAACACAGCCAACACCCAGCTCTGCACTCCAACCTTCTGAAGCAGAACACAGCCAACACCCAGCTCTGCCCTCCAACCTTCTGAAGCAGAACACAGCCAACACCCAGCTCTGCACTCCAACCTTCTGAAGCAGAACACAGCCAACACCCAGCTCTGCCCTCCAACCTTCTGAAGCAGAACACAGCCAACACCCAGCTCTGCACTCCAACCTTCTGAAGCCGAACACAGCCAACACCCAGCTCTGCCCTCCAACCTTCTGAAGCAGAACACAGCCAACACCCAGCTCTGCACTCCAACCTTCTGAAGCAGAACACAGCCGACACCCAGCTCTGCCCTCCAACCTTCTGAAGCAGAACACAGCCAACACCCAGCTCTGCACTCCAACCTTCTGAAGCAGAACACAGCCAACACCCAGCTCTGCCCTCCAACCTTCTGAAACAGAACACAGCCAACACCCAGCTCTGCCCTCCAACCTTCTGAAGCAGAACACAGCCAACACCCAGCTCTGCCCTCCAACCTTCTGAAGCAGAACACAGCCAACACCCAGCTCTGCACTCCAACCTTCTGAAGCAGAACACAGCCAACACCCAGCTCTGCCCTCCAACCTTCTGAAGCAGAACACAGCCAACACCCAGCTCTGCACTCCAACCTTCTGAAGCAAAACACAGCCAACACCCAGCTCTGCCCGCCAACCTTCTGAAGCAGAACACAGCCAACACCCAGCTCTGCCCTTCAAACTTCTGAAGCAGAACACAGACAACACCCAGCTCTGCCCTCCAGCCTTATGAAGCAGAACACAGCCAACACCCAGCTCTGCCCTCCAGCCTTCTGAAGCAGCAGAACACAGCCAACACCCAGCTCTGCCCTCCGACCTTCTC
This sequence comes from Cherax quadricarinatus, assembly GCF_038502225.1. NCBI lineage: Eukaryota > Metazoa > Arthropoda > Malacostraca > Decapoda > Parastacidae > Cherax > Cherax quadricarinatus. Next base: position 19,755,797 of record NC_091302.1, read on the forward strand.
AAGCAGAACACAGCCAACACCCAGCTCTGCCCGCCAACCTTTTGAAGGAGAACACAGCCAACACTCAGCTCTGCCCGCCAACCTTCTGAAACAGAACACAGCCAACACCCAGCTCTGCCCTCCAACCTTCTGAAGCAGAACACAGCCAACACCAAGCTCTGCCCTCCAACCTTCTGAAGCAGAACACAGCCAACACCAAGCTCTGCCCTCCAACCTTCTGAAGCAGAACACAGCAAACACCTAGCTCTGCCCTCCAACCTTCGGAAACAGAACACAGCCAACACCCAGTTCTGCCCTCCATCCTTCTGAAGCAGAACACAGCCAACTCACAACACCGCCCTCCAACCTTCTGAAGCAGAACACAGCCAACACCCAGCTCTGCCCTCCGACCTTCTGAAGCAGAACACAGCCAACACCCAGCTCTGCCCGCCAACCTTCTGAAGCAGAACGCAGCCAACACTCAGCTATGCCCGGCAATCTTCTGAAACAGAACACAGCCAACACACAGCTCTGCCCGCCAACCTTCTGAAGCAGAACACATCCAACACCCAGCTCTGCCCTCCAACCTTCTGAAGCAGAGCACAGCCAACACCCAGCTCTGCCCTTCAAACTTCTGAAGCAGGAAACAGCCAACACCCATCTCTACCCTCCAACCTTCTGAAGCAGAGCACAGCCAACACCCAGCTCTGCCCTCCAACCTTCTGAAACAGAACTCAACAAACACCCAGCTCTGCCCTCCAACCTTCTGAAACAGAAAACATCCAACACCCAGCTCTGCCCTCCAGCCTTCTGAAGCAGAGCACAGCCAACACCCAGCTCTGTCCCCCAACCTTCTGAAGCAGAACACAGCCAACACCTAGCTGTGCCCTTCAAACTTTTGAAGCAAAACACAGCCAACACCCAGCTCTGCCCGCCAACCTTCTGAAGCAGAACACATCCAACACCCAGCTCTGCCCTCCAACCTTCTGAAGCAGAGCACAGCCAACACCCAGCTCTGCCCTTCAAACTTCTGAAGCAGGAAACAGCCAACACCCATCTCTACCCTCCAACCTTCTGAAGCAGAGCACAGCCAACACCCAGCTCTGCCCTCCAACCTTCTGAAACAGAACTCAACAAACACCCAGCTCTGCCCTCCAACCTTCTGAAACAGAAAACATCCAACACCCAGCTCTGCCCTCCAGCCTTCTGAAGCAGAGCACAGCCAACACCCAGCTCTGTCCCCCAACCTTCTGAAGCAGAACACAGCCAACACCTAGCTGTGCCCTTCAAACTTTTGAAGCAAAACACAGCCAACACCCAGCTCTGCCCTTCAAACTTCTGAAGCAGAACACAGCCAACACCCAGCTCTGCCCTCCAACCTTCTGAAGCAGAACACAGCCAACTCCCAGCTCTGCCCTCCGTCCTTCTGAAGCAGAACACAGCCAACACCCAGCTCTGCCCTCCAACCTTCTGAAGCAGAGCACAGCCAACACCCAGCTCTGTCCTCCAACCTTCTGAAGCAGAACACAGCCAACACCTAGCTGTGCCCTTCAAACTTTTGAAGCAGAACACAGCCAACACCCAGCTCTGCCCATCAAACTTCTGAAGCAGAACACAGCCAACACCCAGCTCTGCCCTCCAACCTTCTGAAGCAGAACACAGCCAACACCCAGCTCTGCCCGCCGACCTTCTGAAGCAGAACACAGCCAACACCCAGCTTTGCCCTACAACCTTCTGAAGCAGAACACAGCCAACTCTAAGCTCTGCCCTCCATCCTTCAGAAGCAGAACACAGCAAACACCCAGCTCTGCCCTCCAACCTTCTGAAGCAGAACACAGCCAACACCTAGCTGTGCCCTTCAAACTTTTGAAGCAGAACACAGCCAACACCCAGCTCTGCCCTTCAAACTTCTGAAGCAGAACACAGCCAACACCCAGCTCTGCCCTCCAACCTTCTGAAGCAGAGCACAGGCAACACCCAGCTCTGCCCTCCAACCTTCTGAAGCAGAACACAGCCAAAACCCAGCTCTGTCCTCCATCCTTCTGAAGCAGAACACAGCCAACACCCAGCTCTGCCCTGCAACCTTCTGAAGCAGAACACAGCCAAAACCCAGCTCTGTCCTCCATCCTTCTGAAGCAGAACACAGCCAACACCCAGCTCTGCCCTCCAACCTTCTGAAGCAGAACACAGTCAACACTCAGCACTGCCCTCCAACCTTTTGAAACAGAACACAGCCAACACCCAGCTCTGCCCTCCAATCTTCTGAAGCAGAACACAGACAACACCCAGCTCTGCCCTCCAACCTTCTGAAGCAGAACACAGCCAACACCCAGCTCTGCCCTCCAACCTTCTGAAGCAGAACACAGCTAACACCCAGCTCTGCCCGCTAAGCTTCTGAAACAGAACACAGCCAACACCCAGCTCTGCCCTCGAACATTCTGAAGCAGAACACAGCCAACACCAAGCTCAGCCGTCCATCCTTCTGAAGCAGAGCACAGTCAACACCCAGCTCTGTCCTTCAAACATCTGAATCAGAACACAGCCAAGACCCAGCTCTGCCCTCCAACCTTCTGAAGCAGAACACAGCCAATACCCAGCTCTTCCCTCCAACTTTCTGAAGCAGAACACAGCCAACACCCAGCTCTGCCCTCCAACCTTCTGAAGCATAACACAGCCAACACCCAGATCTGCCCTCCAACCTTCTGAAGCAGAACACAGCCAACACCCAGCTCTGCCCTCCAACCTTCTGAAGCAGAACATTGCCAACACCCAGTTCTGCCCACCAACCTTCTGAAGCAGAACACAGCCAACACCCATCACTGCCCTCCACCCTTCTGAAGCAGAACACAGCCAACACCCATCTCTGCCCTTCAACCTTATGAAGCTGAACACAGCCAACACCCAGCTCTGCCCTCCAACCTTCTGAAGCACAACACAGCCAACACCCAGCTCTGCCCGCCAACCTTCCGAAGCAGAACACAGCCAACACCCAGCTCTGCCCTCCAACCTTATGGAGCAGAACACTGCCAACACCCACCTCTGCCCTCCAACCTTCTGAAGCAGAACACAGCCAACTCCCAGCTCTGCCAGCCAATCTTCTGAAGCAGAACACAGCCAACACATAGATGTGCCCTCCAACCTTCTGAAGCAGAACTCAGCCAAAACCCAGCTCTGCCCTCCAACCTTCTGAAGCAGAACACAGCCAACACCCAGCTCTGCCCTCCAACCTTCTGAAGCAGAACACAGCCAATACCCTGCACTGCCCTCCAATTTTCTGAAGCAGAACACAGCCAACACCCAGCTCTGCCCTCCAACCTTCTGAAGCAGAACACAGCCAATACCCTGCACTGCCCTCCAATCTTCTGAAGCAGAACACAGCAAACACTCAGCTCTGCCCTCCAACCTTCTGAAGCAGAACACAGCCAACATCCAGCTCTGCCCTCCAACCTTCTGAAGCACAACACAGCCAACAACCAGCTCTGCCCTCCAACCTTCTGAAGCAGAACACAGCCAATACCCAGCACTGCCCTCCAACCTTCTGAAGCAGAACACGGCCAACACCCAGCACTGCCCTCCAACCTTCTGAAGCAGAACACAGCCAACACCCAGATCTGCACTCCAACCTTCTGAAGCAGAACACAGCCAACACCCAGCTCTGCACTCCAACCTTCTGAAGCAGAACACAGCCAACACCCAGCTCTGCACTCCAACCTTCTGAAGCAGAACACAGCCAACACCCAGATCTGCCCTCCAACGTTCTGAAGCAGAACACAGCCAACACCCAGCTCTGCCCTTCAACCTTCTGAAGCAGAACACAGCCAACACCCAGATCTGCCCTCCAACCTTCTGAAGCAGAACACAGCCAACACCCAGCTCTGCCCTCCAACCTTCTGAAGCAGAACACAGCCAACACCCAGATCTGCCCTCCAAAGTTCTGAAGCAGAACACAGCCAACACCCAGCTCTGCCCTCCAACCTTCTGAAGCAGAACACAGCCAACACTTAGCTCTGCCTTCCAACCTTCTGAAGCAGAACACAGCCAACACCCAGCTCTGCCCTCCAACCTTCTGAAGCAGAACACAGCCAACACCCAGCTCTGCCCTCCAACCTTCTGAAGCAGAACACAGCCAACACCCAGCTCTGCCCTCCAACCTTCTGAAGCAGAACACAGCCAACACCCAGCTCTGCCCTCCAACCTTCTGAAGCAGAACACAGGCAACACCCAGCTCTGCCCTCCAACCTTCTGAAGCAGAACTCAGCCAACACCCAGCACTGCCCTCCAACCTTCTGAAGCAGAACACAGCCAACACCCAGCACTGCCCTCCAACCTTCTGAAGCAGAACACAGCCAACACCCAGCACTGCCCTCCAACCTTCTGAAGCAGAACACAGCCAACACCCAGCTGTGCACTCCAACCTTCTGAAGCAAAACACAGCCAACACCCAGCTCTGCACTCCAACCTTCTGAAGCATAACACAGCCAACTCCCAGCTCTGCCCTCCAACCTTCTGAAGCAGAACACAGCCAACACCCAGCTCTGCACTCCAACCTTCTGAAGCATAACACAGCCAACACCCAGCTCTGCACTCCAACCTTCTGAAGCATAACACAGCCAACACCCAGCTCTGCCCTCCAACCTTCTGAAGCAGAACACAGCCAACACCCAGCTCTGCACTCCAACCTTCTGAAGCATAACACAGCCAACACCCAGCTCTGCCCTCCAACCTTCTGAAGCATAACACAGCCAACACCCAGCTCTGCACTCCAACCTTCTGAAGCATAACACAGCCAACACCCAGCTCTGCCCTCCAACCTTCTGAAGCATAACACAGCCAACACCCAGCTCTGCCCTCCAACCTTCTGAAGCAGAACACAGCCAACACCCAGCTCTGCCCTCCAACCTTCTGAAGCATAACACAGCCAACACCCAGCTCTGCTCTCCAACCTTCTGAAGCATAACACAGCCAACACCCAGCTCTGCCCTCCAACCTTCTGAAGCATAACACAGCCAACACCCAGCTCTGCCCTCCAACCTTCTGAAGCATTACACAGCCAATACCCAGCTCTGCCCTCCAACCTTCTGAAGCATAACACAGCCAACACCCAGCTCTGCCCTCCAACCTTCTGAAGCAGAACACAGCCAACACCCAGCTCTGCACTCCAACCTTCTGAAGCATAACACAGCCAACACCCAGCTCTGCCCTTCAACCTTCTGAAGCAGAACACAGCCAACACCCAGCTCTGCACTCCAACCTTCTGAAGCAGAACACAGCCAACACCCAGCTCTGCACTCCAACCTTCTGAAGCAGAACACAGCCAACACCCAGCTCTGCACTCCAACCTTCTAAAGCAGAACACAGCCAACACCCAGCTCTGCACTCCAACCTTCTGAAGCATAACACAGCCAACACCCAGCTCTGCACTCCAACCTTCTGAAGCATAACACAGCCAACACCCAGCTCTGCACTCCAACCTTCTGAAGCATAACACAGCCAACACCCAGCTCTGCCCTCCAACCTTCTGAAGCATAACACAACCAACACCCAGCTCTGCCCTCCAACCTTCTGAAGCAGAACACAGCCAACACCCAGCTCTGCCCTCCAACCTTCTGAAGCATAACACAGCCAACACCCAGCTCTGCACTCCAACCTTCTGAAGCAGAACACAGCCAACACCCAGCTCTGCCCTCCAACCTTCTGAAGCAGAACACAGCCAACACCCAGCTCTGCCCTCCAACCTTCTGAAGCATAACACAGCCAACACCCAGCTCTGCACTCCAACCTTCTGAAGCAAAACACAGCCAACACCCAGCTCTGCCCGCCAACCTTCTGAAGCATAACACAGCCAACACCCAGCTGTGCACTCCAACCTTCTGAAGCAGAACACAGCTAACACCCAGCTCTGCCCTCCACCCTTCTGAAGCATAACACAGCCAACACCCAGCTCTGCACTCCAACCTTCTGAAGCAGAACACAGCCAACACCCAGCACTGCCCTCCAACCTTCTGAAGCATAACACAGCCAACACCCAGCTCTGCACTCCAACCTTCTGAAGCAGAACACAGCCAACACCCAGCTCTGCACTCCAACTGCTCCAACACCTCACCTCACCCTCAGTATTGAATTGTGTTTTCTCTTCTCCGTATTGAATTAAAAACAGCTGGTTGTTGAAAGGACTCATCAGTATATGTCCTGGTTACTACCTGTATTCTTCATGATATATATGTTACATTTGAGAGAGAGAGACAGAGAGAGAGAGAGAGAGAGAGAGAGAGAAGGAGAAAGAGAGAGAGAGAGAGAGATCAAAGATAAATAATGCAAATATCGCACTGTCATCCAGTTACAATTATCGTCTTTAATATTCTTCGTCAGAGAGAATGACTAATAATTACATCATTTAACTCGAATACTTCCTCTTAGGCCCTTAACTAAAGCAGTGTGTATTAGTATAACATACATATATCGATAACTCTTCTTCCAATCATCGCGTTTGCTACAACACTAAATGTGCTGTCTCATGTCTTCGTTCATAAGTATTTAGTGTTTACTTTAGGCGAGGTGTTACCACAAGTCTCCATCGGCGCATCTTCCGTGTGGCAAAGTGTACAGCTCACCAATAAACAGCAAGAAACTATACTGATTCAAGGCTATAATCATGGGATGACTCTAGAATTATATGCAAAGGACGAGGTAATTAGTCGCTCAGTCTTGGAATTGATGAAGAGGATCGTATTCTTGAAGAATCTTGAAGATTGACTAATTACCTCGTCTTTTGTATATAGTTCTACAGTGTTCCCATTATATCCTTGAATTTGTATTGATAACGCCACAGGATAGCGAGGCGTGTAGAAGTAAAGATACCCAGACGTTGTACATGTGTCTAACTCTTCATCTTGACTGTAGTACAAACCATTCATGTACAACAAAAAACTAAGACAGAAATGTAGCGACAGCAGCCAGATGGTGGATACATTAGTCATGTAGCTACAAGAGACTAGATGAGCAACGCAAATTTATTGATGACAGAAGAGAGCAGCAAGACAAGATCTTGTTTTCGCCAGTGTCAATGTGCCGTTAAGGACATTGAAAATAAGAGATGTCTACAGTCTAAGCGATCACACATTATCAAGATTTCATTACTTTGCCCAAGTGAACCTGTAGATTAACACAACACGGGATGAAAAGGAGGAACCAGTCTTCCAAAGATAATGTTATACAGGTATACGAAAATTCCTGAAGAATATTAAGTAAGAAAGGAAACTAGAAGGAAAGGCAATGACTGTAGCTGGAAATCGCCGGAAGAGAAGAAATTTATGCTCTCAATCAGAAGAAGCAGTAGCAAATACAGAGTGATCCCATGATTCAAAGAGAGGTGCAGAGAGCCAATAGGTAAAGGTGCAAGAGAGTGAAAAAGAAGAACATAGGAAAACAAGGAAATGAGCAAAAGAGCATGGGTGAGAATAACAAAACAGTGAGAGCCAAGACTAAAACATATTTTCTGTACAGCCAAATCATAAGGAAGACAACAGTAAAGATCCAGGTATTATTAATGAAGAAGAAAGGTGATTTCACAAACGACGAGCAGGAACTCTACTTAGAAATGAATGAAAGATCCAAGGAGAAATTCTTGGAAGAAATAGAGGCAATACCTGAGAGTCAGATATGAAGAGTACTCCAACGATTACTGGTCACAAAACAAACAACAGGAGAACCGGTTGTGGATAAATGGTTGAGAGAACCGACAGGTTCATAAATGAGACACATATGCAACACTTGGGTAACTTTATTGAGTAAACGTTTCGCCACGCAATGGCTTCGTCAGTCCTGTACAAAGAAGAATAGTAAAGATCAGAAGGAGCTTTAGGTAATCACTCCCTCGGCCTGGAGTCGATGTAATCAGTCCATCAATCTTGAAAAGAATACAGCATATGCTTTATTATTTTCTATGACACGCTAACAGAATACAGCCAAGAGAGAGAAAGAGAAAAGAGATGGGCAAACTGCATATTTTTTAATTATAAGAAGACCTTTTATACAGTCTCCCACAAGAGACTGGGACTAAAGCTAGAGAATTAGGCAGAAATAAAGGAGAATGAACTGCAATTAATCAAAGAATGTCTAACAGGATGGAAACAATGAGTAACTGTCCTGGAAAGGTTATTAAAATGGGGAAGGGTGACCAGTGGGGTTCTAAAAGAGACAGTGCCGAGATCAGAATTACTTCTTATTTAAGTAAATGACTTAATGAAAGAAATAGAATCAGAGGTATCTCTCTCTCTTTTCAGATGATTTGGAAACTACTACTGAGAAGAAAACAAACATGAAAAGACTAGGAAAGACTACAAACGGACCTGGCCAACCTGCATGGTTGGTTTGGCTAGTGAGTATTAGAGTTTAACCCCTGGAAATATAATGCTTTAAATTTTTGGAAGAAAGCACAGATTACCTAAGCAAACGTTGCAAACCTCAGAAGCTACAGAGAAAAGTTTTAAGGAGCCGAAACTGACGACACCAGAAGAGATATGATAAAATACAAATTACTCTGTCGGTTTTCTAAACCATTTAACAAATACAAATTACTCCTTAAAGTAAATATAATAAATAGGGATAGAGTGTTTGAGAGGCAGGAGACATGCAGAGGAGAGCACAGCGGCACAGTTATAGGTAAAGTTGAGTAATGGGAATGTCACAAAGTTTTTTCTTCATGGTCAAGGTGCTCGGGAGGAATGACTGGAAGAAGAAATAGCGGAGCCAGGCTCCATACAGAGTCTAAAATCTGTACATGTATATGACAGGATCCAAGTAACAAGAAGGGACTCATTGCAGGTTAAGGGACAGATTCAGGACCTAAGACCCAACCCCTGTAACCACATATAGGTAAGCAAACATTAGTAAAAATAAACATGGACTCACGGGCACACACACACACACACACACACACACACACACACACACACACACACACACACACACACACACACACACACACACCACAGTGAAGAGGCGGGACCAGGAGCTGTGAAACGACCCTTGGAACCACAATTAGGTGAGTACGCGCACACACGCACACACACAGGGGTTGGACAAGAATGGTATATAATACTGACAAGATGAAATTAAGACACATGTGCAACATCTGGGTATCTTTATTGTAGACGTTTCGCCATCCAGTGGCTTTATCAATACAAATTCCAGGACATAACTTGAAGACAGTAGGACTATATACAGAAGATGAGGTAATCAGTCCCTCAACCTAGGAGTAGGTGCGAAGAGCACCATAGTCGTGGTGATTCTGAAGCAGAAGCAAGGAGCCTGACGCTTATATACTAACGTCAGGTGTAGCAGACGAGGGCATAGTCACTTGTAGGCGGGATTCCCCAGTGGAAGTAGGTCCTTCCCAAAGAGATTGGTTAGTTGTAGTAGTAGTTGTCGTAGTCGTGAAGGTTATGTACATGTCCTCAGAATCTAAGCGCCAGGCTCCTTGCTTCTGCTTCAGAATCTCCATGACTGTGGTGCTCTTCGCACCTACTCCTAGGTTGAGGGACTGATTACCTCATCTTCTGTATATAGTCCTACTGTCTTCAAGTTATGTCCTGGAATTTGTATTGATAAAGCCACTGGATGGCGAAACGTCTACAGTAAAGATACCCAGATGTTGCACATGTGTCTTAATTTCACACACAGGGGTGTTAGGAAGTATTTTTTCAGTCATAGAGTTGCCAGGAAGTAGAACAGTCTGGAGACTGATGTATTGGAGGCAGGTACCATACACAGCTTTAAGAAGAGGTATGATAAGGCTCATGGAGCAAGGAGAGAGTGAGCATACTGGGGACTATTGAAGAGGAGGGGCCAGGAAGTATGAATCGACTCCTGCAACCACATTTATATGAGTACAATTAGGTGAGTACACACACACACACACACACACACACACACACACACACACACACACACACACACACACACACACGACAAGAGAAAGACGGGCCTGGGAAGTAAGAGTGGATGGAAGAGCTATGCACAAAGATAGACCAAGTATGGAACAACAAACTAGGCAAGCTTACCGCGAGAATTGGGAAAATGATGGATGCAGAGAAGAAGTGGGAGATGCAAGCTGAAGCTGCAGAAGCCAAGATACGAACCCCAGAAGACAAAGAAAGCATGCTAAAGCGAGATATAGGGACAATAACCAGAGGGGTCATGGCATCTGGAGTAAGTACACCAATATTAAACAAGGGGTTTAAAGGAAAGAAAGGAGACAAATCTTACACTGAGGCCCTAACAGGCCACCAGGAAAAGTCGAGGAATGAAGGGGGCACACTGCTGGGCTCAGGGACAGCAGTATGTGGGGGGGGAGGGCTAGATGGAGGAAACAGGCCCCATGCAGAGGCATGAGCAGGCCACCTGGAGGTACAGGAAATAATAATGGAGGTGATGGATTGGTATAAACGGGACCCAAAGACACGAAGAGAAAAGCAATGGGAAGAGAGGAGGGAGAGGTCAGTCTTTATCCACGGGTTTCAGGAAAGTGAAGGGAGAATGTATGAAGAAAGATGGCAGAAAGAAAAACTAGAGATTGAATATATCATCAAACAAACAAGAGAGGAAGACATGTCTGAGCTGATAAATTTTAAATGAATAGGTAGGTACTCAAAGGAGAGAAATCGGCCAGTCATACTGATTTTCAAGACAGAAACAGTGCGGGACAAGATCCTGCAGGAGAAACCACGGCTAAAGAAATCAATAACATAACAGGTGTTCCTAGTCCGAGACAAAACGAGGACAGAACGACAACAGCTGAGAGAGAGGACACAGACAAAAGTGGCAAGAAAGAGAGACAAGTCTTGTCAATAGAGAACAACCAGAGTCGAGTGGAGCAGAGAACAAAAAAATCACAGAACCACCCTCAGAATCCAGCAACAAAACACATTAGCCCAACACAAATCACACCCCACACTCACAACCCCCACTCCACAATATGCAGTAGAACCTCATAGCACCTTGCCATGCCAACCACCCCACAATCCCCACAAATGCCCCCAGAATATAGTGTTGGAAAGGAAACTGAAGGTATGGTACTCCAATGCTGATGGTATAACGAACAAGTGGGAGGTTTGGCACGAAAGAATCACAGAGACGTCACCAGACATCATAGCCCTCACAGAAACCAAGCTCTCAAGAATGATAAACTCCATCTTTCCAACTGGATATCAGATCCTGAGGAAAGACAGAGTGAACACGGGGGTGGGTGAAGGAGTGGCATTGCTCATCATAAACTAATGGGATTTTGAGGAGCTGGAGAGAGGAGACAGAGGAAAAGCAAGGGACTACATAATAGGAACACTTCAGACCTGAGGTCCCAAGGTGGTGATTGCAGTGATGTATAACCCACCACAGAACAGCAGGAGGCCAAGACAAGAATATGATGAGAGTAACAAAGAGACGGTTGACACACTGGCTGAAGTAGCCAGAAGGGCCCATGTGAGCAGGGCAAAGATACTGATTGTGGGTGACATCAATCACAAAGAAATCGACTGGGAAAACTTGGAGCCACATGAGGGCCAAGAAACGTGGAGAGCTAAGATGTTGGAGGTGGCACTGGGAAACCTCATGCACCAACACGTTAGAGACACTACCAGAAGAAGGGAGAGGAATAACCAGCAGGACTGGACCTAATATTCACCTTGAGTAGTGCAGATATTGAGAACATCACATATGAAAGGCTCTTCGGAGCTGGTGATCATATGGTTCTAAGCTGTGAATACATAACAGAGTTACAAATGGAGAAAGAGGTAGGAAGGGCAGGACGAATGAAGTCGAACTACCATAGAAGGGACTACATAGTCACGAGAAACTTCCTGCACAAGGCTCAGTGGGACAGAGAATTTGCAGGGAATTCAGTAAATGAGATGATGGAATATGTAACAACAATATACAAGGAAGCGGAGGAGAGGTTTCTACCCAAGGACAACAGACATAATGGGAAGGCCAGGACGAGCCCTTGGTTCATCCAAATGTGTAGAGAGGCAAAAACAAAGTGCTCTAGAAAATGCAGGAAATGCTGAAAGCAAAGGATGTTCCTAAGATGGGACACAGCAACACAGGGTCACAATTGAAAGATGAAGACTCAGATGAGCCAGAGGGATCTTAGGATGCATTTCTTCTGTCAGAGAGTTGTGAGAAAGTAGAATAGTCTGGAAAGTGAAGTAGTGGAGGAAGGTACCATACATAGCTTTAAGAAGAGGTATGATAAAGACTCATGGAGCGGGGAAAAAAGTGGACATAGTAGCGGTCAGTGAAGAGGCGGGGCAGGAGCTATGTCTCGACCTGTAAAACTACAATTAGGTGAGTACACACACACAAACACAAACACACACACAAACACACACAAACACACACACACACACACACACACACACACACACACACACACACACACACACACACACACACACACACATACACACACACAGAGTGGGCACCTGTGACCAGCGGGGTCCCACAGGGGTCAGTCCTAGAACCAGTGCTGTTTCTGGTATTTGTAAATGACATGAGGGAAGGAATAGACTCCGAAGTTTCCCTGTTTGCAGATGACGTGAAGTTGATGAGAAGAATTCATTCGATCGAAGACCAGGCAGAACTACAAAGGGATCTGGACTGGCTGCCGACCTGGTCCAGCAATTGGCTCCTGGAGTTCAGCCCCACCAAGTGCAAAGTCATGAAGATTGGGGAAGGGCAAAGAAGACCGCAGACGGAGTACAGTCTAGGGGGCCAGAAACTACAAACCTCACTCAAGGAAAAAGATCTTTGGGTGAGCATAACAACAGGCACATCTCCTGAAGCGCACATCAACCAAATAACTGCTGCAGCATATGGGCGCCTAGCAAACCTCAGAACAGCATTCCGACATCTTAATAAGGAATCGTTCAGGACCATGTACATCGTGTACGTTAGGCCCATATTGGAGTATGCGGCACCAGTTTGGAACCCACACCTAGCCAAGCACGTAAAGAAACTAGAGAAAGTGCAAAGGTTTGCAAGAAGACTAGTCTCAGAGCTAAGAGGTATGTCCTACGAGGAGAGGTTAAGGGAAATCAACCTGACGACACTGGAGGACAGAAGAGATAGGGGGGACATGATAACGACATACAAAATACTGAGAGAAATTGACAAGGTTGACAAAGACAGGATGTTCCAGAGATTGGACACAGTAACAAGGGGACACAGTTGGAAGTTGAAGACACAGATGAATCACAGGGATGTTAAGAAATATTTCTTCAGCCACAGAGTAGTCAGTAAGTGGAATAGTTTGGGAAGCGATGTAGTGGAGGCAGGATCCATACATAGCTTTAAGCAGAGGTATGATAAAGCTCAAGGTTCGGGGAGAGTGACCTAGTAGCGACCAGTGAAGAGGCGGGACCAGGAGCTTGGACTCGACCCCTGCAACCTCAACTAGGTGAGTACACACACACACGCACACACGTACTTGGTTCAGCTCAGTATACAGCGCACACATACAACTCTAAAAGTTTGCTTGAAGCTATTAGCACTCAACTAGGTAAGTAACTTTTCTAAACGTACAAGTCACACCAATTTCAGCAGCTGTATCCGCTGAAACAACACTACTCGTTCGCTTTCAGTATTCATCTATACGCAAATTGCTCACCTATGAACCAATACTACTCTATACAGACTTTCTCAATATTTTTACCTAGTAAATTGCGTAGTCCATGTCATAAATGCTTTAATCTCCTTAATTGTTTCCTGAGCAATTAAATTCTCTTTTTGTTCTTCGGGTCACAAGTATCTTTTACCTCTTTGGCAGCTATTGAGGATGAATTTTCTCTTACCCTGCGCAGTTCTAACCTTGATTACTGCAGCCATATGTTAGGATCTTCACTACACTGCTACTGTCTGCACACTGCAGCCATATGTTAGGATCGTCACTACACTGCTACTGTCTGCACACTGCAGCCATATGTCAGGATCTTCACTACACTGTTACTGTCTGCACACTGCAGCCATATGTTAGGATCTTCACTACACTGTTACTGTCTGTACACTAAAAGACTCAACACATTACGCCTATGATTCCATTTTAAAGTTATTTATTAAAATTCTAATAATAACAAGATGAGTTTTGATAGGTGCGTGATCTGCAAGAAGTGTTCTTCCTCTCCTAAAATCCCATCCAGTTACCTGATTTCTTTGCAATCGTGTTATTACGATTTCGGGCCTCAACTCCTTAACATTTCAATATAGTATCTCACACAACTAAATATATATTTATTTTTTAAGTTACAAATTAGCATATACAGAGTCCAATAATAACTCGAACTCTCCTTTAAGAAATATACCTTCAAATTTTTAAAGATTAATGCTGCATAAAAACTTGGAGTAATAAAGTAGGAAAGCATCTGAAATAAGACAAAAAGCTCCAAGAATTAGTAAATAATTTTTTTTCTGGTATTCCAAAATAATATTCACTTTGAGTAACTAAAGTGTAATGAATATTTGTCACTGCTCGGTATTAACCCATATGGAGACGGAAACACAGGTTTCTGGAGTTTATCTGGAGAGAGTTCCGGGGGTCAACGCCCCCGCGGCCCGGTCTGTGACCAGGCCTCCTTAGGTCAGTGTCCCAGGATGCGACCCACACCAGTCGACTAACACCCAGGTACCCATTTTACTGATGGGGAACATAGACAACAGGTGGAAAGAAACACGTCCAATGTTTCTACTCTGGCTGGGAATCGAACCCAGGCCCTCACCGTGTGAAGCGAGAGCGTTAACCACCAGGTGGTTGATTGATCTGTGTATTTCGATCACTTTCTATGATTTGCTGAAGAGGATCCCAAAAGTTGGTCGAAATATACAGATTAGTCAACCTCCTGTGTTTCTGTCTCGATGTGGGTTCTTCTTCAGAATTATTCTCTTTATTTTCATCACTCAGTGAAATTAGGAAAGATATTTTCATAGAGCATTGAACGTTCTCTGAAAGGCGATGCAAACATGGGTTGTAGGAATTTTTTTCTTCTCTTATCGTTTCTGTACGTTAAAATGAGGATACACACGCTCTGATCCTCTTCTAACTTTAGCAACAGGTGAATCCTATTTCAGAAAAGGTTTGCAAGGTTATTGCTCTGTGAAGGAGCGAATTTTCTCCACTTTCTTCCACCTCTTAAGCTCTGTATATCTCGCTGGTGTGGCGACCTTACTGTTTGACTTAAGTGTGATGAATGGTTTTGAAAACCGACAAGTTGAAGAATTGAGACACTTATGTGTTCAGTCCATCACTCTTGTACAGTGATGGGCTGAACACATCGATTCCAGGTTGAGGGACTGATTACCTCATACTTCTACTCTCCTTACCCATTTCTACTTTGTATTGGACTGATGAAGCCACTGTGAGGCGAAACGTTTCTTCAATAAAGATTCCCATGTGTTGCATGTTTGACTTAAAATTATTTTTTAAAGAGGTTTACAGGATATTAAAAGCGGGAATATAACTTCAACAACAAAAGCGTCAAAATAAGGAAGTTCCTTCCATTATCCTGCATGTTGAATCTCATCAAATCTAACTTTGCCACAGTGGCAAAACTACATAATAACTGTCGTGTGGCTTTTTTTCAAAGTTTTAGTTGCAAGATTTCTTTCAAGGTTGTAAGCATTAAAAAATATAACTAAAAAAAAAAAACAAGGAAAATTATAAAAATTATGATTTTATCATTTAAATTTGCCAAAATTTAGTTGGGTTTGTTTTAACAGAATATACTAAACAAATACACAATTATTATTATTATTATTATCACAGAAAGAGATAAACCGACAAGGGTTACGCAGCGTTGCAGGGCACAAAATAGTGCCAGGGATATAAAAAGATAGGTGGAGAGGGGATCAGAGGTGAGGGGTGAAAAGGGCTGGAAGGGACACTAAGGGTTATGTGTCAAAGTTCGTATAGTAAAGCAGTTGCTGACAAAAAGTCAAAAAGTGATTGTAAGTCGAAGGCAGGGTCGTCTGCAAGAAGGGAAGATAAGGTAAGAGAGGTAGTGCGGCGGCGCCGTTGGAGGTAAATCCTGCTAAGCGCTCGCTGGTAAGCTGGGCAATCTACAAGAAAGTGAAGAACCGAAATAAGGACCCAACAAACCTCACAGTGAGAAATAGGATGTCGTTTCATGGGTAAGGCGAATATGGCCGATGCGGAGATGGGAGAGCACAGTCTCCCGAGTACGGCAATGGTGCCAAGAAGATGGCCACAAACCTAAAATCAGTTTAATAGTGTGCAATTTGTTATGGTGCATGCCCGACCACCGTTGTTGCCAACGGCCGCGAAGATGGGCAGAGATGACTAAAATAATCCCTAAACAGAATACCTCTACAGGAAACCGGAAGATCAATGTACCACTGACCGCGCAGAAGCATCCGCCTGTTCATTGCCCTGCACATCAACGTGTCCAGGGACTCAACAGAAAACGACGTCTTTCTTTTTGCTAGCCACACGGTGCAACCATAGTTGAATACGAAGGACCAATGGATGAGGGGAATCAAATTGTTTAATGGCTTGTAAAGAGCTGAAGGAATCTGAAATGATCACAGACGTCGAAGTAGACATGTAACACGGAGAAGCGCTATGAGGATGGCATACAACTTGACAGTAAAAATACTAGCCGAGACTAACAAACGACCTCAGACAACATCGTCAGGAAACACCGCCGCGAACCCAACACAGTCAGAAAATTTAGAACCATTTGTATAAACACCGACAGCATGAGCATGCGACCGGAAGTGATAAAAAAAATGAGAACGAGAAGCAGTCATAAGTAGGAGAGCTTTGGTGCACGGTACTAGGGGAGAACAGACACTAACCGTCGGAACCTTCAAAGGAGGAAGGAAAAAGGCAGACTCTAAATGAACATACAAGGGAAGCAACTGGAGAGAAGACTGGAGTGAGTGAAGATGATGAGAAAACGGTCGGAGTAAACAAGGGCGCCGAACAAATGATGGGCTTCTACTAACGTCTGAGACCAACGTATACATAGAAGGAACACGAAAGTCATGAGAGCGGACAAAGTAACGAAGGCAATGAGCATCACGATGATCAGCTAAAGAAAGAACATTCGCCTCAGCATATAGGCTTTCAACAGGAGATGAACGAAAGGCACAAGCTTTTAACGTAGACCTTGATGATGAAGGGGATGTAACTTAGAAAGAGTTGAAGGAGAAGCAGTAGAATAGACTTTGTCGCCATAATCCAGCTTGGACAAGAGAGTCCGGCGATCTACTCCTCATGAATGATGCGCAAGAATTTTAAGGAGATTCAGCCGACCACAGCAAGTTGCCTTCAAAGAGGAAATGTGAGGTTTCCATGTCAACCGGCGATTGAAGAGAAGGCCAAGAAACTTGACCGTATCACATTCTGTAATATGTGAGCCATATAAATACAATGGAATATCTGGGAAGAGGACGTCTAGTGAAGGTAATGAAATTGGTTTTCGTATTAGAAAATTTAAATCCATGAGAAGTGGCCCAACGTGAAACCCAGTCAATCGCATTCTGAAGGGAGGCAGCTACCAGGCGACAGTTAGCGCCTGCGGCGTCATCCACATAATGTAACGACCAAATATGAGATGGAAGAATGGAAGGTAGGTCGTTTATAGCCAAGCGAATAAGGGTAATGCTAAGGACATAACCTTATGGGACTCCCTCGGCCTGAACATTCTGAGGAAAGCGAGGCGCCAACACGGACACGAAAATGTCTCTCAAATAAGAAAACAGCAAGGAACGTTGGTAGATTACCACAGAGGCCTAAGGAGTGGGCCTGGGCTAAGATGTTGTACCTCGAAGTGGTGCCATATGCCTTCTCGAGATCAAAAAAGACTGCTAGGACGGAGTGTTTATTAGCAAAGGCATTTCGCACAATCGCATCTAAGTGGAGAAAGGGGTCCATAGTAGAGCGGCCCTTGCAAAATCCACATTGGCGAGGAGAAAGACTATTCTGAGTCTCCAAATAGCATATCAGATGTCTATTCCCCAATCGTTCCATCACCTTGCAGACTACACTGGAGGAGGCCTGGTCACAGACCGGGCCGCGGGGGCGTTGACCCCCGAAACTCTCTCCAGGTAAACTAGTCAGAGCAATGGGACGATAGTGAGAGGTATCAAGCCCCGAGGTGCCTGGTTTGCGAAACAGTAGTACAATGGCAAATTTCCATTGTTGAGAGAGAAACCCTCGCGTCCAAATAAGATTGAAAAGACGTAAAAGGACTGTAAATTTACGGCTGCAGAATGCAGATGCTGTAGCATATGGACATGAGTATCATCAGGCCCAGCTGCCGATGACTGGCAAGCGTAAAGCGTGGACTCTGGCTCTAGAAGAGTGAAAGGTACGTTATACGGCTCCATTCTATTAGAAGAGAAATCCAAGGGCAATTGCTGCCTGGTAGAGTTAGACGCGAGAAACGAGGGAGAGATGGTGAAGCCCTCGGGAAACACAGACAAGATTGTTCCCGATTTCCGTGGCAACTTCAAGAGGTTCCGCAACACTAACACCAGCAACCCGCAAAACGGGAACTGGGTCCGCAGCATACTTGCCACACAACTTCCGTACCTTCTTCCAAATCACACACATAAGGTAAGTCGAGGTGATGGTAGAAACGTAGTCTTGCCAACAAGTGCGTTGAGCGTCGCTTTGATGCGGCGATCCACTGCCCTTGCCCGCTTAAAATTCAGAAGACTATCTGAGGTCTAATTATATTGATAACGTCTCCACGTAGCACGTTTCAAAAGCACTGCATAGGCACACGCAGGAGACCATCAAGGTACGCATATCTGAGAATGCCTGCCTGAGGTTTGAGGAATAGAACGAGATGCTGCAGTGAAAACTAAAGTTGAAAACTGGTGCACCAGCTCATCAATAAAGGACGAAGAAGGTTCCCCACAAAAAGTGGTAAGATGAGAGTATAATTCCCAATTCGCTCGTCCAAATTGCCAAACTGGGGCTACGAGGCTGTCGGGAATACGTAGTAGAAGTAAGAAGAATAGGAAAGTGATCACTGTCGTGCAAATCCAGGAGAAGAGACCAATCGTAATCAAATGCGATTGAGCAGATAGAAAGATAAATGCAAGAGAGAGTGCAAGAGTCATAATGGGTTGGAGCACCCGTATTTAAAACATGAAGAGGATGAGAAGTGAGAAGAGTCTCCAACTGATCACCACGAGTCACAGTGGGACCCTCCCCAAAGATGGTGGTGAGCATTAAAATCACCTAACAACAATATGGGCAGCAGCAGAAGAGAGATCAAAAATGCAATATCCGAGATACAGAATGCACGGGAAGGGGAGATATACAGAGAGCAAACTGTATACCATCTGTGCAAAAAAAAAAATACAGGCTGCAGTGTAATGCAGCAGAGAACGAACAAAGATCTGCTGATACGGTATGCCAACACACACACACACACACAAGAAGCGCACTCTCACAGGTGAACGAATTTTGGGCTCTTGTAACCCGATACATACTGGGGAAAACTGGGAGAGCAACACATGGAGCTCTTCCCAATTACCCATGAGGCGACGGATATTCCATTGTAAATAAGTCATAATTCACAAAAACAGGTATGCCAGCAATAAGATGCAATAAAATCTATGGGCTAGCAGGGTCAGTGAAGTCAGCGTGTGGAGGCAACGGAAAGCGTGTAAGCAAGGAGGAATCGGAATGCTGTGAAGGAAAAGATTGCTGCGAGGGTTGTGCAAAAGAAGAAGAGGTAGAAGGAGGCACGCCAGTGTCCTACGAGGGTTTTGTCTCCGCAATATAGCTGAAGATAGCGTCAAGTGTCTCAGTAGACAAGGAAGATGCCGATACCATGACTTCAGAGACAAGTGAGGTAGAGAAAGAAGAGATCGGGGAGACTATGGAGGGAACCAAAGACGTCTGAGAGGGGAGGGGAGTATGAACCTGGAGAGATGCGCCGGCGGGGATAGAAAAATCCTGCAGCGGGACAGGAGAGAAAGAAGGCTGGAAGGTGACTGGGGAAGAAGCCTGGGTGGGGGGACAGGAGAAGAGGGGAGCACATGAGGGGGGTGAACCTACACCTTCATGTGAGAGTTAAAAAGTGGGTGAGAACTAGGCACTGAGACCGAAAAGGAAAACTGTTAGGGAACTGTTAGCACCGAAGGAATGCAAAGAGACTTGGGCTTATAAGACAGGTTCAACTTCGCAGGTGATAGGAGCGAAGAAAATGTAGGCAGAGTGAGAAACTCGCGGGCGAGAAGATACAGAAGTAAGAATAGGGTAGAAGGTGGGGATTTCAAAGGGTAAAACTGCAAAAGAATTAGAGACGGGGGTGACTCCAGAAGACACGACACCAAAGGAGTTGGTAGGCGGGGGTAACGCCAAAGTTGGAGTTCTCTTAGCTACTTGAGAATAAGGAACACAAGGAAGATTTCCCTGAAAACGGAGCCGAGAGACAGCCATAACATAAGTAAGGCCTTCACTCTCCTTAAGACAACGGATATATATATATATATATATATATATATATATATATATATATATATATATATATATATATATATATATATATATATATATATATATATATATATGTATATATATATATATATATATATATATATATATATATATATATATATATATATATATATATATATATATATATATATATATATATATATATATATATATATATATCGGTTAAAGGAAATTGCATAAAAATTTATGAAGAATACTTTTATAATAATTTTAGATTCTGTTTCATTTTCAAATTGTTCATAACATTCTTAGTAATGTAGAAGAATATGATATTCAGAAAAATTTAATAAACATAGTAAATTAAAGGTTTGAGGCTAATGAGAAAACGTTGTCTCCATTTATCATACATAAACAAAATCTGGGAACTGGCTATGTAACAAAGTCAGCGAGGCAACCATTCAATAAGAAGTCATAAGAATGTTGTCCTAGATACGGTACACCAGAGTTGAAAATTTCCAGCCAACCAAATAAGACGTTCACGAGCTATAAACGAGAAGTTTGGAAGTAGTATAAAATAACATTACTGCTGAGATTATTCTGAGTCCAGGAGATTACTAAGCTCACTAAACTTAACAAGCCACAATTTTTCTTTTTTTTTTAGTTTTCTTTTGTCATTGTACATTATTTTTAAAACTCTTTAGAATACCGCAAGAAAAACTACTTAATTTTGATTAAAAAAATAATTTGATATAATTTCTTACAAAACAGGTAAATGGGAACCCGCTCTCACCCCTAACCTAACCGATACAAGAATTAATTTATGGTTTGAAGGCGATCAGAAGAGGCATTCTTTGGTCAGTGAAAATAAAATAATATCAATATTTATCTCTTAAAATGATCTGTTTTAAACTTAGGTCACCCAAAAAAGCTACAGAATTTTGCGTTCTGAAAACCCACACCAGTGATGATAGTTTGAGGATAATCAAAGGAGGTAAACTTCACTTGTGTCAGGGATTCCAACGATTCTAATTTTTCTTAACTTTTTATTGTGAAGAGAAATTACTCCCCTCCCCCCCTCCCCCCCTCCCCCCCCCCCCCCACACACACAAACTACACTTATCCTGATCAACCACACAACACACAGGCCATTATGAAAAGGTCAACATGATAAGTGAAAGGACACGTGTACAACTAAAGCGACATTTTTCTTATGGCAACGCTTCGCTTGACAAAGCTCCTGGAGAGCGAAACGTTGCCACGGTAAAAAGTTGCATTAGTCACACATGTGTCATTCTACTTAACATATTGTCGGTATTTCTTCCAACATTATTACAAAAGGTCAACAGAAGACTGTTTACCATGATTTTACTGAAATAAAATTTCACAACATTTTAGACCCAAAAAATGCCAAGTCTGCACTTAGGGACGCACTTGAATTTCACTTCCGCCATTATTTAATAAGAAGGCACAATTCTTTTCAGTATCTTAGAGCCTTGAAAGTTATCAGTCATTCCAAGATGCTGGGAATGAGCTCATAAGTTTTACTCGTAAGGAAGAACTACAAGAGAATTATTGCAAGTCTTTCTCTAGTTAAACAAACCATAACACGGGTGGGGTTTGAACCCGCGGTTAGAGAGTCTCAAAACTCCAGACCGTCGCGTTTGTTTGCAATCGTGTTATTACAGTTTCATGAGTCTTGCTCTAGTTACCTACATAAACCTGCAGGGAAAACTAAATCCGATTGGATGAGGCGTTCTAAAGATATGAGCGAAATATTAACGAAAAGTTGGGGGAAGAAAAAAAAATCTAACAACCCTTTCAGTGTTTCACTTCAGTAATGTTTAATAATGTCGCAAAATAATATAATAATGTGTTCTAAAGAAAAATTAAAATCATGTGACGACAGTTATTCCTTAAAGAGGGACACCCAGTTGTTCTCTATATTTTTATCACTATTGTAAACCAAAAAAGAATATCTGAGAGAAGAATATTTTTTTTAAAATGTTCAGCCCCTTTGTTAGAAGACATAGTGGGAGGCAGGGAGACAATAATGGCTTTCAGGGAAGTAGATAGTGTCGCTGCGATAACGAAAAAAAAGAAAGGACTGATTTTTATGAAACATTTATCCAGACCACAAGACCTTTTATATTAACAGTTTATAAATAGTTACACCTAACTTAATAACATTCTGGGTGTTAATATATATATATATATATATATATATTTTTTTTTTTTTTTTTTTTTTTTTTTTTTATTATCACACTGGCCGATTCCCACCAAGGCAGGGTGGCCCGAAAAAGAAAAACTTTCACCATCATTCACTCCATCACTGTCTTGCCAGAAGGGTGCTTTACACTACAGCTTTTAAACTGCAACATTAACACCCCTCCTTCAGAGTGCAGGCACTGTACTTCCCATCTCCAGGACTCAAGTCCGGCCTGCCGGTTTCCCTGAACCCCTTCATAAATGTTACTTTGCTCACACTCCAACAGCACGTCAAGTATTAAAAACCATTTGTCTCCATTCACTCCTATCAAACACGCTCATGCATACCTGCTGGAAGTCCAAGCCCCTCGCACACAAAACCTCCTTTACCCCCTCTCTCCAACCTTTCCTAGGCCGACCCCTACCCCGCCTTCCTTCCACTACAGACTGATACACTCTTGAAGTCATTCTGTTTCGCTCCATTCTCTCTACATGTCCGAACCACCTCAACAACCCTTCCTCAGCCCTCTGGACAACAGTTTTGGTAATCCCGCACCTCCTCTTAACTTCCAAACTACGAATTCTCTGCATTATATTCACACCACACATTGCCCTCAGACATGACATCTCCACTGCCTCCAGCCTTCTCCTCGCTGCAACATTCATCACCCATGCTTCACACCCATATAAGAGCGTTGGTAAAACTATACTCTCATACATTCCCTTCTTTGCCTCCAAGGACAAAGTTCTTTGTCTCCACAGACTCCTAAGTGCACCACTCACTCTTTTTCCCTCATCAATTCTATGATTCACCTCATCTTTCATAGACCCATCCGCTGACACGTCCACTCCCAAATATCTGAATACATTCACCTCCTCCATACTCTCTCCCTCCAATCTGATATTCAATCTTTCATCACCTAATCTTTTTGTTATCCTCATAACCTTACTCTTTCCTGTATTCACCTTTAATTTTCTTCTTTTGCACACCCTACCAAATTCATCCACCAATCTCTGCAACTTCTCTTCAGAATCTCCCAAGAGCACAGTGTCATCAGCAAAGAGCAGCTGTGACAACTCCCACTTTGTGTGTGATTCTTTATCTTTTAACTCCACGCCTCTTGTCAAGACCCTCGCATTTACTTCTCTTACAACCCCATCTATAAATATATTAAACAACCACGGTGACATCACACATCCTTGTCTAAGGCCTACTTTTACTGGGAAATAATTTCCCTCTTTCCTACATACTCTAACTTGAGCCTCACTATCCTCGTAAAAACTCTTCACTGCTTTCAGTAACCTACCTCCTACACCATACACTTGCAACATCTGCCACATTGCCCCCCTATCCACCCTGTCATACGCCTTTTCCAAATCCATAAATGCCACAAAGACCTCTTTAGCCTTATCTAAATACTGTTCACTTATATGTTTCACTGTAAACACCTGGTCCACACACCCCCTACCTTTCCTAAAGCCTCCTTGTTCATCTGCTATCCTATTCTCCGTCTTACTCTTAATTCTTTCAATAATAACTCTACCATACACTTTACCAGGTATACTCAGCAGACTTATCCCCCTATAATTTTTGCACTCTCTTTTATCCCCTTTGCCTTTATACAAAGGAACTATGCATGCTCTCTGCCAATCCCTAGGTACCTTACCCTCTTCCATACATTTATTAAATAATTGCACCAACCACTCCAAAACTATATCCCCACCTGCTTTTAACATTTCTATCTTTATCCCATCAATCCCGGCTGCCTTACCCCCTTTCATTTTACCTACTGCCTCACGAACTTCCCCCACACTCACAACTGGCTCTTCCTCACTCCTACAAGATGTTATTCCTCCTTGCCCTATACACGAAATCACAGCTTCCCTATCTTCATCAACATT
>NC_091302.1:19785370-19807815 GCF_038502225.1 Cherax quadricarinatus
TTGTTTGATCTGATTTCCCTATTTGGAACATAATTTGACTGAGCAGCTAGAACTATGCCCTGGAAAGCATCATATCGGCAACCATCACCACCTACCTGACCCTTAGTCAGGTCATTCCAGTTCAGCCCACCTAAGTAATTTTTCAGTCCTATGAAATCAGCCAAGCGAAAGTCAGGGACGGAGACTTGATTGCCATTATTAGGGGAATTCCATGATATATTAAAACTGAGTGATTTGTGATCACTTTCCCCAAGCTCATCATTAACCTCAAGATTATTAATTAGTGTTTCCCTACTGGCAAGAACCAAGTCAAGGAGGTTATTTCCCCTAGTTGGCTCTGTCACAAACTGTTTTAAAAAACAATCCTGGATCGTATCAAGAAAGTCACCTGACTCTAAATTTCCTGTCAAATTGCTCCAGTCAATCTGTCTATAGTTGAAATCTCCCATTAGCACAACATTTTCGTATGTAGATGCCTTACGAATTTTGTACCATAGAAGTTTACTGCACTCCCTATCAAGATTTGGGGCCCTGTAAATCACACCCAAAATTAGTTTTTCTTGGCCCTCGAGAAGCTGTAACCAAACAGATTCAGTGGCTGACGCTTCTAATTTAATATCTTGTCTAACACAACAATTTAAATTGTCTCTGACATACATCGCTACTCCGCCACCTTTCCTGTTGACCCTGTCAGTGTGGAATAATTTATAGCCTTGTATGTGACATTCAGAGGGCATCTCTCTATCTTTCAGATTGAGCCAGGTCTCTGTTATAGCAATAATATCTATGTTTCCTGCACTTGCAATTAATCTTAGCTCATCTATCTTATTTCTTACACTCCTGCTATTAGTATAGTAAACCTTAAGGGAGCTAGTTCCTTGCTGTCCTCTGCTGTCCCCCTTTGTTTGCTGACCTGATCTATTGTCTTTATTTATAACTTCATGCTGAATGCCTTTTATACATTTACTGTTTCCAACCCAAGTGTTGCAACCTGCTTGTTTCCCACACACACCCATACCTCTATCTTCCATCAGTTTAAAATCATAGGCATTTCACCAATGGCCTTCTCAATCGAGTCTGCAAGTGCTACCACCCCAGCCCCAGAGAGATGTACCCCATCTCTTGCATACATATCATGTTTGCCATAAAAGTTGTTCCAGTTGTCAATGAATGGGATTGCAAGTTCCTTGCAGTATCTGTCTAGCCAGCAATTTACACCAGTTGCCCTAGACAACCATTCATTTCCTACTCCCCTTCTAGGCAAGATGCTACATATGATTGGGATCCCTCCCTTAGACTTAATGAAATCTATAGCTGACCTGTACTTATCTAGCAGCTCTTCTCTCCTACCCTTCCCAATATCATTTCCACCAGCACTGAGATAGATAATGGGCTTGTTCCCATTACCTGACATGATATTATCCAGCCTGTTGACAATGTCCCCAACACCAGCTCCAGGGAAGCACACTCTATCTCTCATCTTCTTATTCCTATTACAAAAAGCACGGTCAATATATCTTACCTGAGAGTCACCAACCACAAGAATGCGCTTACCTCCATTAGCAGGGGCAGTAGTACCCTTACCTTCACTGGCCACTGAAGTACATTCATCCTGAAGAACAGAGAAGCGATTTCCTACCTTCAGATCTTCACTCTTAACTTTCCTTACTCTGATGCGCCTTCCATTACTGTGAACCACTCGCCACTTGTAGCAGGTGCTGGACTGCACCTCACTGCTGGTAGCCGTTGCTACCTCCCCAACTACAGCCTCCTCACAGCGAGAGACAGACTGCACCTCTCTGCTAGAAGCATCATTCCCCACAACTCCAGCCACCTCACACTCTCTCCCAGACCCATTGAGGTGGACCTTCAGCCTCCTAATCTCCTCCTGGAGAAGCAAGACCTCCTCCTTCAACTCTCCAACCTCAATTTTTAAAACACTGCAGAAGCAAGCAATGCTTTGTAACCGTCCACACTAATCCCCAAAGCAGCTCAGGGTCTGTGACCTCACGTGACGACTGACCACTGACGACTGACGAGCTGACCACTGACGACTGACGACTGACCACTGACGACTGACGACTGACCACTGACGACTGACGACTGACCACTGACATAAGGTGGTAATTGCAGTAATGTACAACCCGCCACAGAACTGTAGGAGGCGAAGAGAAGAATACGATGAGAGACACAGAGCAATGGTCGACATACTAGCAGAGGTGGCCAGAAGAGCTCACATGGGGGGAGCAAAGTTACTAGTTATGGGTGATTTCAATCACAAAGAGATTGACTTGGAAAACCTGGAGCCCCATGGGGGTCCAGAAACATGGAGAGCCAAAATGATGGATGTGGTACTGGAAAACCTCATGCATCAGCATGTTAGAGACACTACCAGAGAGAGAAGTGAGGATGATCCAGCAACACTTGATCTTGTATTCGCCTTGAGTAGTTCGGACATCGAGGATATTATATATGAAAAGCCCCTTGGACCTAGTGATCACATGGTTCTGTGCTTTGACTACATAATTTAGTTACAAGTGGAGAGAGTAGCAGGAATAAGCTGGGAAAAAACAAACTACAAAATGGGGGACTAGACAGGCATGATGAACTTCCTGCAAGACGTTCAGTGGGAGAGAGAAATGTCAAGAAAACCAGTTAAATAATTAATGGACTATGTGACAACAAAATGCAAGGAGGTAGAGGAGAGGTTTGTTCCCAAGGGCAGCAGAAATAATGGGAAGACCAGAACGAGTACATGGTTCACCCAAATGTGTAGGGAGGCAAAAACTAGGTGTAACTAGGTGGAAAAGATATAGAAGACAAAGGACCCAGGACAATAAAGAGATCAGCCAAAGAGCCAGAAACGAATATGCACAGATAAGAAAGGAGGCTCAGCAACAATATGAAAATGACATAGCATCAACAGTCAAGCCTGACCCGAAGCTGTTGTATAGCCACATCAGGAGGAAAACAACAGACAAGGTCAAGGTAATCAGACTGAGGAAGGATGATGGGGAGTTCACAAGAAACGACCAAGAGGTATGTGAGGAGCTTAACATGAGATTCAAAGAAGTATTTACAGTGGAAACAGGTAGGACTCCAGGAAATCATAACAGGGAGGTACACCAACAAGTGCTGGATGAGGTACACATAACCGAGGAGTAGGTACAGAAGCTGCTATGTGAACTTGTTATCTCAAAGGCGGTGGGACCAGAAATCATCTCTTCGTCAGTTCTTAGACAGAGAGCAGAGATACTGTGTGTGCCACTAGCAAAGATCTTCATTACATCCATTGAAATTGGGCAACTACCTGAGGTATGGAAGATGGCAAATGTAGTCCCAATTTTTAAAAAAGGAGACAGACATGAGGCATTAAATTACAGACTTGTTTTACTAACGTGTATAGCATGCAAAGTCATGGAGAAGATCATCAGGAGGACAGCGGTGGAACACCTGGAAAGAAACAAATGTATAATCGACAACCTGCACGGTTTCAGGGAAGGAAAATCCTGTGTCACAAACCTACTGGAGTTTTATGACAAGGTGACAGAAGTAAGACAAGAGTGAGAGGGGTGGATAGACTACATTTTTTTGGACTGCAAGAAGGCTTTCGACATAGTTCCTCAAAAGAGGTTAATGCAAAAGCTAGAGGATCAGGCACACAGGAAAGGGAGCTGCAATGGATCAGAGAATACCTGACAGGGATGCAACAACGAGTCATGGTACGTGACGAGGTATCAGAGTGGGCGCCTGGGACGAGAGGGGTTCCAGAGGGGTCAGTCCTAGGATCTGAGCTCTTCTTGGTATATGTGAATGGCATAACGGAAGGGATAGACTCGGCCGAGGATCACTACGGGCTACAAAGAGAACTGGACAGGATACAAGCATGGTTCACCAACTGGCTCCTTGAATTTAACCCTGCCAAATGCAAATTCATGAAGATCGGGGAAGGGCAAAGAAGACTGCAGACACAGTATAATCTAGGTGGCCAAAGACTGCAAACCTCACTCAAGGAAAAAGATTTTGGGGTGAGTATAATACAGAGCACATCTGAGGTGCACATCAATCAGATAACTGCTGCAGCATTTGCGCGTCTGGCAAACCTAAGGATAGCGTTCCAATACCTCAGTAAGGAATCATTCAAGACTCTGTATACCATATACGTCAGGCCCATACTGGAGTATGCATCACCAGTTTGGAATCCACACCTGGTCAAGCACGTCAAGAAATTAGAGAAAGTGCAAAGGTTTGCAACAAGACTAGTCCCAGAGTTAAGGGGATTGTCCTACGAAGAAAGGTGATAGGAAATTGGCCTGACGACACTGGAGGACAGGAGGGTCAAAGGAGACATGATAACGACATATAAAATACTGCACAGAATAGACAAGGTGGACAGAGACAGCATGATCCAGAGATGGGACACAGAAGAGGGAGAGAGAGGACCTAGTAGGAATCAGTGAAGAGGCGGGGCCAAGAGCTATAACTCGACCCCTGTAACCACAAATAGGTAAGCACACACACACACACACACACACACACACACACACACACACACACACACATACATAAATACACACACACATACACACACACACGCACACACAGCTAGGGAAGGGACTGAAGGAAGGAACACTCCACGGGAAGGAACTAAAACACCTCAGAGGATGCAATGGGAGTCACAGTGGGAGGTGGAAAGGGAGAGATCAGTTTTTGTCTATGGGCTAGACGAAGCTGAAGGGGAAACTTATGATGAAAGAAAGCAGGAGGAGAAAAAAGTGATTGAAGGTATCATGAAGGTGATAGGCGAGGGAGACATGACCCAGGTGGCAAATTTTCGGAGAATCGGGTGGTTCACAAAGAAAAGGAATCGGCCTCTCAAAGTAATTTTCAAGGCAGAATCAACTCGAACCATGATCCTGCAGGAGAAAGCACGGCTGAGAGGCAGGCAGGAGTTCATGAGTGTGTACCTCGATCGAGACAGAACACAGGAGGAAAGGATGATACTGAAAGTGAGAGTGCAAAAACGAAAGGAGGAATGGGAGGAAATGAAAAAGGAGAGCAGAATAACCCAGGAACAGGTGGAAGGACAAGCACACCCCCCAGAAACACCTGCAGAAGGACTCCAGCCACGACACCCCCAAGGCAACTGAACAATCCAAACCAACCATCACACACTGATCCCTCTGTTTCCACCCCCCGCACCAAGAACCCTACCCCTACAGCAACCCCCTATGGGAGCTCTTCCTCCACCTCCACTGCAACCCCCCACAGGCCCCCACCAGGGCTCCTGCTCTCCCAACCCCAGTATCCCCCAGGACCACAGTTACAGTATTAGAACAAAAATTGAAGGTTTGGCACACAAATGCGGATAGATTAGCGAATAAATATGAGGAGTAGCAAGAAAGAATCAATGAGAAGTCCCCAGACATCATAGCAGTTACAGAAACAAAACTCACGGAGACAATAACAGATGCAATCTTCCCACCAGGATAACAGATCATGAGGAAAGATAGAAGGGGCAGAGGGGGAGGAGGGGTTGCTCTGCTCGTAATGCTCGTAAAAAGCCGATGGAAATTAGAGAAAATGGGAGGCATAGACGATACAGGAGAAAGGAACTACATAGTAGGTACACTTCAGTCTGGGAAACACAAAGTGGTCATTGCAGTGATGTATAATCCACCACAGAACTGCAGGAGGCCAAGAGAGGAATGCGAAGAGAGCAACAGAGCAATGGTGGACACACTTGCTGAGGTGGCAAGAAGAGCTCACTCCAGCAGAGCAAAGTTGCTGGTTATGGGTGATTTCAACCACAGGGAGATTGACTGGGAAAACCTGGAGCCACATGGGGGTCCCGAAACATGGAGAGCCAAGATGTTGGATGTGATGCTGGAAAACCTCATGCACCAACATGTTAAGGACACTACCAGAGTGAGAGGGGAAGATGGGCCAGCAAGATTGGACCTTGTGTTCACCCTGGGCAGTTCAAACATTGAGGACATCACATATGAGAGTCCCCTAGGAGCTAGTGACCACGTGGTTCTGTGCTTTGAATACATACTAGAGATGCAAGTGGAGAGAGTAACAGGAGTTGAATGGGAAAAGCCAGACTATAAAAGAGGGGACTACATAGGGTTGAGGAACTTCCTGCAGGAGGTTCCGTGGGACAGAGAACTGGCAGGAAAGCCAGTAAATGAAATGATGGAATATGTAACAACAAAATGCAAGGAGGCAGTGGAAAGGTTTATTCCCAAGGGCAACAGAAACAATAGGAAGACCAGAACGAGCCCCTGGTTTACCCGACGGTGTAAGGAGGCAAAAACAAAGTGCAATAGAGAATGGGAAAAAGTACAGAAGGCAGAGAACACATGAAAATAGGGAGATTAGTCGCAGAGCCAGGAACGAGTATGCACAGGTAAGGAGGGAGGCCCAGCGACAGTATGAAAATAACATAGCATCGAAAGTCAAGACTGACCCGAAACTGTTGTATAGCCTCATCAGGAGGAAGACAACAGTCAAAGACCATTTGATCAGACTGAGGACAGAAGGTGGAGAATGCACAAGAAATGATCAGGGGGTATGTGAGGAGCTAAAGAGGAGAGTTAAGGAAGTTTTTACAGTAGAGACAGGAAGGGCTCTGGGAAGACAGCACAGAAGGGAACATCAAGAGGGAATATACCAGCAAGTGTTGGATGACATACGAACAATCGAGGAGGAGGTGCAGAAGCTGCTAAGTGACCTTGATGCCTCAAAGGCGATGGGACCAGACAACATCTCCCCGTGGGTCCTTAGAGAAGGAACAAAGATGCTGTGCGCGCCCCTTACCACTTGAAACTGGGCAACTACCTGAGAAATGGAAGACAGCAAATGTAGTCCCCATATTTAAGAAAGGAAACAGAAACAAGGCACTAAACTACAGGCCTGTGTCTCTGACATGTATAGTATGCATGTCATGGAGAAGATTATCAGGAGGAGAGTGGTGGAACACCAGCATGGGTTCATGGAAGGCAAATCCTGTGTCACAAACCCTCTGGAGTTTTATGACAAGGTAACAGAAGTAAGACACGAGAGAGAGGGGTGGGTTGATTGCATTTTCCTGGACTGCAGGAAGGCCTTTGACACAGTTCCTCACAACAGATTAGTGCAGAAGCTGGAGGATCAGGCGCATAAAACAGGGAGGGCACTGCAATGGATCAGGGAATACCTGACAGGGAGGCAACAACGAGTCATGGTACGTGAAGAAGTATCACAGTGGACGCCTGTGACGAGCGGGGTCCCACAGAGGTCAGTTCTAGGACCAGTGCTATTTTTTGTATATGCGAATGACATAATGGAAGTAATAGACCCTGAAGTGTCCCTATTCGCAGATAATGTGGAGCTGATGAGAAGAATTAAATCGGATGAGGATGAGGCAGGACTGCAAAGAGACCTGGACAGGCTGGACACGTGGTCCAGCAACTGGCTTCTCGAATTCAACCTTGCCAAATGCAAAGTCATGAAGATTGGGGAGGGGCAAAGAAGACCGCAGACAGAGTATAGGCTAGGTGGACAAAGACTACAGACCTCACTCAGGGAGAAAGATCTTGGGGTGACCATAACACCGAGCACGTCACCGGAGGCACACACCAACCAAATAACTGCTGCAGCATACGGGCGCCTGGCAAACCTGAGAATAGCGTTCCAATACCTTAATAAGGAATCGTTCAAGACACTGTACACTGTGTACACACACACACACACACACACACACACATCTCCTGAAGCGCACATCAACCAAATAACTGCTGCAGCATATGGGCACCTAGCGAACCTCAGAGCAGCATTCCGACATCTTAATAAGGAATCGTTCAGGACCCTGTACACCGTGTACGTTAGGCCCATATTGGAGTTTGGAACCCACACCTAGCCAAGCACGTAAAGAAACTAGAGAAAGTGCAAAGGTTTGCAACAAGACTAGTCCCAGAGCTAAGAGGTATGTCCTACGAGGAGAGGTTAAGGGAGATCAACCTGACGACACTTTAGGACAGGAGAGATAGGGGGGACATGATAACGACATATAAAATACTGAGAGGAATTGAAAAGGCGGACAAAGACAGGATGTTCCAGAGATGGGACACAGCAACAAGGGGACAGTTGGAAGTTGAAGACACAGATGAATCACAGTGATGTTAGGAAGTATTTCTTCGGCCACAGAGTAGTCAGGAAGTGGAATAGTTTGGGAAGCGATGTAGTGGAGGCATGATCCATACATTGCTTTAAGCAGAGGTATGATAAAGCTCAAGGTTCAAGGAGAGTGACCTAGTAGCGACCAGTGAAGAGGTTGGGCCAGGAGCTTGGACTTGACCCCTGCAACCTCTACTAGGTGAGTACAACTAGGTGAGTACACACACACACACTCACACACTCACACACACACACACACACACACACACACACACACACACACACACACACACACACACACACACACACACACACACACACACACACACACACACACACTACAGACCAGTTCCACTGACATGTGTACCATGGAAGGTAATGGAGAAGATAGTCAGAAGGAGAGATAGTGTAGCACTTGGAGAGAAGTAGTTTCTTATACAATAACCAGCTGGGATAACATGTCTTGTCTTACCAACCTTTAGGAATTCTGTAACAAAAGTGAGACAGAAGAAAGTGGGTTGGGTGGATTGCATTTTTTTAAACTGCAAATGACTTTTTATACTGTAACTCTCATGAGACTGAGGTTAAGACTTTAGAAGCAAGCAGGAATAAAGCGGAAAACACTCCATTGGATCAAAGATTATCTTAGGAAAAGGAAGCAAAGAGTGACTTTCCTGGGAGAGATATCAGCATTGGGAAGAGTAAGAAGCAGAGTAACAAGCAGAGTAACAAGCAGAGTAACAAGCAGAGTAACAACCAGAGTAACAAGCAGAGGAACAAGCAGAGTAACAAGCACAGTAACAAGCAGAGTAACAAGCAGAGCAACAAGCAGAGTAACAATCAGAGTAACAAGCAGAGTAGCAAGCAGAGTAACAAGCAGAGTAACAAGCAGAGTAACAAGCAGAGCAACAAGCAGAGTAACAAGCAGAGTAACAAGCAGAGCAACAAGCAGAGTAACAAGCAGAGCAACAAGCAGAGTAACAATCAGAGTAACAAGCAGAGTAGCAACCAGAGTAACAAGCAGAGCAACAAGCAGAGTAACAAGCAGAGTAACAAGCAGAGTAACAAGCAGAGCAACAAGCAGAGTAACAATCAGAGTAACAAGCAGAGTAGCAAGCAGAGTAACAAGCAGAGTAACAAGCAGAGTAACAAGCAGAGCAACAAGCAGAGTAACAAGCAGAGTAACAAGCAGAGTAACAAGCAGAGTAACAAGCAGAGCAACAAGCAGAGTAACAAGCAGAGTAACAAGCAGAGTAACAAGCAGAGTAACAAGCAGAGTAGCAAGCAGAGTAACAAGCAGAGCAACAAGCAGAGTAACAAGCAGAGCAACAAGCAGAGTAACAAGCAGAGCAACAAGCAGAGTAACAAGCAGAGTAACAAGCAGAGTAACAAGCAGAGTAGCAAGCAGAGTAACAAGCAGAGCAACAAGCAGAGTAACAAGCAGAGCAACAAGCAGAGTAACAAGCAGAGCAACAAGCAGAGTAACAAGCAGAGCAACAAGCAGAGTAACAAGCAGAGTAACAAGCAGAGTAACAAGCAGAGTAGCAAGCAGAGTAACAAGCAGAGCAACAAGCAGAGTAACAAGCGGAGCAACAAGCAGAGTAACAAGCAGAGCAACAAGCAGAGTAACAAGCAGAGCAACAAGCAGAGTACTAAGCAGAGTAACAAGCAGAGCAACAAGCAGAGTAACAAGCAGAGTAACAAGCAGAGTAACAAGCAGAGCAACAAGCAGAGTAACAATCAGAGTAACAAGCAGAGTAGCAAGCAGAGTAACAAGCAGAGTAGCAAGCAGAGTAACAAGCAGAGCAACAAGCAGAGTAACAAGCAGAGTAACAAGCAGAGTAACAAGAAGAGTAACAAGCAGAGCAACAAGCAGAGTAACAAGCAGAGTAACAAGCAGAGTAACAAGCAGAGTAACAAGCAGAGTAGCAAGCAGAGTAACAAGCAGAGCAACAAGCAGAGTAACAAGCAGAGCAACAAGCAGAGTAACAAGCAGAGCAACAAGCAGAGTAACAAGCAGAGTAACAAGCAGAGTAACAAGCAGAGTAGCAAGCAGAGTAACAAGCAGAGCAACAAGCAGAGTAACAAGCAGAGCAACAAGCAGAGTAACAAGCAGAGCAACAAGCAGAGTAACAAGCAGAGCAACAAGCAGAGTAACAAGCAGAGTAACAAGCAGAGTAACAAGCAGAGTAGCAAGCAGAGTAACAAGCAGAGCAACAAGCAGAGTAACAAGCAGAGCAACAAGCAGAGTAACAAGCAGAGCAACAAGCAGAGTAACAAGCAGAGCAACAAGCAGAGTACTAAGCAGAGTAACAAGCAGAGCAACAAGCAGAGTAACAAGCAGAGTAACAAGCAGAGTAACAAGCAGAGTAACAAGCAGAGTAACAAGCAGAGTAACAAGCAGAGCAACAAGCAGAGTAACAAGCAGAGTAACAAGCAGAGTAACAAGCAGAGTAACAAGCAGTGTAACAAGCAGAGTAACAAGCAGAGTAACAAGCAGAGTAACAAGCAGAGTAACAAGCAGAGTAACAAGCAGTGTAACAAGCAGTGTAACAAGCAGAGTAACAAGCAGAGTAACAAGCAGAGTAACAAGCAGAGTAACAAGCAGAGTAACAAGCAGAGTAACAAGCAGAGTAACAAGCAGAGTAACTAGAGGATTGACAATAAGAAAAGGGCTATTTCTAGTTTATGCCACCACATACCACAGTGTCTTGACACCGATGTATTGCTGATGACGGAAAATTAATGAGGAGAATACAAACAGATTAGAACGTGGAATGGATACAAATGGATCTGGCCAAACTTCGGGACTGGTCAGATAAGTTGATGATTGAATTCGACTCCATGAAATGGAAGATTATAAATATTTTGGAAGGGGTAAGAAGACCAAACACGGAGTATAAACTCGGGGAACAAAGTCTGCAAACCTCATTCAAAGTGAAGAATTTCACATCAAGCGAATACCCTGTGTGGACAGTTCTCACCTAGAAAATGCAAAAGTTGCATATATATATATATATATATATATATATATATATATATATATATATATATATATATATATATATATATATATATATATATATATATATATATATATATATATATATATATATATATATATATATATATATATATATATATATATATATATATATATATATATATATATATATATATATATATATATATATATATATATATATATATATATATATATATATATATATGCAAAACAACCACTCTGAAAGAATAGAGAAATTCCAAGCGCTTTCGTGACTACTCACATTATCAGTGAGTAGTCACGAAAGAGCTTGGAATTTCTTTATTCTTTCAGAGTGGTTGTTTTGCATATTTTGAAATCACCTGTTTACTGTGATCTTATTGCATATATATATATATATATATATATATATATATATATATATATATATATATATATATATATATATATATATATATATATATATATATATATATATATATATATATATATATATATATATATACATACATATATATATATATATATATATATATACATATATATATATTATATATATATATATATATATATATATATATATATATATATATATATATATATATATATATATATATATATACATTCTGCTCGGCTAATCTATACATAACTGAGTGTCCTCATAACATATGCAAGAACATGGAATAACGCTTTATTCACCAATATAAGCTGCAATCAGAAGAAATTATTGTTTTCGGTTATGTGAAACATGAGGAGTGAAGAAATGGGAGAAGATCTGAGGAAATATAAACAGAACATGAGTGGATGGAGAAAGAATTGTTATTAGCCGTGTTTAAATACAAGATGGAAGAAGAATAGAAACTTTTGTAAAGAGGCAGGAAATTCTATGAAAGTTTTCTGTACACACTAGTGAACAGGAGAGAAATTCTGTAGCTTCTAAGACAAATAAAAAAAAAGCTTGGTAGAGGATCTTAGGGAACTGAGTAAAGAACTGGGGATATGTAACGAAGGAAGAATGAGGAGGAAGCAAGAACAGTAACAGCAGCTGGGGGAAGTGATGCAAGAGAAGAGGAGGGTAAACAAGTCCTGTGCGGAAATGCTCTCAGGTACCCAGGAGGTGCAGGAGATGATGAGAACAGCAAAAGTATTGTTCAGAACAGACACCAAAATCTAGTGAGATAGGAAGTGGGAATGGGTAACAGGAAGGTCATGATTATGTATGATTTCTATAAGGCCAAAGGAAGGAGTAATGAAGAAATCTGGAGGGCTGAGACATGGAAGATTCAAACTATCGTTGAACTGACATGTAAACCAGTTGACAAATTTTCAGTGACCCGGAATGTATTCGGGGAGAATACATCCAGTCAGACTGATCCTTCTGACATTTATGACATGAAGAAAGATAATGAAATGGAAACCACAGTTCAAATAATCAGAACAACAGTGATGTGTGTACTTCATCTCTGATATGAGGAAAGTAGAAAGAACAAGTGAGGAGAGGATAGGAAACCAGGAAGGGGAGCCAGGGTGTGCATAACAGAAGTGGACGTTCAGTCTCCTGAGGAGTGTCATGCACACCCTCACATATCCTAGTCCCCTTTCCCACTCAAACAATAACTCACAACAAGCAACACCCTTTTCTTCCCCCTCCTGCGCCCACAGTCGTCACCCCTCCCTGTGCAAAATCATTCTTGTCAACTGTCCTGGACCCCAGCCTGCGATTCTCACTTTCCTCTGCTCCCCAGTCTTCCCAGCCTCCCTCACCTACATTCAAAATCCTAACCCCTTTCAGTACAATAAACCTCCTTCACAACCACCCCTCACTGCTACTCCAACCCCCACTTCCCCCGACTTATATACAAAGATCATGAAACTTTTAACCCCCATAAAATAACACAGAAAATGAAAGCAAACTGAATTTAAGGTTAACAGAACAAACACATAATGGAAACATCCTCACAATTTACAGCACACACAGAGACTCACAGAGATGACAGGAGCAATCTTCTCTGAAGTATATCAGATTATAATGAAGGATAGAGGAAACATAGTAGGTGGAAACTAATGGATTTTTGAAGGGTCATTTGAGAGGAAAAAACTATATGGTTGGCACACTTGAAACTGGAGGATCCAAGTAGATGGTAGCAATCATGTACAACCCTCCACTAAACAATAAGAGACCAAAATCAGGAGGAAAACATTAAGTAAAGGACCAGATTATCAGGCTGACGGAGGAAAGTTGTCAAAAATGGCCAGGAAATCTACAAGGAGCTCACCAAAAATTTAAGGAGGCATTCTCGGTGGAAAAAGGGGCGTTACCAGAGAGTCAAAGATGTAGAGTGCATCAGCAAGAACCGGACAAAATATATACATTTATGGAAGAGTTAAAGAAACTTCTGTGCGAGTTAGATACCTGGAAGGCAATGACATCAGCTAATATTTCTTTCTAAATTCTGAAAGAAGCATCTAAAATGTAGTGTGAGTTATTAGCGAGAATCTTTAACAAGTCGACTGATACAGGGCAATTACTTGAAGAGTGAGACAGCAAATGTAGTCCCAATATTTAAGAATGTGGACTGATAGGTAGTGCTAAACTACAGGCCACAATCGCTGACGTGCATAGCATGTACTTACATCGATATTATCGGGAGCGTTCATAAATATTAGCGAGCACAGATTTAGAGATGGTAAATCCTGTCTCTCAAACCTGCTAGAGTTCTACGACAAGGTAACATATGAGAAAGAGATGTTGATGGTATATGTTTCTACCGTAAGAAAGCATTTGACACATTACTGCACTAGAGACTAGAGTAAAACTTAAAGAAGCGGGCGGGAATAACGTCCAAGACACTACAATGGATTCAGGAATGTTTTCCAGGAAGGAAACGACGAATGACTATCCGAGAAAAGGTGTCTGGAAGAGCTCATGTGATGAGTGGTGTTCCACAAGGATCACCAGGAAAGGTAATGATTCTTGTGTATGTGAACGTTATGACGAGAGGTTTATCTTGTTCGCAGATGTGAATCTAATAAGGAGAATACAAACAAGTGAGGACCAGGAAAGTTTACAAAAAGATCAGCACTGGCTGCACGGTAGGTTAGACAAGAGGTTATTAGAATTTAACCCCAACATACGCAAAGTTATGAAAACTGGGGTTAAGCAAAGAAGATACCAGACGGAACACAGGCTCGGGGAGCAAAGGTTGCACATCTCACTAACGGAAAATGGCCTCGGGTTCAGCATTATAAAGAGAATATCATCTTAGGCATACATGAACCAATTAGCTGCTTAAGCAAAAACGTATGCCAAAAAAATATGAGCAGGTTTCAGGAGTTATTCACAATATTATATAAGGCATATGTCAGGCCCATATTGGAGTATGAAGCTTCATATGTAACCCACACCTGGTGAAGCATATCATGAACAAGGAGAAAGTGCAGAAAATTACAACAAGATAAATCCTGAAGCTTAGAAGTATCAGCAAAGAGGAGTGATTAACGGGGCTAAAATTGTTGACGTTAACAGATACGATAGCAACACAAAGGAATTCCAAGGGTGGATGAGGCAGATTGTTCGTGAGGCAGGAAATAGGAACACGAAGGCGCAACTGGAAGTTGAAAACATAGATAAGTCAGCGGAGTCGAAGATGCAGGATCTATACATAGCTTTAAGAAGAGGTACGATAAAGCTCTGGAAGCCAGGGGGAGTGAACCGATCAGAGACCAGCGAAGAGGTGGAACTAGGAGTCGAGATTTGACCCCTGCAACCAAGTATAAGTGAATACTCACACACACGCACACACACACACACACACACACACACACACACACATACACACACACACACACACACACACACACACACACACACACACACACACACACACAAACATTATGGAGAAGATTGTCAGGAGGAGAGTGGTGGAGCACCTGGAACGGAACAGGAGCATAAATGCCAACCAGCACGGATTCACGGAAGGCAAATCCTGTGTCACAAACCTTCTGGAGTTTTATGATAAAATAACAGAAGTAAGACAAGAGAGAGAGGGGTGGGTTGATTGCATCTTCTTGGACTGCAAGAAGGCCTTTGACACAGTTCCTCACAAGAGATTAGTGCAGAAGCTAGAGCATCAGGCGCATATAACAGGAAGGGCACTGCAATGGATCAGAGAATACCTGACAGGGAGGCAACAACGAGTCATGGTACGTAATGATGTATCACAGTGGGCACCTGTGACGAGCGGGGTCCCACAGGGGTCGGTCCTAGGACCAGTGCTATTTTTGGTATATGTGAACGACATGACGGAAGGGTTGGATTCAGAAGTGTCCCTGTTTGCAGATGATGTGAAGTTAATGAGAAGAATTAAATATGATGAAGACCAGGCAGGACTTCAAAGAGACCTGGACAGACTGGACACCTGGTCCAGCAAATGGCTTCTCGAATTTAATCCTGCCAAATGCAAAGTCATGAAGATAGGGGAAGGGCACAGAAGACCACAGACAGAGTATAGGCTAGGTGGCCAAAGACTGCAAACCTCACTCAAGGAGAAAGATCTTGGGGTGAGTATAACACCAAGCATGTCTCCGGAAGCACACATCAATCAGATAACTGCTGCAGCATATGGGCGCCTGGCAAACCTGAGAACAGCATTCCGATACCTTAGTAAGGAATCATTCAAGACACTGTACACCGTGTATGTCAGGCCCATACTGGAGTATGCAGCACCTGTTTGGAACCCGCACTTGATAAAGCACGTCAAGAAACTAGAGAAAGTACAAAGGTTTGCGACAAGGTTAGTTCCAGAGCTAAGGGGAATGTCCTATGAAGAAAGATTAAGGGAAATCGGCCTGACGACACTGGAGGACAGGAGGGTCAGGGGAGACATGATAACGACATATAAAATACTGCGTGGAATAGACAAGGTGGACAAAGACAGGATGTTCCAGGGAGGGGACACAGAAACAAGAGGCCACAATTGGAAGTTGAAGACACAAATGAGTCAGAGAGATAGTAGGAAGTATTTCTTCAGTCATAGAGTTGTAAGGCAGTGGAATAGCCTAGAAAATGACGTAGTGGAGGCAGGAACCATACACAGTTTTAAGACGAGGTTTGATAAAGCTCATGGAGCGGGGAGAGGGAGGGCCCAGTAGCAACCGGTGAAGAGGCGGGGCCAGGAGCTAGGACTCGACCCCTGCAACCACAAATAGGTGAGTACAAATAGGTGAGTACACACACACTCCACCATTCATCTCCTGTACACTCGATTTGGCTGAGTGAACAATAACCCTTGTGGATAAGTCGTTCAATAAGTTACTGCGCAATGAAAAACAGTAGAACACTAACCCACTAGCCTAAGTAGAACAGTAACCAGCTTAGATTAGTTGATTAATAATCCACCAGCCATACTAGATCAATTAACCTCTAAGCTGAGTAGATCACTAATCACTAGGTAATTAACTACTAGGCTCAGTAGATTTATATACCATTAGGCTCAGTAGATCACTAAACCTTTAGGCTGAGCAGATCAATAAACCACTAATTTAAGCAGATCACTAAAACGCTTGGTAAACATGAACGTGTACAAACCAACTTGCAATGTAAATAAATTGATGTGTAAATATACGATATTCACGCTAAATATAACCTATGTAGTCATCATTGTGGTCAATTTCTTGAGCACTTTGTCACTGATTAATCAATTATAGAAGAACAAAACACATCACATTACTCATGTCATATTAAAGTATCTTATTAGCAAAAATACTGTAAGATATCACAACTTATGGTCATGTATCCTAAATACATGTGATCCACTATCTAGGATCGACAGGTAGGCAATGGGCAATTGACAATTGTAAGAAATCTATCAAAAAAACTGAATACAGTCTCAATATCTAAGAAAGGAGACAGACAGGGAGCGTTGAACTGAAGGCCAGTATCTATGTGTAATAAACAACAGGCAAGTGAATACACAATGCACTCATATGTTGTTGTGCTACCGTCTGGAAAATGAGTGGCTCATAATAAACTGTCCGCATCACCGGCAAAAACTTAATCTTTAATGCACCAAGCCACTAACATGAACCTTACGATGCTATTACATCAAAATGCTTTTCCTGAACAAGACAGAAAGCAGACATCAGCGGGGTTGTTGCGCATATATTCATCCGAGCTATCTTGTAAAAGCTTCCTTCTAATTTATAGTAGTGTTTCGTACCGTAATCACCGACTGCGCTTTACAACATAGCTGGACTTAACATCTACTCTTCTCCTTGGATGCATCTCCGGCTGTCAGCATGTCATTAATCATCAGGTGTGTGGTAACATATATCTCCCGCCGTGTTCTGAAGGCACCCAGAGACAGAGATGAGCCGCTGACTAATAGCACTGATCACAGACGTCCGATATCCTTCACGTGTTACTCGCACATATTATTTACGAGCGTCCTAGTTTACACGAAAATATTAGTCAAACACACCACGAATAACATTTTCAACTGAAACGTATCGATAAATTTATACGAATCTATGCTTTACAACGAATGTATATTTTTTGCTGATGATACTGTGCTTTCGGGAGATTCTAAAGAAAAGTTGCAAAGGTTAGTGGACGAGTTTGGGAGTGTGTGTAAAGGTAGAAAGTTGAAAGTGAACATAGATAAGAGTAAGGTGATGAGGGTATCAAACGATTTAGATAAAGAAAAATTGGATATCACATTCGAAGGAGGGAGTATGGAAGAAGTGAAAGTTTTCAGATATTTTGGAGCTGACTTATCAGCGGATGGGTTTATGAAGGATGAGGTTAACCATAGAACTGATGAAGGAAAAAAGGTGAGTGGTGCATTGAGGTATCTGTGGAGACAAAAAATACATTATCCATTGAGGCAAAAAAAGGAATGTACGAGAGTATAGTGGTACCAACACTCTTATGTGGGTGTGAGACATGGGTTGTAAATGCTGCAGTGAGGAGGAGGCTGCAGGCGGTATAGATGATCTGTCTAAGAGCAATATATGGTGCTAAGATTATGCAGAGAATTCGTAGTGGGGAAATTAGGAGGAGGTGTGGAGTTACTAAAAGTATTAGTCAGAGGACTGAAGAGGTGCTTTGGTCATCTAGAGAAAATGGAACAAAGTAGAATGACTTGGATAGCGTATAAATCTGTAGGGGAAGGAAGGAACTGTAGGCTTGTCCCCGGAAAGGTTGGAGGGAGGGGGCTTTTTAAAGGAGGTTTTGTGGGCGAGGGGCTTGGTTTTCCAGCAAGCGTGCGTGAGCATGTTACAGAGGAGTGAACGGAGACGAATGGTTTTTGGGACCTGACGATCTGTTGGAGTGTGAGCAGGGTAATATATTGTGAAGGGATTCAGAGAAACCGGATAGCCGGACTTGAGTCCTGGAAATTGGATGTACAATGTATTCACTTTAAGTAAGGTTTTTTAATATCGGCAGTTTGGAGGGACATCGAAACTGTCGTATATGAGCGCCTCTGCAAAGACAGAAATTATGTATGAATGATGATATATATATATATATATATATATATATATATATATATATATATATATATATATATATATATATATATATATATATATATATATACAAGGAATTCGCGAGAGCAGGCGAAATATACACAAACACTGATTCTGGCTGAAGGAGACTCGAACCTACGAACCTTAGGACAAGGTAGGCAGTGCTTTACCAATCTACACACACTGGACAATACCTTGGCGTGTAGTTTGCGCTACACGTTTGATCCAAGGCAGCCAGCTTTCAGGGAGAAGGCTTACAGCTTTTCATCTCATCCCCTGCATGCATCAGCCTTACTAGAGATTTTATCAATGCAAGGAATTCGCGCGAGCAGGCGAAATATACACAAACACTGATCTCTGACTGAAGGAGATTCGAACCTACGAACCTTAGGACAAGGTACGCAGTGCTTTACCAATCTACCCACACTGGACAATACCTTGGCGTGCAGCTTGCGCTACACGTTTGATCCAAGGCAGCCAGCTTTCAGGGAGAAGGCTTACAGCTTTTCATCTCATCCCTTGCATGCATCAGCCTTACTAGAGATTTTAACAATGCAAGGTTTTATATATATATGTCGTGCCGAATAGGCAGAACTTGCGATCTTGGCTTAAATAGCAACTCTCATCTTGCCATATAAGACAAGCGAAAATTTGTGTATGCAATAATTTCGCCAAAATCATTCTGAACCTAATGAAAAAAAAAATATTTCACTGGGTTTGTTTAGTATTAAATTATTGTAAACAAATCTAAAATATATTTAGGTTAGGCTAAAATAAATTGTTCTTGTTATAATAAGGTTAGGTAAGTTTTCTAAGATTCTTTTGGTGCAAAATTATAAATTTTTGCATTAACATTAACGAAAAAAATATATCTTTAAATGTATAAGAGAAAATTTAAGAAAGGACTTAATTTTAAATGAGTTTTTGCTAATTGGCCAGTTTTACATATTCGGCACGACATATATATATATATATATATATATATATATATATATATATATATATATATATATATATATATATATATATATATATATATATATA
Source organism: Cherax quadricarinatus (assembly GCF_038502225.1). NCBI lineage: Eukaryota > Metazoa > Arthropoda > Malacostraca > Decapoda > Parastacidae > Cherax > Cherax quadricarinatus. Next base: position 19,805,109 of record NC_091302.1, read on the forward strand.
TATATATATATATATATATATATATATATATATATATATAATATGCAAAACAACCACTGTGAAAGAGTAGTGAAATTCCAAAGGCTTTCGTGACTACTTACTGACAATGTGAGTAGTCACAAAAGCGCTTGGAATTTCACTACTCTTTCACAGTGGTTGTTTTGCATATTTAAAAATAACCTGTTTACTGGGATGTTATTGCATATATATATATATATATATATATATATATATATATATATATATATATATATATATATATATATATATATATATATATATATATATATATATATATATATATATATTATTGTAACCACGAACGAGTGATATTGATCAATAACAACACTGCGCTAGCCAAGGGTTCGAACCCATGTTGTAATGGCCTGCCTCATGGTAAACGAGAACCACATAACGCTTTAAACCACAGGACCACCCAACCCTACAAGAATGGCGCAGCCAGCACATAGCTATCTGTTGGGCCACCATCCGAGGGCATTCGGAGGTGTGGGAGCTTCTTAGCTCATTTCATTCTCATCCCTGTTTGGTGTACTAGACTCACGATCAGTATTTATATATTATTGTAACCACGAACGAGTGGTATTGATGAATAACAACACTGCGCTAGCTTACCATGAGGCAGGCCAGTACAACATGGGTACGAATCTTTGGCTAGCATAGTGTTGTTTGTATATATATATATATATATATATATATATATATATATATATATATATATATATATATATATATATATATATATATATATATATATATATATATATATATATATATATATATATATAAGTAGTGAAGTTTTCTACAGGGGCGTCCCTTCCGGTTTAGGCCTTCTACAGGGACGTCCCTTCCGGTTTAGGCCTTCTACAGGGAGGTCCCTTCCGGTCTAGGGCCTTCTTCTGAGGCATCCCCTTTTCACACCTAGGTGTTACTTCCGGTTTGACCTTGACCTCGCCCTCGAGACTACCTCACCCTTGACCCCCCAACCATTACCCCCCCACGACCCCCCTTCGCGACCCCACGTCGCGCCGCGCGCCCGCCCGCGCGCCCACCCGCGCGCCCGCCCGCGCGCCCGCCCGCGCGCCCGCCCGCGCCCTTCGCGACCCCCGCCCGCGCCTTCTGCTGCGCCTTCTGCAGCGTCGTCCGGATCGCCCCCGCGCCTCGAATTTTTTTCCGATTTTTTTCGATTTTTTTTTGAATTTCATTTTCTTATGCTCTCCATCTCCTCGGATCAAATTTTTGAGGTTCCCCCTCTTACTTTCACCCTCATCCCAAAATTTCTCGAAATCAAAGTCTCCATCTCCTTGGATCAAGGTTTTTTGATTCTCCCCTATGGGGGTTTCGAAATTCTTATGATCTCCTCGGATCCCCCTCCCACTTTCACCCCCCCCAACCCCAAAAATTTCTCGATATCAAAGTCTCCACTTCCTCGAATCAAATTTTTTGGATTCCTCCCTATGGGGGTTTTCGAAATTCTTATGATCTCCTTGGATCAAGGTTTTTTGGATTCCCCCCTCTGGGTATAAACATTCAAAATGGACTCCCACTTGCACCCCAAAATTTTCGAAATCAAAGTCTCCATCACCTTGGATCAAATTTTTGGATTACCCCTCTCACTTTCACCCCCATCCCAAAATTTCTCGATAATACCAAGACTCCATCTCCTCGGATCAATTTTTTTGGATTCCCCCCCTATGGGGGTTTCGAAATTCTTATGATCTCCTTGGATCAAATTTTTCTCGAAATCAAAGTCTCCAATTCCTCGGATCCCCCTCCCACTTTCACCCCCCATCCCCAAAAATTTCTCAATATCAAAGTCTCCACTTCCTCGGATCCCCCTCCCACTTTCACCCCCCAACCCCAAAAATTTCTCGATAATACCAAGACTCCAATTCCTCGGATCAAGATTTTTGAGGTTCACCCTCCCCCCACTTTCAACCCCCACCCCCAATTCCAAAATTTCTCAAAATTACCAAGACTCGATCTCCTCGGATCAAATTTTTTGGATTCCCCCCTATGGGGGTTTCGAAATTCTCCATTTCCTCGGATCAAGTTTTCTCGATATCAATATTACAAAGATTTCCCCCACCATCCACTTCTACCCTCTATGTCCAAGTATTTCTCCTTTATCTCCTCGGATCAAGTTTTGGATTTCCCCCCCACTCTGGGTATAAGCATTCAAAATAGACTCCTCCTATGGGGGCATGCTTACTACAGGTCTAAACAAGTGTGACGTCACGCGATGACCCCCCACACACACAGGCTGAATCTTGTCGACCCTTTTAGTTCATTAAAGTTAGTAAGGGAACACTTACCTTCTGTCAGTGACGTCACACATACAAGCTGAATCATGTCGAACTTTACCCCTACACATATACAACATAGGGAAACATTTTCACTCTTAACCCAAATTTTTCATCATCAGAAAGTCGCATTTTTTTCGTTAATACCCACAATTTCTTTACAAAATACAACACATCATTATCACAAAAACTAACTCAAACTAACCCAAATTTTTCTCGCTTTAACCCTTTTAGTTCATTAAAGTTAATAAGGGGACACAGTACATCAGAAAAAGTCACAAAAACTAACTCAAACACTTTTACTTTGAACATCACCAAAACACTCTCATAAATCATTTGAATACTCACATAAACACCTTTGAACACCTTCAAAACACTCTTGAACA
>NC_091302.1:19807915-19880415 GCF_038502225.1 Cherax quadricarinatus
CAGACACTGCAACACGTGGCATCTTGGTACAGAAAACACCTTGGACAAACTTTTCAAGTGAGAAGGGTTGGATCTGAGAGGGACATGACCTCTCAGTTGCCTCTCACTACTACTACTACTACTACTACTACTACTACTACTACCCTGCACCTCTCCTTCCGACAGTATTTAAGTCTCCGCACTGTCGCTTGATCTTCAGATAGTTCCTGACTATGGAACTGAACTTCTCCAGGCCGAGGGACTGACAACCTCAAATTCTACGACTTTAAGGGTGATGGACTGATTACATCGTCTTCACATCTCTACTGTTCCTGCCTACTTTCTGTATTCGACTGAAGAAGCCTACTGTGTAGGCGAAACGTTTCGGAATAAAGTTGTCTAACTGTTGCATATGTGTCTTACCTAACAACCTGTCGGTATTGTATACCATTTTGATGTTCATCTTGTCAGACACTGCAACACGTGGCATCTTGGTACAGAAAACACCTTGGACAAACTTTTCAAGTGAGAAGGGTTGGATCTGAGAGGGACATGACCTCTCAGTTGCCTCTCACTACTACTACTACTACTACTACTACTACTACTACTACTACCCTGCACCTCTCCTTCCGACAGTATTTAAGTCTCCGCACTGTCGCTTGATCTTCAGATAGTTCCTGACTATGGAACTGAACTTCTCCAGGCCGAGGGACTGACAACCTCAAATTCTACGACTTTAAGGGTGATGGACTGATTACATCGTCTTCACATCTCTACTGTTCCTGCCTACTTTCTGTATTCGACTGAAGAAGCCTACTGTGTAGGCGAAACGTTTCGGAATAAAGTTGTCTAACTGTTGCATATGTGTCTTACCTAACAACCTGTCGGTATTGTATACCATTTTGATGTTCATCTTGTCAGACACTGCAACACGTGGCATCTTGGTACAGAAAACACCTTGGACAAACTTTTCAAGTGAGAAGGGTTGGATCTGAGAGGGACATGACCTCTCAGTTGCCTCTCACTACTACTACTACTACTACTACTACTACTACTACTACTACTACCCTGCACCTCTCCTTCCGACAGTATTTAAGTCTCCGCACTGTCGCTTGATCTTCAGATAGTTCCTGACTATGGAACTGAACTTCTCCAGGCCGAGGGACTGACAACCTCAAATTCTACGACTTTAAGGGTGATGGACTGATTACATCGTCTTCACATCTCTACTGTTCCTGCCTACTTTCTGTATTCGACTGAAGAAGCCTACTGTGTAGGCGAAACGTTTCGGAATAAAGTTGTCTAACTGTTGCATATGTGTCTTACCTAACAACCTGTCGGTATTGTATACCATTTTGATGTTCATCTTGTCAGACACTGCAACACGTGGCATCTTGGTACAGAAAACACCTTGGACAAACTTTTCAAGTGAGAAGGGTTGGATCTGAGAGGGACATGACCTCTCAGTTGCCTCTCACTACTACTACTACTACTACTACTACTACTACTACTACCCTGCACCTCTCCTTCCGACAGTATTTAAGTCTCCGCACTGTCGCTTGATCTTCAGATAGTTCCTGACTATGGAACTGAACTTCTCCAGGCCGAGGGACTGACAACCTCAAATTCTACGACTTTAAGGGTGATGGACTGATTACATCGTCTTCACATCTCTACTGTTCCTGCCTACTTTCTGTATTCGACTGAAGAAGCCTACTGTGTAGGCGAAACGTTTCGGAATAAAGTTGTCTAACTGTTGCATATGTGTCTTACCTAACAACCTGTCGGTATTGTATACCATTTTGATGTTCATCTTGTCAGACACTGCAACACGTGGCATCTTGGTACAGAAAACACCTTGGACAAACTTTTCAAGTGAGAAGGGTTGGATCTGAGAGGGACATGACCTCTCAGTTGCCTCTCACTACTACTACTACTACTACTACTACTACTACTACTACCCTGCACCTCTCCTTCCGACAGTATTTAAGTCTCCGCACTGTCGCTTGATCTTCAGATAGTTCCTGACTATGGAACTGAACTTCTCCAGGCCGAGGGACTGACAACCTCAAATTCTACGACTTTAAGGGTGATGGACTGATTACATCGTCTTCACATCTCTACTGTTCCTGCCTACTTTCTGTATTCGACTGAAGAAGCCTACTGTGTAGGCGAAACGTTTCGGAATAAAGTTGTCTAACTGTTGCATATGTGTCTTACCTAACAACCTGTCGGTATTGTATACCATTTTGATGTTCAACTAGACGCTCTGTTATCTCCGATCATCCTTTGTATCTCTATGGCTCCCGTATCCCTGAACGTGATACAGTCAGGTTTCTAGGCCTTCTCTTTGACCGTAGGTTATCCTGGAAACCTCACATTACCTCTCTGAAGGCAACTTGTCACAGCCGGCTAAACCTTCTTAAAACCCTTGCTCATCTTTCCTGGGGAGCTGATCGTCGAACTCTGCTTCGCCTACATTCAGCCCTCGTTTTATCGAAACTCGATTATGGTGACCAGATTTATTCCGCGGCCTCTCCTGCTACTCTCTCAAGCCTTAACTCTATCCATCACCAAGGATTACATTTGTGCCTTGGTGCTTTTCGCTCTTCCCCTGTTGAGAGCCTCTATACAGAAGCGAATGTTCCATCCTTGTCTGATCGCCGTGATGCCCATTGCCTTTGCTACTATGTACTCTCTCACGATCTACACAATCCTTCCATTTATAGAATGGTCACCGATATTAGTAGACATTCTTTATTCGTGCGCCGCCCCTGTTTGCTCCGTCCCTTTTCTCTTCGCCTACATTCACTCTTGTCTTCCCTTCAGTTACCACCTTTATATGTTCATGTAGCATCTCACTTTTCCCTACCCCCCTGGGAAGTTCCAGCTGTTCGGGTCTGTTCTTTCTCACTCCCTTGCTCGAAAGCTCAACTGCCTATGGTGGCTTCCCGCTCTCTTTTTCTTGATCACTTCCACTCCCATTCTCATGCCACCGCTGTGTACACAGATGGCTCTAAGTCTTCAGACGGCGTCGGATTCGCAGCAGTGTTTTCGGACAGCGTCGTGCGGGGGCATTTACTATCTTCAGCTAGCATTTTTACTGCTGAACTGTATGCCATTCTTGCAGCACTTATTCGTATCGCATCTACGCCTGTGTCATCATTTGTAGTAGTCTCAGACTCCCTTAGTGCTCTACAGGCTATACGAAAATTTGATACATCTCATCCCCTAGTTCTCCGTATCCAACTTTGGCTACGCCGTATCTCTACCAAACATAAAGATATTGTTTTTTGTTGGGTCCCTGGTCATGTCGACGTACAGGGCAATGAACAGGCAGACACTGCTGCGCGGTCAGCAGTACATGACCTACGAATTTCCTATCGAGGTGTTCCATTTCTGGACTATTTTGCTGCAATAGCTACCCACCTTCGCACCCGTTGGCAACAACATTGGTCAACTCTGCTCGGTAACAAACTTCATTCTATTAAACCGAGCATAGGTTACTGGCCGTCTTCTTGTCATCAGTGCCGAGGTTGGGAGACCACTCTCTCCCGCCTTCGCATTGGCCACACTCGTCTTACTCATGGGTATCTCATGGAGAGGCACCCTGTTCCTCTCTGTGAGCAGTGTCAAGTTCCAGTATCGATTAGCCACATTCTGTTAGACTGCCCTCTCTATCAACGAGCACGCAGAATTTACCTCCAACGTCGTCTTCGTTCTACTACTCTCTCTTTACCTTCCCTTCTTGCTGATGGACCCTCCTTTAATCCTGACTCTCTCATTGACTTCTTGACAACGACTGATTTACTCCACAAACTCTGATGATACTTTTCGCACTCCCCTCAGCCCTTTCTAGTTCAGTCTCTTGCTGCCCTTTACCCTTTCACCATCCACTACCCCGCTGTTATCCGTAATCTATTACTCATCCATCTCCCTTTTGCCACCTGATGCCCTCGCTTCCTTCCTGCCCTGCAGCGCTGTATAGTCCTTGTGGCTTAGCGCTTCTTTTTGATTATAATAATAATCAGAACTACTAAACACCTTAAATGATGTAGTTGAAGTTTTGGCAGTAAATGCTGAAAACCAAAACCATGTCATTGTGGTTGTGTAAAGGCTTCCTGATGCAACTTCCCAGAAATTCCAGGAACAGCTTTTGAAACTTATCACTCTCTGGAAAATTTTACAACTCCTGCCCGAGACATCTTGCTACTGGGAGATTTCAACTTGAGAAACTTAAATTGGAGGAGTGTAGCAAATAATATTTTAGCAGAGATCACCCCGGGAGGCAGCTCAGATGAAAATTCACACACACACGAGCTATTAAATCTCTGCACCAAAGTCACTTTAAACCAGCAAATATTAAAGCCTTCATGACTAGAAAATACGCTGGACCTCATCTTCACTAACAACGACGATCTGATACATAAAATAACCGTATCAAAGACAGTTCACTCAGATCGTAACATAATAGAGGTACAGACATGTATGCACAGAGCTCCTGACCATCAAAATGTAATCATTTATGAGGGTATCTTCACAAAATTCAACTTCTGTAACAAAAACATACAATTAGAACATGTCAACCATGTCCTAAATGAAAAAAGCTGGGAAGATATCCTAAACAACACGGATCCGAACCTGTGCCTAGAAAAAAATAACTCTGTGGCACTTGAAGTCTGCTCAAGGCACATTCCATTAAGAAAGCGAAGATGTAAACTAGAAAGAGACGAAAGCTCCGTATACAGGAGAAGACGAAGAATCACAGAACTGCCGAGAAGGGCCAATATATCTGAAATATGAAGGGAGGCACTGGTCAAAGAAATAACAAATACCGAAATTGAGCTTAAGGAATCTTCTCTTATGCCAAATCTAAGGGTAAAACAACATCCAGTATTGCACCCCTGCGTAGGCTAGATGGGACTTTCACAGATGACAGCAAAGAAATGAGACACTAAAGTCCCAACACGACTCTGTTTTCAGCGAGCCGTTAACCAGACTAAGGGTCGACATTCTAAATGAATTCTTTATGACCAAGACGCAAAATTTGGTCATCTCGAAACTCTCTGATATTATCCCAACACCAAAAGACTTTGAAAAGGCAATAAATGACATGCCCATGCACTCGGTCCCAGCCCGGACTCATGGAACTCCGTGTTCATCAAGAACTGCATGAAACCCCTGTCACGTGCCTACAGCATTTTATGGAGAGGAAGCATAGACACAAGGGTCATCCCACACTCACTAAAAATAACAGACATAGCCCCACTCTACAAAGTTGGCAGTAAAGCAGTTGCAAAAAACTACAGACCGATAACACTAACATCCCATATCATAAATCTTCGAAAGAGTTCTAAGAAGCAAGATCACCAACCACCTATATACCCATCAGTTACACAACCCAGGGCAACAAGGGTTTAGAGCAGGTCGCTCCTGCCTGTCTCAGCTACTGAACCACTATGGCAAGGTCCTGCATGCTTTAGAGGATAAATAAAATGCAGATGTAGTATACACAGATTTTGCGAAAGCTTTCGACAAGTGCAACTATGGTGTAATAGTACACAAAATGCGTGATAAAGGAATAACAGGAAAAGTTGGTAGTTGGATCTATAACTTCCTCACAAATAGAACACAGAGTAATAGTAAACAGAGTAAAGTCTGAGGCAGCTACGGTGAAAAGCTCTGTTCCACAAGGCACAGTACTCACTCCCATCCTATTCTTCATCCTCATATCTGACATAGACAGAGATGTAAGCGGATGGCACCCAAATTGCCATGACAGTGTCCTCCATCGAAGACACCGCAAGACTCCAAGCGAACATCAACCAAATCTTCAAATGGGCCGCTAGAAACAAAGCGAAGTTAAATGAACAGAAATTTCAACTACTCATTTATGGAAATCTTGAGGAAATTAAAACTGTATTAGGGTATACAACAAATACTAACCATACAATAGAGCGAAAAGTAATGTGAAAGACCTGGGAGTGATAATGTCAGAGGATCTCACATTCAAAGTCCACAACAATGTACCTACCGCATCTGCTGGTAAAAAATGATATGATGGATAATGAGTCCCTTTAAAACTAGGGACGCCAAGCCCAAGATGATCCTCTTCTTAGCTTGTTCTCTCTAAGGTGGAATGCTGCTAAACACTATCTGCCCCCTTCAAGGCAGGCGAATTTGCTGACCTGGAGAGTGTACAAAGAACTTTTACGGCACACATAAGTACGATAAAGCACCTAAATTACTGGAAACGGTTGAAGTCCTTTGATCTGTATTTCCTTGAAAGCAGGCGAGAAAGATATATGATAATATACACTTGGAAAATCCTAGAGGGATTGGTATCAAACTTGCACACGAAAATCACTTCCTATGAAAGCAAGACTAGGCAGGAGATGCAACATTTTCCCAATGAAAAGCAGGGGCGCCACGAGCACACTGAGAAACAACACAATAAGTGTCAGGGGCCCAAGACTGTTCGATTGCCTCCCAGCATTCATAAGGGAAATTACCAATACACCCCTGGCTGTCTTCAAGAAGGCTCTGGATAGGCACCTAAAGTCAGTACCTGACCAGCCGGACTGTGGTTCGTACGTCTGTTTGCATGCGGCCAGCAGTAACAGCCTGGTTGATCAAGCCGTGATCCACCACGTGGCCTGGTCTCAGGCCTCGGGGGTCAACGCGGGAGCGTTGACCTCCGAAATTCTGTCCAGGTATACTCCAGGTATATTTTAATGTATTTGGGTATGTTCATGTTCCGTCTTGCGCAGTAACATCGACTTGAAGATGTAAACATGTCAGTGATCACGTTTCATGAGAGACCAACGAGAACATCGCATGTCTTGTATGTTAATTGTTATTGGTCGCTGCTGTTGCTCATGCCATCAGGGCCTGAGAGGTGATGGGATGAGGCTGTCGCTCTGACGGCAGGCGAAGGTGACGTGGGGAGCCCAGGCAAAAAAAAAAAAAAAAAATGGCTTCTATGATTCGCGCAGGATAAAAGCATCAAACTTCCACAGGTAATTTGTACACTCTGGTGGTGCATATATCTGGCTTCAACCAAGTCTGTTGCTCCTGTGGCGGCCATATTGGTTTCCAAGATGGCGATTAGCCATTGCATTCCGTGTTGGCTTACATTGAATTTTTGATTTTCAATATCCATAAAACTTGTGAATTTTCAAAAATACTTACACATTAGATGAACAGAAGTGTATATTCTCTAATTCAAGAGTAATTTTGCAATGAATCCACTTTCTACACAAAATTTGCCAATTATCATTTCCGATTCGGCTGCTGTGACACATGTCTTTATTATATAACTAATGCTTGGGGCTGTATTTATCAATGATTATTTGAATTTGACACAACAGCATTTTTGGAACTCCCTCAAAACTCATTCACGCAATACAGCATTCCTAATTTCTGACAGTGGGACATACTTTTCAAGCTCCTACTTTACTCTAATTCTGCCGCCTCTGTTACAAGAAGCCAGTATCCTGTCTGGTCAGAAGACCATGTACCAGCCAGGCAAAAAACCTGTTTATGGTTTGTGCAACAATGAAGTATACTCCTTTGTGTCTAAAAAACCTTAAGTCTTTTTAACAGTTCATAACAGTTTCTAAAGATCAGTGAGAAGGGAAAATAAAAATGAATATAAATTTTAATAATGCATGGCAGGAAATAATATACAAGTGCTTTTGCGCATTCACGAATGTACGGTGTCTAGCTTGTACCTTGTAGCTCCTGCTCAGAGATTAGCTTATAAAGTAGTGTAAGAGAGGCCAGTATGGCAGGAGATGAACGCAGGTGTTTGCTCAGGTACTAGCGTATGGAAACAGAAACTAACACGTCAAGAAGTGTACATAATTCCTACTCAGGTACTAGCGTGTTGAAACAGAGACTAACACGTCAAGAAGTGTACATAACTCCTACTCAGGTACTAGCGTGTGGAAGCACGAAGCGTACACAGACTCCTGCTTAGGAATAAGCATGCAAAACAAAAGCTAATGTGTCAGGAAACTAATGGTCATAGAACCTCCACACCAAATCGTCTCTAAGGCCAAAGTGTCCAAAGGACCTCCTGCTAATGAAGAGACGCAGAACAGGTGTGTGAGTTGGCAGGTGTCAGTGAAGGAGGACACCCGAGATCTTTAACTCCCATGAGTGTATATAGCTAACTGTCTTGTTTCTCGTCACTCACCCACGAGCAACCGCTGGTGACTTGACGAAGGGTGGTCAGTTATACTTGGTCAACACCGCGAGTAGGCAAATACACAGTTCGTCCTTTCTAATACTAACTATACTAAATACATAATATTTTAAAATATAACTTAATGTAATTTACATTTAGTTAACTAACAATATTTACAATATATACAGAAATATCCGTTTGTATTAAGATACTTTAAATATTTAATGAGTCTGGTACATTATACCGTGCTGATATATGACACAGCCCCCCCCCCGCACCTCACCTTCCAAAAAATTATGAAATCCACGAAAATGAGTGACAGTCCCAGCTAATTCGTCCTTTGTTTTTCACCGAAGACAAAACGGAGAACATAAACTGGAAATACTGTATCGTTTGCGAAGGACAAACATCCAAGAAGATCCGTCGTCTTCAAGGAATTGAACCGAAAATCTTTGAGCCATTTTTAAATAATGTTAAGGAGTTCCATTGGATTAAAGCACCATCTTGATATTCAGACCAGGGTAATCAGTTCTGGGAATGGCAATGACATTGCCGGAAGGTGACTCTGGTAGCCAGAGGGATGGGATGTCGTTACCATGGACTCGAAGTAATATGTAAAGTGATTGATACAATACAGTAACAGATATAGAAGACATCTTTGAGAATTGTTTTCAGTCTCTTCTGAACTGAACATTTGTGCTGTCAAAACTAAAGCATTCACAGAGATGGTTGGAGAAATGTAAGTCTCAGTTAGATAGCGGTGCAAACATGCTCCACCTGGCAGTCTCCACAAAGATTCTGAATCAACCCTTGAAAGCCAAAGCCTTCAAATCAGTGTGATTGAAATTAGGCTGAAGTCAGATCGGCAGAACCTGCTCACTGAAGTACTTTCGTAATACCACTAACTTGAGAGCGGCTTGAGTCCACGAAATCGCTGTTGTTGAACAGGTTAGTCAGGGTAGCTAGTACACCGCTCCACCAACTACACAGGTTGGTGCTTACTAGAAAAAAATTGATATAGTACGACATGAGAAGATGTTTATTTATTGATATGAGTAGAACTAAGATTAGGTTCATTAATTAGATTCCTTCAAGCTGGCATAATTACCTACCGGATTATATCTATTGTGAACTGAGGGCAATGAGGCAGAATACTGAACGTACTCATATTTGGACCACTCATGCGAACTCGGAATTTATAATAAATTTGTTTAGTATGCACCATCAGGGCTTGAACTAAGCATCATTCCTAAAACTAGAGGTGTTAATTATGCAAACCTAGCTAAGTCTTTCTGCACGATGGAAAAACGTTCGGACTTGGCATCAGAAAGCTTTTAATATTCGTAGAGATGGTTTATGGGACCTTACTCCATGCTGTGATTTCCATCTGGCTGCAGAGGTTTACCAGAACATACAAAGAGCTTAGTAATAATCAGAACTGGCTTCTCACGAGAGCAGTTAAATTCAAGTTGACTGTCAGTCTAGATAAGAGTGAGTTCTGAGAAAAGATGAGCAGTTTACTGAGTAATAAAGAGACATGAGTTACTAAATAAGAATCCCTCGACAAGGATAATTGTCTAAAAACAGTGTTGATGGAAATGATGAATTAATCAAACAGCTGTCGGCTAAGGTGGCAACCTTCCATACTGTATGGATTGATTAAGACACAAGGGCACTGCTGCTTATAACTCATCTAAATGGTTAGTTAACTATAAGCAACAGGAAGAGAAGAGGAAAGGTGCCATTAAGAACAGGAACAGGAGGAACATTAGCACCAAAAACAATGTCAACAATAGCAGCAACATCAACAACAGCGATACAAACAATAAAACAAACAGAAACAATATTAACATCAACAGCAGCAAAGTAAACAGCAAAACAATAGCAGCAGCAGCACCAGTTACAACAGCAACAACGGAAGAAGACCAGCAGCAGGAACAGCAACAACAACAGATGATCAACAGCAGCAGGAACAGAAACAACAACAGAAGAAGACCAGCAGCAGGAACAGCAACAACAACAGAAGAAGACCAGCAGCAGGAACAGCAACAACAACGGAAGAAGACCAGCAGCAGGAACAGCAACAACAACGGAAGAAGACCAGCAGCAGGAACAGCAACAACAACAGAAGAAGACCAGCAGCAGGAACAGAAACAACAACAGAAGAAGACCAGCAGCAGGAACAGCAACAACAACAGAAGAAGACCAGCAGCAGGAACTGCAACAACAACAGAAGAAGACCAGCAGCAGGAACAGCAACAACAACAGAAGAAGACCAGCAGCAGGAACAGAAACAACAACAGAAGAAGACCAGCAGCAGGAACAGCAACAACAACAGAAGAAGACCAGCAGCAGGAACAGAAACAACAACAGAAGAAGACCAGCAGCAGGAACAGCAACAACAACAGAAGAAGACCAGCAGCAGGAACAGCAACAACAACAGAAGAAGACCAGCAGCGGGAACAGCAACAACAACAGAAGAAGACCAGCAGCAGGAACAGCAACAACAACGGAAGAAGACCAGCAGCAGGAACAGCAACAACAACAACAGAAGAAGACCAGCAGCAGGAACAGCAACAACAACAGAAGAAGACCAGCAGCAGGAACAGCAACAACAACAGAAGAAGACCAGCAGCAGGAACAGCAACAACAACAGAAGAAGACCAGCAGCAGGAACAGCAACAACAACAGAAGAAGACCAGCAGCAGGAACAGCAACAACAACAGAAGAAGACCAGCAGCAGGAACAGCAACAACAACGGAAGAAGACCAGCAGCAGGAACAGCAACAACAACAGAAGAAGACCAGCAGCAGGAACAGCAACAACAACAGAAGAAGACCAGCAGCAGGAACAGCAAAAACAACAGAAGAAGACCAGCAGCAGGAACAGCAACAACAACAGATGAAGAACAGCAGCAGGAACAGCAACAACAACGGAAGAAGACCAGCAGCAGGAACAGCAACAACAACAGAAGAAGACCAGCAGCAGGAACAGCAACAACAACAGATGATCAACAGCAGCAGGAACAGAAAGAACAACAGAAGAAGACCAGCAGCAGGAACAGCAACAACAACAGAAGAAGACCAGCAGCAGGAACAGCAACAACAACAGATGATCAACAACAGCAGGAACAGAAACAACAACAGAAGAAGACCAGCAGCAGGAACAGCAACAACAACAGAAGAAGACCAGCAGCAGGAACAGCAACAACAACAGAAGAAGACCAGCAGCAGGAACAGCAAAAACAACAGAAGAAGACCAGCAGCAGGAACAGCAACAACAACGGAAGAAGACCAGCAGCAGGAACAGCAACAACAACAGAAGAAGACCAGCAGCAGGAACAGCAACGACAACGGAAGAAGACCAGCAGCAGGAACAGCAACAACAACAGAAGAAGACCAGCAGCAGGAACAGCAACAACAACAGAAGAAGACCAGCAGCAGGAACAGCAAAAACAACAGAAGAAGACCAGCAGCAGGAACAGCAACAACAACGGAAGAAGACCAGCAGCAGGAACAGCAACAACAACAGAAGAAGACCAGCAGCAGGAACAGCAACAACAACAGAAGAAGACCAGCAGCAGGAACAGCAACAACAACGGAAGAAGATCAGCAGCGGGAACAGCAACAACAACAGAAGAAGACCAGCAGCAGGAACAGCAACAACAACAGATGAAGAACAGCAGCAGGAACAGCAACAACAACGGAAGAAGACCAGCAGCAGGAACAGCAACAACAACAGAAGAAGACCAGCAGCAGGAACAGCAACAACAACAGATGAAGAACAGCAGCAGGAACAGCAACAACAACGGAAGAAGACCAGCAGCAGGAACAGCAACAACAACGGAAGAAGACCAGCAGCAGGAACAGCAACAACAACAGATGATCAACAGCAGCAGGAACAGCAACAACAACAGAAGAAGACCAGCAGCAGGAACAGCAACAACAACAGATGATCAACAGCAGCAGGAACAGAAACAACAACAGAAGAAGACCAGCAGCAGGAACAGCAACAACAACAGAAGAAGACCAGCAGCAGGAACAGCAACAACAACAGAAGAAGACCAGCAGCAGGAACAGCAACAACAACAGATGATCAACAGCAGCAGGAACAGCAACAACAACAGAAGAAGACCAGCAGCAGGAACAGCAACAACAACGGAAGAAGACCAGCAGCAGGAACAGCAACAACAACAGAAGAAGACCAGCAGCAGGAACAGCAACAACAACAGATGATCAACAGCAGCAGGAACAGAAAGAACAACAGAAGAAGACCAGCAGCAGGAACAGCAACAACAACAGAAGAAGACCAGCAGCAGGAACAGCAACAACAACAGATGATCAACAACAGCAGGAACAGAAACAACAACAGAAGAAGACCAGCAGCAGGAACAGCAACAACAACAGAAGAAGACCAGCAGCAGGAACAGCAACAACAACAGAAGAAGACCAGCAGCAGGAACAGCAAGAGTTAGAGCACGATCATCAACAGCAGCAGTGACATAAACAACAGAAGACAACCAGCAGCAGCTGCCTTATCAATATCAACAGCAGAAGCAACAATAACAGAAGACTAGCAGCAGCAGCAGCAATACCATATGCAACAGCAGTAGCATCAGCAGCAACAGCAGCAGCAGCAGCAGCAGCAGCAATACCATATGCAATAGCAGCAGCAGCAGCAATACCATATGCAACAGCAGTAGCATCAGCAGCAACAGCAGCAGCAGCAGCAGCAGCAGCAATACCATATGCAATAGCAGCAGCAGCAGCAATACCATATGCAATAGCAGCAGCAGCAATACCATATACAATAGCAGCAGCACCAGCAATACCAGCAGCAGGAACAGCAACAACAACAGATGAAGAACAGCAGCAGGAACAGCAACAACAACGGAAGAAGACCAGCAGCAGGAACAGCAACAACAACGGAAGAAGACCAGCAGCAGGAACAGCAACAACAACAGATGATCAACAGCAGCAGGAACAGCAACAACAACAGAAGAAGACCAGCAGCAGGAACAGCAACAACAACAGATGATCAACAGCAGCAGGAACAGCAACAACAACAGAAGAAGACCAGCAGCAGGAACAGCAACAACAACAGATGATCAACAGCAGCAGGAACAGAAACAACAACAGAAGAAGACCAGCAGCAGGAACAGCAACAACAACAGAAGAAGACCAGCAGCAGGAACAGCAACAACAACAGAAGAAGACCAGCAGCAGGAACAGCAACAACAACAGATGATCAACAGCAGCAGGAACAGCAACAACAACAGAAGAAGACCAGCAGCAGGAACAGCAACAACAACGGAAGAAGACCAGCAGCAGGAACAGCAACAACAACAGAAGAAGACCAGCAGCAGGAACAGCAACAACAACAGATGATCAACAGCAGCAGGAACAGAAAGAACAACAGAAGAAGACCAGCAGCAGGAACAGCAACAACAACAGAAGAAGACCAGCAGCAGGAACAGCAACAACAACAGATGATCAACAACAGCAGGAACAGAAACAACAACAGAAGAAGACCAGCAGCAGGAACAGCAACAACAACAGAAGAAGACCAGCAGCAGGAACAGCAACAACAACAGAAGAAGACCAGCAGCAGGAACAGCAAGAGTTAGAGCACGATCATCAACAGCAGCAGTGACATAAACAACAGAAGACAACCAGCAGCAGCTGCCTTATCAATATCAACAGCAGAAGCAACAATAACAGAAGACTAGCAGCAGCAGCAGCAATACCATATGCAACAGCAGTAGCATCAGCAGCAACAGCAGCAGCAGCAGCAGCAGCAGCAATACCATATGCAATAGCAGCAGCAGCAGCAATACCATATGCAACAGCAGTAGCATCAGCAGCAACAGCAGCAGCAGCAGCAGCAGCAGCAATACCATATGCAATAGCAGCAGCAGCAGCAATACCATATGCAATAGCAGCAGCAGCAATACCATATACAATAGCAGCAGCACCAGCAATACCATATGCAATAGCAGCAGCAATACCATATGCAATAGCACCAGCAGCAATACCATATGCAATAGCAGCATCAGCAATACCATATGCAATAGCAGCAGCAGCAGCAGCAGCACCAGCAATACCATATGCAATAGCAGCAGCACCAGCAATACCACATGCAATAGCAGCAGCACCAATACCATATACAATAGCAGCAGCAGCAGCAATACCATATACAATAACAGCAGCAGCAATACCATATACAATAGCAGCACCAGCAATACCATATGCAATAGCAGCAGCAATACCATATGCAATAGCAGCAGCAGCAGCAATACCATATACAATAGGAGCAGCAGCAATACCATATGCAATAGCAGCAGCAATACCATATGCAATAGCAGCAGCAATACCATATGCAATAGCAGCAGCACCAGCAATACCATATGCAATAGCAGCAGCAGCAGCAATACCATATGCAATAGCAGCAGCAGCAATACCATATGCAATAGCAGCAGCACCAGCAATACCATATACAATAGCAGCAGCACCAATACCATATACAATAGCAGCAGCAGCAGCAATACCATATACAATAGCAGCAGCAATACCATATGCAATAGCAGCAGCAGCAGCAATACCATATACAATAGCAGCAGCAGCAGCAATACCATATGCAATAGCAGCAGCAGCAGCAATACCATATGCAATAGCAGCAGCAATACCATATGCAATAGCAGCAGCAATACCATATGCAATAGCAGCAGCAGCAGCAATACCATATGCAATAGCAGCAGCAGCAGCAATACCATATGCAATAGCAGCAGCAATACCATATGCAATAGCAGCAGCAGCAGCAATACCATATGCAATAGCAGCAGCAGCAGCAATACCATATGCAATAGCAGCAGCAGCAGCAATACCATATGCAATAGCAGCAGCAGCAGCAATACCATATACAATAGCAGCAGCAGCAGCAGCAGCAATACCATATGCAATAGCAGCAGTAGCAGCAATACCATATGCAATAGCAGCAGCACCAGCAGCAGCAGCAATACCATATGCAATAGCAGCAGTAGCAGCAATACCATATGCAATAGCAGCAGTAGCAGCAATACCATATGCAATAGCAGCAGTAGCAGCAATACCATATGCAATAGCAGCAGCAGCAGCAGCAGCAGCAGCAGCAGCAGCAATACCATATGCAATAGCAGCAGTAGCAGCAATACCATATGCAATAGCAGCAGTAGCAGCAATACCATATGCAATAGCAGCAGCAGCAGCAGCAGCAATACCATATGCAATAACAGCAGTAGCAGCAATACCATATGCAATAGCAGCAGTAGCAGCAATACCATATGCAATAGCAGCAGCAGCAGCAGCAATACCATATGCAATAGCAGCAGTACCAGCAATACCATATGCAATAGCAGCAGCAGCAGCAATACCATGTGCAATAGCAGCAGTAGCAGCAATACCATATGCAATAGCAGCAGTAGCAGCAATACCATATGCAATAGCAGCAGCACCAGCAGCAGCACCAGCAGCAGCAGCAATACCATATGCAATAGCAGCAGCAGCAGCAGCAATACCATATGCAATAGCAGCAGTAGCAGCAATACCATATGCAATAGCAGCAGTAGCAGCAATACCATATGCAATAGCAGCAGCAGCAGCAATACCATATGCAATAGCAGCAGCAGCAGCAATACCATATGCAATAGCATCAGCAGCAATACCATATGCAGTAGCATCAGCAGCAATACCATATGCAATAGCAGCAGCAGCAATACCATATGCAATAGCATCAGCAGCAGCAATACCATATGCAATAGCATCAGCAGCAATACCATATGCAATAGCATCAGCAGCAATACCATATGCAATAGCATCAGCAGCAGCAATACCATATGCAATAGCATCAGCAGCAATACCATATGCAATAGCATCAGCAGCAATACCATATGCAATAGCAGCAGTAGCAGCAATACCATATGCAATAGCAGCAGCAGCAGCACCAGCAATACCATATGCAATAGCAGCACCAGCAGTAGCAGCAATACCATATGCAATAGCAGCAGCAGCAGCAATACCATATGCAATAGCAGCAGTAGCAGCAATACCATATGCAATAGCATCAGCAGCAATACCATATGCAATAGCAGCAGCAGCAGCAATACCATATGCAATAGCAGCAGTAGCAGCAATACCATATGCAATAGCATCAGCAGCAATACCATATGCAATAGCAGCAGCAGCAGCAGCAGCAGCAGCAGCAGCAGCAGCAGCAATACCATATGCAATAGCAGCAGCAGCAGCACCAGCAATACCATATGCAATAGCAGCAGCAGCAGCAGCAGCAATACCATATGCAATAGCAGCAGCAGCAGCAGCAGCAGCAGCAGCACCAGCAATACCATATGCAATAGCAGCAGCAGCAGCAGCAGCACCAGCAATACCATATGCAATAGCAGCAGCAGCAGCAGCAGCAGCAATACCATATGCAATAGCAGCAGCAGCAGCAGCAGCAGCAATACCATATGCAATAGCAGCAGCAGCAGCAGCAGCAGCAATACCATATGCAATAGCAGCAGCAGCAGCAGCAGCAGCAGCACCAGCAATACCATATCCA
The DNA here is from genome assembly GCF_038502225.1 of Cherax quadricarinatus. Taxonomy (NCBI): domain Eukaryota; kingdom Metazoa; phylum Arthropoda; class Malacostraca; order Decapoda; family Parastacidae; genus Cherax; species Cherax quadricarinatus. The sequence continues at coordinate 19,824,678 of NC_091302.1, forward strand.
ATAGCAGCAGCAGCAGCAGCAGCACCAGCAATACCATATGCAATAGCAGCAGCAGCAGCAGCAGCAGCAGCAGCAGCAGCAGCAATACCATATGCAATAGCAGCAGCACCAGCAGCACCAGCAATACCATATGCAATAGCAGCAGCAGGACCAGCAGCAGCAGCAGCAGCACCAGCAATACCATATGCAATAGCAGCAGCAGCAGCAGCACCAGCAGCACCAGCAGCACCAGCAATACCATATGCAATAGCAGCAGCACCAGCAGCACCAGCAGCACCAGCAATACCATATGCAATAGCAGCAGCACCAGCAGCACCAGCAATACCATATGCAATAGCAGCAGCACCAGCAGCACCAGCAATACCATATGCAATAGCAGCAGCAGCAGCAGCAGCAGCAGCAGCAGCAGCAGCAGCAGCAATACCATATGCAATAGCAGCAGCAGCAGCAGCAGCAGCAGCAGCAATACCATATGCAATAGCAGCAGCAGCAGCAGCAGCAGCACCAGCAATACCATATGCAATAGCAGCAGCAACAACAGCAGCAGCAGCAATACCAGATGCAATAGCAGCAGCAGCAGCAGCAGCAGCAGCAGCAATACCATATGCAATAGTAGTAGTAGCAGCAGCAGCAGCAGCAATAGCAGCAGCAGCAGCAATAGCGGCAGCAGCAGCAGCAGTACCATATGCAATAGCAGCAGCAGAAGCAGCAGCAACAACAGCAGCAGCAGCAGTACCAGATGCAATAGCAGCAGCAGCAGCAGCAGCAATACCATATGCAATAGCAGCAGCAATACCATATGCAATAGCAGCAGCAGCAGCAATACCATATACAATAGGAGCAGCAGCAATACCATATGCAATAGCAGCAGCAATACCATATGCAATAGCAGCAGCAATACCATATGCAATAGCAGCAGCACCAGCAATACCATATGCAATAGCAGCAGCAGCAGCAATACCATATGCAATAGCAGCAGCAGCAATACCATATGCAATAGCAGCAGCACCAGCAATACCATATACAATAGCAGCAGCACCAATACCATATACAATAGCAGCAGCAGCAGCAATACCATATACAATAGCAGCAGCAATACCATATGCAATAGCAGCAGCAGCAGCAATACCATATACAATAGCAGCAGCAGCAGCAATACCATATGCAATAGCAGCAGCAGCAGCAATACCATATGCAATAGCAGCAGCAATACCATATGCAATAGCAGCAGCAATACCATATGCAATAGCAGCAGCAGCAGCAATACCATATGCAATAGCAGCAGCAATACCATATGCAATAGCAGCAGCAGCAGCAATACCATATGCAATAGCAGCAGCAGCAGCAATACCATATGCAATAGCAGCAGCAGCAGCAATACCATATGCAATAGCAGCAGCAGCAGCAATACCATATACAATAGCAGCAGCAGCAGCAGCAGCAATACCATATGCAATAGCAGCAGTAGCAGCAATACCATATGCAATAGCAGCAGCACCAGCAGCAGCAGCAATACCATATCCAATAGCAGCAGTAGCAGCGATACCATATGCAATAGCAGCAGTAGCAGCAATACCATATGCAATAGCAGCAGTAGCAGCAATACCATATGCAATAGCAGCAGCAGCAGTAATACCATATGCAATAGCAGCAGTAGAAGCAATACCATATGCAATAGCAGCAGTAGCAGCAATGCCATATGCAATAGCAGCAGCACCAGCAGCAGCAGCAGTACCATATGCAATAGCAGCAGCAGCAGCAGCAATACCATATGCAATAGCAGCAGTAGCAGCAATACCATATGCAATAGCAGCAGCAGCAGCAATACCATATGCAATAGCAGCAGTAGCAGCAATACCATATGCAATAGCAGCAGTAGCAGCAATACCATATGCAATAGCAGCAGCACCAGCACCAGCAGCAATACCATATGCAATAGCAGCAGCAGCAGCAGCAATACCATATGCAATAGCAGCAGTAGCAGCAATACCATATGCAATAGCAGCAGTAGCAACAATACCATATGCAATAGCAGCAGCAGCAGCAATACCATATGCAATAGCAGCAGCAGCAGCAATATCATATGCAATAGCATCAGCAGCAATACCATATGCAGTAGCATCAGCAGCAATACCATATGCAATAGCAGCAGCAGCAATACCATATGCAATAGCATCAGCAGCAGCAATACCATATGCAATAGCATCAGCAGCAATACCATATGCAATAGCATCAGCAGCAGCAATACCATATGCAATAGCATCAGCAGCAATACCATATGCAATAGCATCAGCAGCAATACCATATGCAATAGCAGCAGTAGCAGCAATACCATATGCAATAGCAGCAGCAGCAGCACCAGCAATACCATATGCAATAGCAGCACCAGCATCAGCAGCAATACCATATGCAATAGCAGCAGCAGCAGCAATACCATATGCAATAGCAGAAGTAGCAGCAATACCATATGCAATAGCATCAGCAGCAATACCATATGCAATAGCAGCAGCAGCAGCAATACCATATGCAATAGCAGCAGCAGCAGCACCAGCAATACCATATGCAATAGCAGCAGCAGCAGCAGCAGCAGCAGCAGCAGCAGCATCAGCAGCAATACCATATGCAATAGCAGCAGCAGCAGCAATACCATATGCAATAGCAGCAGCAGCAGCACCAGCAATACCATATGCAATAGCAGCAGCACCAGCAGCAGCATCAGCAGCAGCAGCAATACCATATGCAATAGCAGCAGCAGCAGCAGCAGCAGCAGCAGCAGCAGCAGCAGCAGCAGCAATACCATATGCAATAGCAGCAGCAGCAGCAGCAGCAGCAGCACCAGCAATACCATATGCAATAGCAGCAGCAGCAGCAGCAGCACCAGCAATACCATATGCAATAGCAGCAGCAGCAGCAGCAGCAATACCATATGCAATAGCAGCAGCAGCAGCAATACCATATGCAATAGCAGCAGCAGCAGCAGCAGCAGCAGCAATACCATATGCAATAGCAGCAGCAGCAGCAGCAGCAGCAATACCATATGCAATAGCAGCAGCAGCAGCAGCAGCAGCAGCACCAGCAATACCATATCCAATAGCAGCAGCAGCAGCAGCAGCACCAGCAATACCATATGCAATAGCAGCAGCAGCAGCAGCAGCAGCAGCACCAGCAATACCATATGCAATAGCAGCAGCACCAGCAGCACCAGCAATACCATATGCAATAGCAGCAGCAGGACCAGCAGCAGCAGCAGCAGCAGCACCAGCAATACCATATGCAATAGCAGCAGCAGCAGCAGCACCAGCAGCACCAGCAATACCATATGCAATAGCAGCAGCAGGACCAGCAGCAGCAGCAGCAGCAGCACCAGCAATACCATATGCAATAGCAGCAGCACCAGCAGCACCAGCAGCACCAGCAATACCATATGCAATAGCAGCAGCACCAGCAGCACCAGCAATACCATATGCAATAGCAGCAGCAGCAGCAGCAGCAGCAGCAGCAGCAATACCATATGCAATAGCAGCAGCAGCAGCAGCAGCAGCACCAGCAATACCATATGCAATAGCAGCAGCACCAGCAGCAGCAGCAGCAATACCATATGCAATAGCAGCAGCAGCAGCAGCAGCACCAGCAATACCATATGCAATAGCAGCAGCACCAGCAGCAGCAGCAGCAATACCATATGCAATAGCAGCAGCAGAAGCAGCAGCAACAACAGCAGCAGCAGCAATACCAGATGCAATAGCAGCAGCAGCAGCAGCAGCAGCAATACCATATGCAATAGTAGTAGTAGCAGCAGCAGCAGCAGCAATAGCAGCAGCAGCAGCAATAGCGGCAGCAGCAGCAGCAGTACCATATGCAATAGCAGCAGCAGAAGCAGCAGCAACAACAGCAGCAGCAGCAATACCATATGCAATAGCAGCAGCAGAAGCAGCAGCAACAACAGCAGCAGCAGCAATACCAGATGCAATAGCAGCAGCAGCAGCAGCAGCAGCAGCAATACCATATGCAATAGTAGTAGCAGCAGCAGCAGCAGCAGCAATAGCAGCAGCAGCAGCAGCAATACCATATGCAATAGCAGCAGCAGCAGCAGCAATAGCAGCAGCAGTAGCAGCAATAGCAGCAGCAGCAGCAGCAATAGCTGGTAATAACAACGCCAATGGCAGCAGCAGGCAGCAAGGCAGCAGGCAGCAGCACCGAAGGTAATAACAATGCCAAATGGCAGCGGCAGCGGCAGCAGCAGGCAACGGCAAGCCAAGGTAATAGCAGCACCAATGGCGGTGGCGGCAGGCGTGGCGCCAGTAACAACAAGCTGCAATGGCAGGCGGCAGCGGCATCGGCAGCAGGCGGCAGGCAACTTCGGCAGCGGCGCTAGCAAGAACCAGCAGCGGCGCTGGCGCTGGCACTGGCAATGCACGTGGCGGCTTGGCGCTAGATCGGAACGGCGGCTACGCACGCACTGGCAATGCCAGCAGCGGCAGGCGGCACTGTACCAGCGGCAGCGGCCAGCACCCCCAGCACTAGGCAAGTGCCAGCAGGCAGCGGCGCAGCAAGATCAAGGCAGCAGCACCACCACCCCAGCACTGGCATGTGCCAGCAGCAAGGCAGCGGCACTGGCAAAAAACCAGCGGCTGGCGGCCCATCTCCCAGTGCTCCTCTCATACCGACTTACTGGTAAAGCATCGTCATCCAGAGCTTCTACGTGATAAGCCTGGCACCAATATGACCACACACCACGATATATATATATATATATATATATATATATATATATATATATATATATATATATATATATATATATATATATATATATATATATATATATATATATATATATATATATATATATATATATATATAGATATCGTGCAGAATAGGAAAAACTGGTAAATTAGCAGGAACTCATATAAAATTAAGTCCTATCTAAAATTTTCTCTTATATATTGAAAGATATACTTTTTCATTTATGTTAATATAAAGATTAATGATTTTGTACCAAAAGAAATCTTGGGAAACTTACCTAACCTCATTATAACTAACGAAATTTCATCTAGCCTAAACCAAGTAAGTATATTTTATATAAGTTTAAGGAAATTTAATAATAAACAAACACAATGATATATATTTTTTTTCGTTAGATTCAGAATGACTTTTGCGAAATTATTGCATACACAAATTTAAGCATGTCCTACTCGGCAAGAAGTGCGTTGCTATTTAGCAAAATCGCAAGTGTGTGTGTGTGTGGATGATGGTACCCTAGCTGGCACTACAGAATCTCTCCTAGAGGATATCAGAAAAATTAAAGACATGGGAGAGCCTAGGCCTATCTTTAAACCCACCAAATCAGAAATAGATGCTATCAATCGACAGATGATCCAGAATATTAGTGCTGTTTTACCAGGAGCATGAGCCATTGATCCAGCCAGTAGCACTCTCCTTGGCGCTCCTTTTGGGCCCAATGCCATCGATCTAATCCTAGAAAAAAATCTTAGACCTCAGGACGATGGAAGGCAGGATGAAAGACATCGATACACATGATGCCTTCTACCTACTCATCAGGTGCCTGTCAATCCCAAAACTTATCTACTTCCTGAGATGCTCCCCAGCCATCAGCAGTCCGAAACTCAAAGAATATGACTCTCTCCTTAAGACCATGATAGAGAGTGTATTGAAACTTTCCCTCGACGATGGATAGTGGTTGCAAGCCTCACTTCCTGTCAGGTTTGGGGGGCAGGGAATACGCAAATCTTCTCAGATTTCCCTACAAGCTTTCCTATCCTCTTCCAAAGCATCAAATGAGTTAATAAAACAAATTCTTCCAGACAACCTCAGTGACTCAGCAGGAATAGAGGACCCTAGCTATGCCAGTGCCATCACTGAATGGGAGACTCTTGCTGCTCGAGCACCAAAACCTAGTGCAACACTGGCCTACAGACAGTCAAGTTGGGATGGCCCCATCGCTGAAAAGGTGCTTGCCAACGTGCTTAGGGCTGTAACATCAGACAGGAAACTACTCGTCTTCAATCTGTGAGTGTACATCACTCCGTGGACTTCCTCCAGTTCCCATTTCGGCAATGGAAACACGCCTCGCAGCCCCAATTCACACGGAATAAACGTGTATTTGCGGCGATGCGCAATCGGCCAATATGGTCTACATGGTCTTAACTGTTTCAAAAGCATGATCTGACATGCAAAACACAATAAAGTCAACGACTTCATAAAGAGAACCCTTGCTACAGCTGGATGCCTAACCCCGAGAGAGCCCAGCAAACACCCTGACGGAATCACCATCTACCTTTGCAAGAACGGCAAGCTCTTGGAATGGGATTATACCTGAGTGTCGACACTGGCTGACACCTACATCCATCACAGTGTCAGGCGACAGGGAGGAACTGCTGACCACAGGGAGGAGTACAAGATCAGCAGGTACAGAGACATAAGCCAACAGTATCAATTTGTCCCAGTGCGATCAGAGACCTTGGGATCATGGGGAAAAATGCCACACACTTCCTGAAAAAAACTGGGTTCCAGACTCATCGACACCACCAGAGACCTAAGGGCAGCCACTTTCATTTCCCCGAAGGGGAAATGCTTGATACATACTTGGCTCGCGACTGGCCTCGGAGAAGCTGGAGGAGATTTATAATGTTTTATATATTGTACCGATTTATTCATGTTTGTGTTTTCTATCACTGCATTCTGTCTTTCATTATAATTTCATGTAGAATATAAAATATAGGGGATGGTAGGAGAAGAAAATATTCAAAAGAGCTCCGGGGCGGTACAGTTATTGTCTTCTTTAAGGATAAGGGTCCCCAGTCCAGTTATAGAGGTGGTATCTTTATATATATATATATATATATATATATATATATATATATATATATATATATATATATATATATATATATATATATATATTTATATACATATTTATATACATATATTTATATACATATATATATATATATTATATATATATAAATATATATATTATATATAATATATATATATATATTATATATATATATATATATATATATATATATATATATATATATATATATATATATATATATATATATATATATATATATATATATATATATATATATGTATGTATGTATATATATATATATATGATGGGGTCAACCTCTGATGTAAATTGTGGGACCCATAGCCTCGGAGAAGTGGATAACAAGGCTTCAAGGAAGAATATTTGGATTTCTTCCTGAAGCCGTTTGAATATTCTACTTCCGCTACCACCCCATCTTTTCATTCTTTTTGACCAAGATGTATATTTTATTACATAATATGGCACAAAAGGTTTAAGAGATACATTGTTGATATAAAGATGACATATACAGTACATAAGATGTGAGAGATAAATGTCTAGTACGTATTGTTATGTGTTTGTCACTGATTATAATGCGAAAATCTCATCCAGCTCTTCAGAACTGGGGCGCGCAACCAAAATACAGCAGGCATTACCCCTCTGAACAGCAGTGCTGAGTCGCTGGAGCAAAACACTAGCTGCCCTGGGATCCCTAGTTACCCTGATGAGTCTTTTGCCTAGCTCCTTAAGGAACTTAGATGCACTCTTTCCCCATGAGCCAAGGGTCTCTCATCCTATGGGAACAAACATATAATGATAGCAAGTTCTAGATATTTGCTAGACTTTTGGGACTCCATGAAGCTGGCAGCTCCCCCTCCTTCCTCCATGATCTATTGGAGATAGGTATCAGCCAAGGTAGATGCACATGTGACACACCACCTGCTTACCGTTTGTCCAGGCCTGAAGTGTGATACCATCTGGATGCTTCTGGTTGTCATCAGACCTGCATAGTTGGGGTGGCTCCCTTACTGCTGGGCATCCGGCTGTTGTGAGGCTCCTCTTGATAATGTTATTAACCTCCTCATGTTTTGCAATCTTTCCCTCGGATTTACAGCACACAAGACTATGGAACCCAAATCGGACTGTTGCTTCACTGCCACAAATATACCTGTGTTCGGCGAGAATAGGGGCGGCAAGTAGAAGGGCAACACCAATGCGGATGATCTGTTGGTCGAGAGGTGTGCCAAGGCTGGAGTTGGGAACAGCCAACAGAAAGCCCCCTGTATGAGGAGCTCTCACTGCCAAGAGGCTGGATCTATCCTTCCCTAACACATCTGAAGCATTGTTGAGGCTATTTTCTCCACTATCGGGCCATCCCAGTGCTACTGTAAATATATATATATATATATATATATATATATATATATATATATATATATATATATATATATATATATATATATATATATATATATATATATATATATATATATATATATATATATATATATATATTTTTATTATCACACTGGCCGATTCCCACCAAGGCAGGGTGGCCCGAAAAAGAAAAACTTTCACCATCATTCACTCCATCACTGTCTTGCCAGAAGGGTGCTTTACACTACAGTTTTTAAACTGCAACATTAACACCCCTCCTTCAGAGTGCAGGCACTGTAGTTCCCATCTCCAGGACTCAAGTCCGGCCTGCCGGTTTCCCTGAACCCCTTCATAAATGTTACTTTGCTCACACTCCAACAGCACGTCAAGTATTAAAAACCATTTGTCTCCATTCACTCCTATCAAACACGCTCACGCATGCCTGCTGGAAGTCCAAGCCCCGCGCACACAAAACCTCCTTTACCCCCTCTCTCCAACCTTTCCTAGGCCGACCCCTACCCCGCCTTCCTTCCACTACAGACTGATACACTTTTGAAGTCATTCTGTTTCGCTCCATTCTCTCTACATGTCCGAACCACCTCAACAACCCTTCCTCAGCCCTCTGGACAAGTTTTGGTAATCCCGCACCTCCTCCTAACTTCCAAACTACGAATTCTCTGCATTATATTCACATCACACATTGCCCTCAGACATGACATCTCCACTGCCTCCAGCCTTCTCCTCGCTGCAACATTCATCACCCATGCTTCACACCCATATAAGACCGTATATATATATATATATATATATATATATATATATATATATATATATATATATATATATATATATATATATATATATATATATATATATATATATATATACATATACAATAAGATCACAGTAAACAGGTGATTTCAAAATATGCAAAACAACCACTCTGAAAGAATAGAGAAATTCCAAGCGCTTTCGTAACTACTCACGAATAATGTGAGTAGTCACGAAAGCGCTTGGAATTTCTCTATTCTTTCAGAGTGGTTGTTTTGTATATATATATATATATATATATATATATATATATATATATATATATATATATATATATATATATATATATATATATATATATAAATATATATATATATATATATATATATATATATATATATATATATATATATATATATATATATATATATATATATATAATAGGTTGGTAGACAGCAACCACCCAGGGAGGTACTACCGTCCTGCCAACTGAGTGTAAAACGAAAGCCTGTAATTGTTTTACATGATGGTAGGATTGCTGGTGTCTTTTGTCTCTTAAATATGCAAGATTACAGGTACGTCTTGCTACTCCTACTTACACTTAGGTCACACTACACATACATGTACATGTTTATTTATACACACTCATCTGAGTTTTCTTTGATTTTATCTTAATAGTTCTTGGTCTTATTACTTTTCCTTTTATATCCATGGGGAAGTGGAATAAGAATCTTTCCTCCGTAAGCCATGCGTGTTGTAAAAGTCAACTAAAATGCCGGGAACAATGGGCTAGTAACCCCTTTTCCTGTTAAGATTACTAAAAAGAATAAGAAGAAAAAATTGTCAAGGTGGGAAGTCTGAATGTGCGTGGATGTTGTGCAAATGCAAGAGATGATTGAGGATGTTATGAATGAGAAGAAGCTGGATGTCCTGGCTTTATGTGAAACAAAGCTGAAGGGGGTGGGAGAGTTTCAAAGGAGAGGAATAAATGGGATTAGGTCAGGGGTTTGAAATAGAGTTAGGCTAAAGAAGGAGTAGCAATAATGTTGAAGGACAAGTTATGGCAGGAAAAGAGGGACTACAAATGTATTAATTCAAGGATTATGTGGAGTAAAATAAAGGTTGGATGTGAAAAGTGGGTTATAGTAAGCGTATATGCACCTGGAAAAGAGAGAAGTGCAGAGGAGAGAGAGAGAGATTTTGGGAAATGTTGAGTGAATACATGGGGAGTTTTGAACCAAGTGTAAGAGTAATGGTGGTTGGGGATTTCAATGCTAAAGTGGGCAAAAATGTTGTGGAGGGAGTAGTAGGTAAATTTGGGGTGCCAGGGGTAAATGAAAATGGGGAGCCTTTAATTGAGCTATGTGTAGAAAAAGGTTAGGTAGTAAGTCATACATATTTTATGAAGAAGAGGATAAATAAATATACAAGGTATGATATAGCACGTAATGAAAGTAGTTTGTTAGATTATGTATTGGTGGATAAAAGGTTGATGGGTAGGCTCCAGGATGTTCACGTTTATAGAGGGGCAACTGATATATCGGATCATTATTTAGTTGTAGCTACAGTTAGAGTAAAAGGTAGATGGGAAAAGAGGAAGGTGGCAACAACAAGTAAAAGGGAGGTGAAAGTGTATAAACTAACGAAGGAGGAAGTTCGGGTGAGATATAAGCAACTATTGGCAGAGAGGTGGGCTGGGCAAATATGAGTAGTGGGGAGGGGGGGGGGTTGAAGAGGGTTGGAATAGTTTTAAAAATGCAGTATTAGAATGTGGGGCAGAAGTTTGTGGTTATAGGAGGGTGGGTGCAGGAGGAAAGAGAGGAGTGATTAGTGGAATGATGAAGTAAAGAGTGTGATAAAAGAGAAAAAGTTAGCTTATGAGAGGTTTTTACATAGCAGAAGTGTTATAAGAAGAGTAGAGTATATGGAGAGTAAAAGAAAAGTGAAGAGAGTGGTGAGAGAGTGCAAAAGGAGAGCAGATGATAGAGTGGGAGAGGCACTGTCAAGAAATTTCAAAGAAAATAAGAAAATATTTTGGAGTGAGTTAAACAAGTTAAGAAAGCCTAGGGAACGAATGGGTTTGCCAGTTAAAAACAGAGTAGGGGAGTTAGTAGATGGGGAGGTGGAGGTTTTGGGTAGATGGCTAGAATATTTTGAGGAACTTTTAAATGTCGACGAAAAAAGGGAGGCGGTAATTTCATGTACTGGCCAGGGAGGTATACCATCTTTTAGGAGTGAAGAAGAACAGGATGTTACTGTGGGGGAGGTGTATGAGGCATTACGTAGAATGAAAGGAGGTAAAACAGCTGGAACTGATGGGATCATGACAGAAATGTTAAAAGCAGGTGGGGCTATAGTGTTGGAGTGTTTGTAATTTTTGTTTATTAAATGTACGAAAGAGGGGAAGGTACCTATGGATTGGCGAAGAACATGTATAGTTTCTTTACATAAAGGGAAGGGGGACAAAAGAGACTGTAAAAATTATAGAGGAATAAGTTTACTGAGTATACCAGGAAAAGAGCACGGTAGGATTATAATTGAAAGAATTAGAGGTAAGACAGAATGTAGGAGTGCAGATGAACAAGGAGGTTTCAGAGTGGGTAGGGGATGTGTAGATCAAGTGTTTACATTGAAGCATATATGTGAACAGTATTTAGATAAAGGTAGGGAAGTTTTTATTGTATTTATGGATTTAGAAAAGGCATATGATAGAGTGGATAGAGGAGCAATGTGGCAGATGTTGCAAGTATATGGAATAGGTGGTAAGTTACTAAATGCTGTAAAGAGTTTTTATGAAGATAGTGAGGCTCAGGTTAGGGTGTGTAGAAGAGAGGGAGACTACTTCCCGGTAAAAGTAGGTCTTAGACAGGGATGTGTAATGTCACCATGGTTATTTAATATATTTATAGATGGGGTTGTAAAAGAAGTAAATGCTAGGGTGTTCGGGAGAGGGGTGGGATTAAATTATGGGGAATCAAATACAAAATGTTGCAAAGTTGCAAAGGTTAGTGGATGAGTTTGGGAGTGTGTGTAAAGGTAGAAATTTGAAAGTGAGCATAAAAAAGAGTAAGGTGATGAGGGTATCAAATGATTTAGATAAATAAAAATTGGATATCAAATTGGGGAGGAGGAGTATGGAAGAAGTGAATGTTTTCAGATACTTGGGAGTTGACGTGTCGGCAGATGGATTTATAAAGGATGAGGTTAATCATAGAACTGATGAGGGAAAAAAGGTGAGTGGTGCGTTGAGGTATATGTGGAGTCAAAAAACGTTATCTATGGAGGCAAAGTTGGGAATGTATGAAAGTATAGTAGTACCAACACTCATATATGGGTGAGAAGTTTGGGATGTGAATGCAGCAGCGAGGAGGCGGTTGGAGGCAGTGGAGATGTCCTGTCTAAGGGCAATGTGTGGTGAAAATATTATGTAGAAAATTCGGAGTGTGGAAATTAGGAGAAGGTTTGGAGTTAATAAAAGTATTAGTCAGAGGGCTGAAGAATGGTTGTTGAGGTCATTTAGAGAAAATGAATCAAAGTAGAATAACATGGAGAGCGTTTAAATCTGTAGGGAAAGGAAGGCAGGATAGGGGTCGTCCTCGAAAAGGTTGGAAGGAAGGGGTAAGGGAGGTTTTGTGGCCGAGGGGCTTGGACTTCCAGCAGGCGTGCGTGAGCGTGTTCGATAGGAGTGAATGGAGACGAATGTTATTTGGGACCTGACGATCTGTTGAAGTGTGAGCAGGGTAATATTTAGTGAATGGATTCAGGGAAACAGGCTATTTTTATATAGCTGGACTTGAGTCCTGGATATGGGAAGTACAATGCCTGCACTTTAAAGCAGGGGTTTGGGATATTGGCAATTTGGAGGGATATGTTGTGTATCTTTATACGTTTGTATATATACGCATATACGTTTATACGTATATGCTTCTAAACTGTTGTGTTCTGAGCACCTCTGCAAAAGCAGTGATTATGTGTGAGTGAGGTGAAAGTGTTGAATGATGATGAAAGTATTTTCTTTTTGGGGATTTTCTTTCTTTTCGGGTCACACTGCCTCGGTGGGAGACGGCCTGCTTGTTAAAATATATATATAAATTGGATTCATTTATAATTAATAAAATTTGGGAAGAATTTAATGATACATTAAACAAGAAAAAAATCTTAATTCTTGGGTAGAGTACTGTGTGGGTTTCACAGAGTCGAGTGTCGTCACGTGCGTGTGAGGCATTGCTTTGTTGTGGGACGTGATGGTGAGGTGTAGTCTTGACCCTGTTTTGCCTTCCTTTGATGCTTTGTTTTCATAGTTCCTTGATAATATATAAATATACATATATATATATATATATATATATATATATATATATATATATATATATATATATATATATATATATATATATATATATATATATATATATATATATATATATGTATATATATATATATATATATATATATATATATATATATATATATATATATATATATATATATATATATATATATATATATATATATACATATATATATACATATATATATCGTGCCGAATATGTAAAACTGGTCAATTAGCAAGAACTCATTTAAAATTAAGTCCTTTCTAAAATTTTCTCTTATACGTTTAAAATATATTTTTTTCATTGACGTTGATGTAAAAATTTATAATTTTGCACTTAGAACTTAGAAAACTTACCTAACCTCATTAAAACAAGCGAAATTTGTTTTAGCCTAACCCAACTAGATATATTTTAGATTTGTTTACAATAATTTAATACTAAACAAACACAGTGAAATATATTTTTTTCCTTAGGGTCAGAATGATTTTGGCGAAATTATTGCATACACAAATTTTCACTAGCCCCATATGGCAAGATGATCGTTGCTATTTAAGCCAAGATCGCAAGTTTTGCCTATTCGGCACGACATATTATATATATATATTATTTTTTTTTTATTATCACACCGGCCGATTCCCACCAAGGCAGGGTGGCCCGAAAAAGAAAAACTTTCACCATCATTCACTCCATCACTGTCTTGCCAGAAGGGTGCTTTACACTACAGTTTTTAAACTGCAACATTAACACCCCTCCTTCAGAGTGCAGGCACTGTACTTCCCATCTCCAGGACTCAAGTCCGGCCTGCCGGTTTCCCTGAATCCCTTCATAAATGTTACTTTGCTCACACTCCAACAGCACGTCAAGTATTAAAAACCATTTGTCTCCATTCACTCCTATCAAACACGCTCACGCATGCCTGCTGGAAGTCCAAGCCCCTCGCACACAAAACCTCCTTTACCCCCTCCCTCCAACCCTTCCTAGGCCGACCCCTACCCCGCCTTCCTTCCACTACAGACTGATACACTCTTGAAGTCATTCTGTTTCGCTCCATTCTCTCTACATGTCCGAACCACCTCAACAACCCTTCCTCAGCCCTCTGGACAACAGTTTTGGTAATCCCGCACCTCCTCCTAACTTCCAAACTACGAATTCTCTGCATTATATTCACACCACACATTGCCCTCAGACATGACATCTCCACTGCCTCCAGCCTTCTCCTCGCTGCAACATTCATCACCCACGCTTCACACCCATATAAGAGCGTTGGTAAAACTATACTCTCATACATTCCCCTCTTTGCCTCCAAGGACAAAGTTCTTTGTCTCCACAGACTCCTAAGTGCACCACTCACTCTTTTTCCCTCATCAATTCTATGATTCACCTCATCTTTCATAGACCCATCTGCTGACACGTCCACTCCCAAATATCTGAATACGTTCACCTCCTCCATACTCTCTCCCTCCAATCTGATATTCAATCTTTCATCACCTAATCTTTTTGTTATCCTCATAACCTTACTCTTTCCTGTATTCACCTTTAATTTTCTTCTTTTGCACACCCTACCAAATTCATCCACCAATCTCTGCAACTTCTCTTCAGAATCTCCCAAGAGCACAGTGTCATCAGCAAAGAGCAGCTGTGACAACTCCCACTTTGTGTGTGATTCTTTATCTTTTAGCTCCACGCCTCTTGCCAAGACCCTCGCATTTACTTCTCTTACAACCCCATCTATAAATATATTAAACAACCACGGTGACATCACACATCCTTGTCTAAGGCCTACTTTTACTGGGAAAAAATTTCCCTCTTTCCTACATACTCTAACTTGAGCCTCACTATCCTCGTAAAAACTCTTCACTGCTTTCAGTAACCTACCTCCTACACCATACACTTGCAACATCTGCCACATTGCCCCCCTATCCACCCTGTCATACGCCTTTTCCAAATCCATAAATGCCACAAAGACCTCTTTAGCCTTATCTAAATACTGTTCACTTATATGTTTCACTGTAAACACCTGGTCCACACACCCCCTACCTTTCCTAAAGCCTCCTTGTTCATCTGCTATCCTATTCTCCGTCTTACTCTTAATTCTTTCAATTATAACTCTACCATACACTTTACCAGGTACACTCAACAGACTTATCCCCCTATAATTTTTGCACTCTCTTTTATCCCCTTTGCCTTTATACAAAGGAACTATGCATGCTCTCTGCCAATCCCTAGGTACCTTACCTTCTTCCATACATTTATTAAATAATTGCACCAACCACTCCAAAACTATATCCCCACCTGCTTTTAACATTTCTATCTTTATCCCATCAATCCCGGCTGCCTTACCCCCTTTCATTTTACCTACTGCCTCACGAACTTCCCCCACACTCACAACTGGCTCTTCCTCACTCCTACAAGATGTTATTCCTCCTTGCCCTATACACGAAATCACAGCTTCCCTATCTTCATCAACATTTAACAATTCCTCAAAATATTCCTTCCATCTTCCCAATACCTCTAACTCTCCATTTAATAACTCTCCTCTCCTATTTTTAACTGACAAATCCATTCGTTCTCTAGGCTTTCTTAACTTGTTAATCTCACTCCAAAACTTTTTCTTATTTTCAACAAAATTTGTTGATAACATCTCACCCACTCTCTCATTTGCTCTCTTTTTACATTGCTTCACCACTCTCTTAACTTCTCTCTTTTTCTCCATATACTCTTCCCTCCTTGCATCACTTCTACTTTGTAAAAACTTCTCATATGCTAACTTTTTCTCCCTTACTACTCTCTTTACATCATCATTCCACCAATCGCTCCTCTTCCCTCCTGCACCCACTTTCCTGTAACCACAAACTTCTGCTGAACACTCTAACACTACATTTTTAAACCTACCCCATACCTCTTCGACCCCATTGCCTATGCTCTCATTAGCCCATCTATCCTCCAATAGCTGTTTATATCTTACCCTAACTGCCTCCTCTTTTAGTTTATAAACCTTCACCTCTCTCTTCCCTGATGCTTCTATTCTCCTTGTATCCCATCTACCTTTTACTCTCAGTGTAGCTACAACTAGAAAGTGATCTGATATATCTGTGGCCCCTCTATAAACATGTACATCCTGAAGTCTACTCAACAGTCTTTTATCTACCAATACATAATCCAACAAACTACTGTCATTTCGCCCTACATCATATCGTGTATACTTATTTATCCTCTTTTTCTTAAAATATGTATTACCTATAACTAAACCCCTTTCTATACAAAGTTCAATCAAAGGGCTCCCATTATCATTTACACCTGGCACCCCAAACTTACCTACCACACCCTCTCTAAAAGTTTCTCCTACTTTAGCATTCAAGTCCCCTACCACAATTACTCTCTCACTTGGTTCAAAGGCTCCTATACATTCACTTAACATCTCCCAAAATCTCTCTCTCTCCTCTGCATTCCTCTCTTCTCCAGGTGCATACACGCTTATTATGACCCACTTCTCGCATCCAACCTTTACTTTAATCCACATAATTCTTGAATTTACACATTCATATTCTCTTTTCTCCTTCCATAACTGATCATTTAACATTACTGCTACCCCTTCCTTTGCTCTAACTCTCTCAGATACTCCAGATTTAATCCCATTTATTTCCCCCCACTGAAACTCTCCTACCCCCTTCAGCTTTGTTTCGCTTAGGGCCAGGACATCCAACTTCTTTTCATTCATAACATCAGCAATCATCTGTTTCTTGTCATCCGCACTACATCCACGCACATTTAAGCAACCCAGTTTTATAAAGTTTTTCTTCTTCTCTTTTTTAGTAATTGTATACAGGAGAAGGGGTTACTAGCCCATTGCTCCCGGCATTTTAGTCGCCTCATACGACACGCATGGCTTACGGAGGAAAGATTCTTTTCCACTTCCCCATGGACAATAGAAGAAATAAAAAAGAACAAGAGCTATTTAGAAAAAGGAGAAAAACCTAGATGTATGTATATATATATATGCATGTGCGTGTCTGTGAAGTGTGACCAAAGTGTAAGTAGGAGTAGCAAGATATCCCTGTTATCTTAGCGTGTTTATATATACGTATATATACGTTTATATATATATATATATATATATATATATATATATATATATATATATATATATATATATATATATATATATATATATATATATATATATATATATAAAATGTATACATACATATATATAATATATATATATATATATATATATATATATATATATATATATATATATATATATATATATATATATATATATATATATATATATATTTATATATATATATATATATATATATATATATATATATATATATATATATATATATATATATATATATATATATATATATATATATATATATATATATATACATATATACATATAATGTATATACATATATAATTATATATATATATATACATATACATATATATATATATATATATATATATATATATATATATATATATATATATATATATATAAATATATATATATATGTGTGTATGTATATATATATAAATAAATATATATATATATATACATATATATATATATATATATATATATATATATATATATATATATATATATATATATATAAATATACACACATATATATATATATATATATATATATATATATATATAGATATATATAGATATATATATATATATATATATATATATATATATATATATATATATATATATATATATATATATATATATATATATATATATATATATATATATATATATATATGGTGCCGAAAATGTAAAACTGGTCAATTAGCAAGAACTCATTTAAAATTAAGTCCTTTCTAAAATTTTCTCTTATACGTTTAAAGATATATTTTTTTCATAAATGTTAATGTAAAAAAATTTAATTTTGCACCAAAAGAATCTTAGAAAACTTACCTAACCTTATTATAACAAGAGCAATTTATTTTAGCCTAACCCAGCTAAATATATTTGAGATTTGTTTACAATAATTTAATACTTAACAAACACAGTGAAATATATTTTTTTCGTTAGGCTCAGAGTGATTTTGGAGAAATTATTGCATACACAAATTTTCTCTTGTCCTATATGGCAAGATGAGCGTTGCTATTTAAGCCAAGATCACAAGTTCTGCCTATTCGGCACGACATATATATATATATATATATACATATATATATATATATATATATATATATATATATATATATATATATATATATATATATATATATATATATATATATATATATATGTATATATATACATATATATATATATATATATATATATATATATATATATATATATATATATATGTCGTGCCGAATATGTAAAACTGGTCAATTAGCAAGAACTCATTTAAAATTATGTCCTTTCTAAAATTTTCTTTTATACGTTTAAAGATATATTTTTTTCATTAATGTTGATGTAAAAATTTTTAATTTTACACCAAAAGGAACTTAGAAAACTTACCTAACCTTATTATAACAAGAACAATTTATTTTAGCCTAACCCAACTAATTATATTTTAGATTTGGTTACAATAATTTAATATTAAACAAACACAATCAAATATATATTTTTCGTTAGGTTCAGAATGATTTTAGTGAAATTATTGCATACACAAATTTTCGCTTGTCCTATATGGCAAGATAAGCGTTGCTATTTAAGCCAAGATCGCAAGTTCTGCCTATTCGGCACGACATATATATATATATATATATATATATATATATATATATATATATACATATATATATATAAATATATATATACATATATATATATATATATATATATATATATATATATATATATATTATATATATATATATATATATATATATATATATATATATATATATATATATATATATATATATATATGTCGTGCCGAATATGTAAAACTGGTTATTTAGCAAGAACTCATTTAAAATTAAGTCCTTTCTGAAATTTTCTCTTATGCGCTTAAAGATATATTTTTTCATTAAAATGTTGATGTAAAAATTTTTCATTTTGCACCAAAAGAATTTTAGAAAACTTACCTAACCTTATTATAACAAGTACAATTTATTTTAGCCCAACGCAACTGAATATAATTTAGATTTGTTTACAATAATTTAATACTAAACAAACACAATCAAATATATTTTTTTCGTTACGTTCAGAATGATTTTGGCGAAATTATTGCATACACAAATTTTCACTTGTCCTATACGGCAAGATGAGCGTTGCTATTTAAGCCAAGATCACAAGTTATGCCTATTCGGCACGACATATATATGTATATATATATATGCAAAACAACCACTCTGAAAGAATAGAGAAATTCCAAGCGCTTTCGTGACTACTCACATTATCAAGGAACTATGAAAGTGAAGCATCCAAGGAAGCTATATAAGGGGTCGGCCAGCTTCCTTGGATGCTTCACTTTCATAGTTCCTTGATAATGTGAGTAGTCACGAAAGCGCTTGGAATTTCTCTATTCTTTCAGAGTGGTTGTTTTGCATATTTTGAAATCACCTGTTTACTGTGATCTTATTGTATATATATATATATATATATATATATATATATATATATATATATATATATATATATATATATATATATATATATATATATATATATATATATATATATATATATATATATATATATATATGAGAGCAAATTAGAGAGTGGGTGAGATGTTATCAACAAATTTTGTTGAAAATAAGAAAAAGTTTTGGAGTGAGATTAACAAGTAAAGGAAGCCTAGAGAACAAATGGATTTGTCAGTTAAAAATAGGAGAGGAGAGCTATTAAATGGAGAGTTAGAGGTATTGGGAAGGAGGGAATATTTTGAGGAATTGTTAAATGTTGATGAAGATAGGGAAGCTGTGATTTCGAGTATAGGGCAAGGAGGAATAACATCTTGTAGGAGTGAGGAAGAGCCAGTTGTGAGTGTGGGGTAAGTTCGTGAGGCAGTAGGTAAAATGAAAGGGGGTAAGGCAGCCGGGATTGATGGGATAAAGATAGAAATGTTAAAAGCAGGTGGCGATATAGTTTTGGAGTGGTTGGTGCAATTATTTAATAAATGTATGGAAGAGCGTAAGGTACCTAGGGATTGGCAAAGAGCATGCATAGTTCCTTTGTATAAAGGCAAAGGGGACAAAAGAGAGTGCAAAAATTATAGGGGGATAAGTCTGTTGAGTATACCTGGTAAAGTGTATGGTAGAGTTATTATTGAAAGAATTAAGAGTAAGACGGAGAATAGGATATCAGATGAACAAGGAGGCTTTAGGAAAGGTACGGGGTGTGTGGACCAGGTGTTTACAGTGAAATATATAAGTGAACAGTATAAAGATAAGGCTAAAGAGGTCTTTGTGGCATTTATGGATTTGGAAAAGGCGTATGACAGGGTGGATAGGGGGGCAATGTGGCAGATGTTGCAGGTGTATGGTGTAGGAGGTAGGTTACTGAAAGCAGTTAAGAGTTTTTATGAGGATAGTGAGGCTCAAGTTAGAGTATGTAGGAAAGAGGGAAATTATTTCCCAGTAAAAGTAGGCCTTAGACAAGGATGTGTGATGTAACCGTGGTTGTTTAATATATTTATAGATGGGGTTGTAAGAGAAGTAAATGCGAGGGTCTAGGCAAGAGGCGTGGAGTTAAAAGATAAAGAATCACACATAAAGTGGGAGTTGTCACAGTTGCTCTTTGCTGATGATACTGTGCTCTTGGGAGATTCTGAAGAGAAGTTGCAGAGATTGGTGGATGAATTTGGTAGGGTGTGCAAAAGAAGAAAATTAAAGGTGAATACAGGAAAGAGTAAGGTTATGAGGATAACAAAAAGATCAGGTGATGAAAGACTGGATATCAGATTGGAGGGAGAGAGTATGGAGGAGGTGAATGTATTCAGATATTTGGGAGTGGACGTGTCAGCAGATGGGTCTATGAAAGATGAGGTGAATCATAGAATTGATGAGGGGAAAAGGGTGAGTGGTGCACTTAGGAGTATGTGGAGACAAAGAACTTTGTCCTTGGAGGCAAAGAGGGGAATGTATGAGAGTATAGTTTTACCAACACTCTTATATGGGTGTGAAGCATGGGTGATGAATGTTGCAGCGAGGAGAAGGCTGGAGGCAGTGGAGATGTCATGTCTGAGGGCAATGTGTGGTGTGAATATAATGCAGAGAATTCGTAGTTTGGAAGTTAGGAGGAGGTGCGGGATTACTAAAACTGTTGTCCAGAGGGCTGAGGAAGGGTTGTTGAGGTGGTTCGGACATGTAGAGAGAATGGAGCGAAACAGAGTGACTTCAAGAGTGTATCAGTCTGTAGTGGAAGGAAGGCGGGGTAGAGGTCGGCCTAGGAAAGGTTGGAGGGAGGGGATAAAGGAGATTTTGTGTGCGAGGGGCTTGGACTTCCAGCAGGCGTGCGTGAGCGTGTTTGATAGGAGTGAATGGAGACGAATGGTTTTTAATACTTGACGTGCTGTTGGAGTGTGAGCAAAGTAACATTTATGAAGGGGTTCAGGGAAACCGGCAGGCCGGACTTGAGTCCTGGAGATGGGAAGTACAGTGCCTGCACTCTGAAGGAGGGGTGTTAATGTTGCAGTTTAAAAACTGTAGTGTAAAGCACCCTTCTGGCAAGACAGTGATGGAGTGAATGATGGTGAAAGATTTTTTTTTTCGGGCCACCCTGCCTTGGTGGGAATCGGCCAGTGTGATAATAAAAATAAATAAATAATTATACATATATATATATATATATATATATATATATATATATATATATATATATATATATATATATATATATATATATATATATATATATATATGTATATATATATAATAATGTATATAATAATATACATACATGTATATATATATATATAGAAGACATATCATTAACCACCGCTCTACAGAATACCAAAATAAGCACCATTATAAATGGTGACAGCGGTGCTCGCAGCAGTTGTGTTTGCCCCGCGAAGGAGGAAGAGTTATGAAGTCATCTTCACTTCATCACCCTACACAAGAAGCATCCGTCTCTCAACGAGTTATCCTGATATCGTGTCTGCACGTTTGAGCATCTAGACACAGGTACTGGCAGGATCCAGGCCGAAATTTGCCGAAATTCTCCGAGAATTGTAAGTGGCGTCCCAGTAACCCCACGCTGTTTCTCAAGTCACGTGTTCAGCGTCACTTGTATGTTGCTGTTGTTGTTCAGCTCAGCACAGCTGTTTCAGCAAGCCAGAGGTGAGTTTTGTGGTGATTTCTGCGTCCAATGTGAGTTCTCTATGTATTTGTGGGTGGGGGAGGAGAGGAGAGGAAGTGGCTGTTCCTCACCTTGCCCATGCTCACCCTACCCACGCTCACCAGCCTACCATACACCACTCACCACTGCCCACTCCCTCTGCTGTGTTTTCTGCTGTTTTTCGTGTGAATTCTTTGCCAGTGCTGTGTATCCGAGTGCCCGAGGCCACTCGAAGCTACGTGGATTACGACGTCACGTGGGTGTGGACGATGTCACGTAGACCTACAAAGCCACGTGAGTTACCAGATGTCCCAGGCCTCATGCTGTGGTCTGCTGCCCGCATCACATCGACGCCACCCACGATGCTGCCCGACTTCATGACGTCACGATGTCTGTTGACGTCACCTCACGATGTCTGCCTGACGTCACCTCGAGATGTCTGCTGACGTCACCTCACGATGTCTGCTGACGTCACCTCACGATGTCTGCTGACGTCACCTCACGATGTCTGCCTGACGTCACCTCGAGATGTCTGCTGTCGTCTCAGTCCTGCTGACGTCACCTCGCAACATCACGCCTGACATCACATGATGTCACCATCGAGTGTTCAGTAATTATTTCAGTATTGTCGAGAAGATTGAGAGAAGACATATGTCGTGTGTTAATTAATTCCTCTCAGTCAGTGTTCTCACATTTTAGTATGTCTTAGTCAGTTTTATGCGCAGAAAAGCATCATTTGCTAGTTAAGCCATGTTGTACCGTATGTACAGCGGTGTGTTTGTAAGTTTCCCGTGTGTCCAGTGAGGTCTGTGGTCAGACCCTTGAGTTGTACCACTAAGTCACCCGCCTGACCAGTGTTTGACAGCTGATTACTCAGCCCGGAGTGACCGAGCCCTCTTGTACAGAAAGCTTTTATGCTCGTCGCTCGTGATGTTCTGTAGAATCGTACCTGCTACGATTCCCATCGAGATTTGTTTCACTTCACCTCCAGACCTTCAGAGTGCAGTTATATGTAGAGAAACAAGTCTGGGGACGCTTAGACTAACCTCTGCTATAACTCCAACTGTCGAGAGATGATACTCGTCAAGCCGCAGCCAGCCCTGTCGGCAGGCGCTGTGTCAGCCTCGTGTCACAAGCTTCAGTGAGCAGCCTGCACAAAGATGTCACTTTGACTGTAGCTCTCTCACTGCAGTCTGGTGTATGATGTTACGAATCCCAGATGTTTCGCCCAGTCGTCTCTGCCACGACTCGCTCCACGCTCGCCGGCAGTGACAGCCCAGCGACAGTACCAGTCGAGAAGTGTCCTCCTGAGTCGCTTGCCAGAAGTCCTGCCCAGTTGCCGAGTTTTGTCGACGCCTCACTCGAGGGCACCAGCATGTCGTGCCCTAGGTTGAGTGAAAACCTGCAGCGACTCCTACGATGACTGCTTCACCAGAGGAGACCGTACCCTGTTACGTCACAGCTCAGCCGCAGCGATGTCTCCCGTGTTGCAGTATCTGTCCAGACGCAGGAAGGCGTGCAGTGATGCCTATCGACGCTCATTGCCTATGACCACGATGTTTAGCACACCCCACATGTTTTTTTCTTCCCTCCCTGTAGGAAGTTTTTTTTTCCATGTTCATATGTATATATATGTTTTTATTTTGTGTTCTGTGCCCTGTTCCTACGAGAGAGAGACCGAGTTTCTTTTACTACCAGTATTGTCGCGTCGGGACGACGCGCGGTAGGTGGCCGAGCGTATGTAGACAGCCTGTACTGTCTGCACAGACAGCCCATGCTGTCTGCCAGCTTAGTTCATATTTCGCGCCACTCAGGTGCTGCCATCTATAGGCCTTGCCACTTCAGTATGCCCAGACTTGCCTCGCCCTCACTCACACAGCGGCCTGGCATCAACACACAAGTACTCCCAGCTCTCTCTCGTGGCATGGCCCTGCCCGGGCCATGGGCACAACACACAAGCCTGTGTAACCCACCACTACTTAACAATAAAGTAAGAAGCCTCCGAAGAAGTTTATCATTCACACCGCTTGCTACAGCTACCAGAATAACACCCGCCACTCAGGTGCTGCCATCTATAGGCCTTGCCACTTCAGTATGCCCAGACTTGCCTCGCTCTCACTCACACAGCGGCCTGGCATCAACACACAAGTACTCCCAGCTCTCTCTCGTGGCATGGCCCTGCCCGGGCCATGGGCACAACACACAAGCCTGTGTAACCCACCACTACTTAACAATAAAGTAAGAAGCTGTGTCTGGATGCTCAAACGTGCAGACACGACATCAGGATAACTCGTTGAGAGACGGATGCTTCTTGTGTAGGGTGATGAAGTGAAGATGACTTCATATATATATATATATATATATATATATATATATATATATATATATATATATAAAAATATATATATATATATATATATATATATATATATATATATAGGTAGTAGGGTGGTAGACAGCAACCACCCAGGGAAGTACTACCGTCCTGCCAGATGACTGTGAAACAAAAACCTGTAACTGTTTTGCATGATGGTAGGATTGCTGGTTTTCTTTTTCTGTCTCATAAACACACTAGATAACAGGGATATCTTGCTACTCCTACTTACACTTTGGTCACACTTCACAGACACGCACATGCATATATATATATATACATACATCTAGGTTTTTCTCCTTATTCTAAATAGCTCTTGTTCTTTTTTATTTCTTCTGTTGTCCATGGGGAAGTGGAAAAGAATCTTTCCTCCGTAAGCCATGCGTGTCGTATGAGGCGACTAAAATGCCGGGAGCAATGGGCTAGTAACCCCTTCTCCTGTATACATTTACTAAAAAAGAGAAGAAGAAAAACTTTATAAAACTGGGTTGTTTAAATGTGCGTGGATGTAGTGCGGATGACAAGAAACAGATGATTGCTGATGTTATGAATAAAAAGAAGTTGGATGTCCTGGCTCTAAGCGAAACAAAGCTGAAGGGGGTAGGAGAGTTTCAGTGGGAGGAAATAAATGGGATTAAATCTGGAGTATCTGAGAGAGTTAGAGCAAAGGAAGGGGTAGCAGTAATGTTAAATGATCAGTTATGGAAGGAGAAAAGAGAATATGAATGTGTAAATTCGAGAATTATGTGGATTAAAGTAAAGGTTGGATGCGAGAAGTGGGTCATAATAAGCGTGTATGCACCTGGAGAAGAGAGGAATGCAGAGGAGAGAGAGAGATTTTGGGAGATGTTAAGTGAATGTATAGGAGCCTTTGAACCAAGTGAGAGAGTAATTGTGGTAGGGGACCTGAATGCTAAAGTAGGAGAAACTTTTAGAGAGGGTGTGGTAGGTAAGTTTGGGGTGCCAGGTGTAAATGATAATGGGAGCCCTTTGATTGAACTTTGTATAGAAAGGGGTTTAGTTATAGGTAATACATATTTTAAGAAAAAGAGGATAAATAAGTATACACGATATGATGTAGGGCGAAATGACAGTAGTTTGTTGGATTATGTATTGGTAGATAAAAGACTGTTGAGTAGACTTCAGGATGTACATGTTTATCGAGGGGCCACAGATATATCAGATCACTTTCTAGTTGTAGCTACACTGAGAGTAAAAGGTAGATGGGATACAAGGAGAATAGAAGCATCAGGGAAGAGAGAGGTGAAGGTTTATAAACTAAAAGAGGAGGCAGTTAGGGTAAGATATAAACAGCTATTGGAGGATAGATGGGCTAATGAGAGCATAGGAAATGGAGTCGAAGAGGAATGGGGTAGGTTTAAAAATGTAGTGTTAGAGTGTTCAGCAGAAGTTTGTGGTTACAGGAAAGTGGGTGCAGGAGGGAAGAGGAGCGATTGGTGGAATGATGATGTAAAGAGAGTAGTAAGGGAGAAAAAGTTAGCATATGAGAAGTTTTTACAAAGTAGAAGTGATGCAAGGAGGGAAGAGTATATGGAGAAAAAGAGAGAGGTTAAGAGAGTGGTGAAGCAATGTAAAAAGAGAGCAAATGAGAGAGTGGGTGAGCTGTTATCAACAAATTTTGTTGAAAATAAGAAAAAGTTTTGGAGTGAGATTAACAAGTTAAGGAAGCCTAGAGAACAAATGGATTTGTCAGTTAAAAATAGGAGAGGAGAGTTATTAAATGGAGAGTTAGAGGTATTGGGAAGATGGAGGGAATATTTTGAGGAATTGTTAAATGTTGATGAAGATAGGGAAGCTGTGATTTCGTGTATAGGGCAAGGAGGAATAACATCTTGTAGGAGTGAGGAAGAGCCAGTTGTGAGTGTGGGGTAAGTTCGTGAGGCAGTAGGTAAAATGAAAGGGGGTAAGGCAGCCGGGATTGATGGGATAAAGATAGAAATGTTAAAAGCAGGTGGGGATATAGTTTTGGAGTGGTTGGTGCAATTATTTAATAAATGTATGGAAGAGGGTAAGGTACCTAGGGATTGGCAGAGAGCATGCATAGTTCCTTTGTATAAAGGCAAAGGGGATAAAAGAGAGTGCAAAAATTATAGGGGGATAAGTCTGTTGAGTGTACCTGGTAAAGTGTATGGTAGAGTTATAATTGAAAGAATTAAGAGTAAGACGGAGAATAGGATAGCAGATGAACAAGGAGGCTTTAGGAAAGGTAGGGGGTGTGTGGACCAGGTGTTTACAGTGAAACATATAAGTGAACAGTATTTAGATAAGGCTAAAGAGGTCTTTGTGGCATTTATGGATTTGGAAAAGGCGTATGACAGGGTGGATAGGGGGGCAATGTTGCAAGTGTATGGTGTAGGAGGTAGGTTACTGAAAGCAGTGAAGAGTTTTTACGAGGATAGTGAGGCTCAAGTTAGAGTATGTAGAAAAGAGGGAAATTTTTTCCCAGTAAAAGTAGGCCTTAGACAAGGATGTGTGATGTCACCGTGGTTGTTTAATATATTTATAGATGGGGTTGTAAGAGAAGTAAATGCGAGGGTCTTGGCAAGAGGCGTGGAGTTAAAAGATAAAGAATCACACACAGGGTGGGAGTTGTCACAGCTGCTCTTTGCTGATGATACTGTGCTCTTGGGAGATTCTGAAGAGAAGCTGCAGAGATTGGTGGATGAATTTGGTAGGGTGTGCAAAAGAAGAAAATTAAAGGTGAATACAGGAAAGAGTAAGGTTATGAGGATAACAAAAAGATTAGGTGATGAAAGATTGAATATCAGATTGGAGGGAGAGAGTATGGAGGAGGTGAATGTATTCAGATATTTGGGAGTGGACGTGTCAGCGGATGGGTCTATGAAAGATGAGGTGAATCATAGAATTGATGAGGGAAAAAGAGTGAGTGGTGCACTTAGGAGTCTGTGGAGACAGAGAACTTTGTCCTTGGAGGCAAAGAGGGGAATGTATGAGAGTATAGTTTTACCAACGCTCTTATATGGGTGTGAAGCATGGGTGATGAATGTTGCAGCGAGGAGAAGGCTGGAGGCAGTGGAGATGTCATGTCTGAGGGCAATGTGTGGTGTGAATATAATGCAGAGAATTCGTAGTTTGGAAGTTAGGAGGAGGTGCGGGATTACCAAAACTGTTGTCCAGAGGGCTGAGGAAGGGTTGTTGAGGTGGTTCGGACATGTAGAGAGAATGGAGCGAAACAGAATAACTTCAAGAGTGTATCAGTCTGTAGTGGAAGGAAGGCGGGGTAGGGGTCGGCCTAGGAAGGGTTGGAGGGAGGGGGTAAAGGAAGTTTTGTGTGCGAGGGGCTTGGACTTCCAGCAGGCATGCGTGAGCGTGTTTGATAGGAGTGAATGGAGACAAATGGTTTTTAATACTTGACGTGCTGTTGGAGTGTGAGCAAAGTAACATTTATGAAGGGATTCAGGGAAACCGGCAGGCCGGACTTGAGTCCTGGAGATGGGAAGTACAGTGCCTGCACTCTGAAGGAGGGGTGTTAATGTTGCAGTTTAAAAACTGTAGTGTAAAGCACCCTTCTGGCAAGACAGTGATGGAGTGAATGATGGTGAAAGTTTTTCTTTTTCGGGCCACCCTGCCTTGGTGGGAATCGGCCAGTGTGATAATAAAAAATAATAATAATAATATATATATTTATATATATATAAATATATATATATATATATATATATATATATATATATATATATATATATATATATATATATATATATATACATATATATATATATATATATATATATATATATATATATATATATATATATATATATATATATATATATATATATATATATATATATATATATATATATATATATATATATATGTTGTGCCTAATATGTAAAACTGGTCAATTAGCAATAACTCATTTAAAATTAAGTCCTTTCTAAAATTTTCTCTTATACGTTTAAAGATATATTTTTTTCTTTAATGTTAATGTAAAAAATTTTAATTTTGCTCCAAAAGAATCTTAGAAAACTTACCTAACCTTCTTATAACAAGAACAATTTATTTTAGCCTAACCCAACTAAATATATTTTATATTTGTTTACAATAATTTAATATTAAACAAACACAGTGAAACGTATTTTTTTCGTTAGGTTCAGAATGATTTTGGCGAAATTATTGCATACACAAATTTTCGCTTGTCCTATATGGCAAGATTAGCGTTGCTATTTAAGCCAAGATCGCAATATATATATATATATATATATATATATATATATATATATATATATATATATATATATATATATATATATATATATATATATATATGTATATATATATATATATATATATATATATATATATATATATATATATATATATATATATATATAAACACTGCGCTTGTTAAGGATTCGAACCCAAGTTGTACTGGCCTGCCTCATGGTAAGCGAGAACCACATGACGCTTGAAACCACAGGACCACCCAACCCTACAAGAATGGCGCAGCCAGCAGAGCTGGCTGTTGGGCCGCCATCCAAGGGCATACGGAGGTGTGGGAATTTCTTAGCTAATTTCATTCATTCACTCAGTTTTAATATATCATGGAATTCCCCTAATTATGGCAATCAAGTCTCTGTCCCTGACTTTCGCTTGGCTGATTTCATAGGACTGAAAAATTACTTAGGTGGGCTGAACTAGAATGACATGTCTAAGGGTCAGGTAGGTGGTGATGGTTGCCGATATGACGCTTTCCAGGGCATAGTTCTAGCTGCTCAGTCATATTATGTTCCAAATAGGGAAATCAGATCAAACAAAAATGATCCTAAATGGATGAACAATAGATTAAAATATCTGATTGGTCAAAAGAGAGGCATATATAGGCAAATGAAAAGAGGAGAGGGGCAATTAAGAAATCGATATATTCAGTTAAAGAGAGAAATAAAAAAGGGAATTAGAAAAGCAAAAAGATATTATGAGGTTAAAGTTGCAAGAGAATCGAAGACTAACCCAAAAGGATTCTTTCAGGTATACAGAAGTAAGATCAGGGACAAGATAGGCCCACTCAAAAGTTCCTCGGGTCAGCTCAATGACAGTGATAAGGAAATGTGAAGAATTTTTAACACATTCTTCCTCTCAGTTTTTACACAGGAGGATACCAGCGATATTCCAGTAATGATAAATTATGTAGAACAGGACGATAATAAACTGTGCACGATTAGGGTCACAAGTGACATGGTCCTTAGGCAAATAGATAAATTAAAACCTAACAAATCCCCAGGCCCTGATGAACTGTATACAAGGGTTCTAAAGGAATGTAAAGAGGAGCTTAGCAAACCTTTGGCTAATCTTTTCAACATATCACTACAAACTGGCATAGTGCCAGATAAGTGGAAAAGGGCAAATGTGATACCTATTTTCAAAGCAGGTGACAGGTCCTTAGTTTCGAACTATAAACCATTAAGCCTAACCTCCACAGTGGGAAAATTTATGGAATCAATAATTGCCGAGGCAGTTCGTAGCCACCTTGAAAAGCATAAATTAATCAACGAATCTCAGCATGGTTTTACAAAGGGGCGTTCCTGCCTTACGAATTTATTTATTTATTTCTTTTTATTCGCCGGTATTCTCCCGGCCCGGGTCTTTTCCAAGTAGTGGTGACCCGGCCTTGGCTCCCTATCTAGGGAGTGTCTCGAGACTTAAGTCTCGCATGGAAGGAGGTACAAGTACCTCCTCATCTTTGGGACCAAGTGTCCCCAGGCCTAGCCACATTCCCCGCCCTCACGGGGCTTGTAGGGAGAAGCTAGGCCTCTGGTCTACCATCTACCCCGCCCCAAAGGGGCTCGTGGGGATGGCAGTCTTATGAGCTGCAGATGATAGCAAGCTCAGGCCGTTACGAATTTATTAACTTTTTTCACTAAGGTATTTGAGGAGGTAGATCATGGTAATGAATATGATATTGTGTATATGGACTTCAGTAAGGCTTTTGACAAGGTCTCACATCAGAGACTATTGAGGAAAATTAAGGCACAAGGAATAGGATTTTTTCCTGGATAGAGGCATGGTTGACAAATAGGCAGCAGAGAGTTTGCATAAATGGGGAGAAATCAGAGTAGGGAAGCGTCACGAGCGGTGTTCCACAGGGGTCAGTGTTGGGCCCCCTGCTGTTCACAATCTACATAAACGACATAGATGAGGGCATAAAGAGCGACATCAGCAAGTTTGCCGATGACACCAAAATAGGCCGTCAAATTCATTCTGACGAGGACATTAGAGCACTCCAGGAAGATTTGAATAGACTGATGAAGTGGTCGGAGAAGTGGCAGATGCAGTTTAATATAGACAAATGCAAAGTTCTAAATGTTGGACAGGACAATAACCATGCCACATATAAACTAAATAATGTAGATCTTAATATTACTGATTGCGAAAAAGATTTAGTTCTGGTTAGCAGTAATCTGAAACCAAGACAACGGTGCATAAGTGTTCGCAATAAAGCTAATAGAATCCTTGGCTTCATATCAAGAAGCATAAATAATAGGAGTCCTCAGGTTTGTTGCAACCCCTGAATGGGTTACAATGGTGATTATGTATATAAGTAATGTATATTACCTTTTCATTTAATTTTATATTGCTTATATTTGCGATGATAGCTAAATCGTAAATGTATGACTTTATATTATTATTTGACTATTATATTGTTATTTAGCTTATGTTGTTAGGATGTATATAAAATGTGCTCAGTTAGGCTTGATTGTCAAACTACTGTAATTATCGCTTGTCGCTCGTTATACTGCCGGCTTCTGAGCTGCAGTTGTCCACGTAGCTATCACGTGATCGAGGGGGGGGGGGGTGTCCTCACCTCTCGTGAAATTGTCAGTCTGCTGGAGACTCGCTTGCTGGTTGGACGGACTGTCTCTCTGACAGTCTGCTGGAGACTCGCTTGGTGGTTGGACACATTGTCTGTCTCATTATTCTTGTTAGTTCTGTAGAACTTTGTTCACAGAACATTGTATAGACTTTGTGATTTTCGACGTTGTACTGAGGTTGTGTGTCACATTGACACTCTGAACATCTCAGGTCCTTAGCTATAGCTTCTGACCTAATTTTGTACTGGTTCCTGTGTATTGTCACAGTCACAGTTTTTCCTATGCTGAACGTAGATTCAGTTTTATGGGAGTTTTGTAACTTTAGTGGAGGATCTGCAGATGGTCCCTACTTAGTGTCGTTATATTATTTCCCAGTTCCTGATTCTGTGTCGCAGTCGCTTGATATTACATTGCTATTGGGCTTAGCATTCTTTGTTGTTCAAGCAGACTGTTCGGGTTGCCAGTCGGTCAAGAAGTTAGTTTATTGGAGGACTTTGTCAGTCACTTGTTTAAGTCTTATTCGAGTCTTGAGACATAGCTAACTACTTAAGAGCACTTAAACGCATACACACACTTGTACATATTTGTAATATCTTATTAAATGTTAATGTACCTGATGGTACTTAAGAATTATAAATGTGATATGTGCTTTCAGCACAATAATATTGAACTCGAGAGACTGATTTTATTTTGATTGCTGTAATTAATTTAATTTGATAATATACCTCTAGACAACTTACTACTTAATAAATTTATTAAATTTTAATTTCTCTAGTTAGTAGCCTACCAGTTGTAATCCTAAAGCACTATTGAACCATACTAAATTTTAATGGATAATTGGACAAGGATACTGACTTCTTGTTACGAAAACCCAGTAACAGGCTGGATGCTAGAAGGGCAGTCCTTTCTAGTATTCACTGGAGATCTCTAAGCTTTTAGAATCGCGTTTTTTTGTAACAAATGGGGGCCTGTCCGGGAGGCTCTTGATCCAAGGCGTTGGAGAAACTGTCCGGGATGCTCTTGATCCAAGGTGTTGGAGAAATTGTCCAGTTTGACATACTAGTGAATCTATGATCAAACACTTTGAGTACTTTCCTAATCTGAAGACTTTGAGTTTAGTCTTGTACAACATACCAGGTGGATGTATGTACCTGACTGAGTCTCTTGATCCAAGGAGATGGAAATACTGTTTATGAGTTCTAACTCTAAGAGAACCAACACTAAAATTCCTATTAGGATTATAGTTTCCAATAATCACTCTCTCGTAGTACAATTATTTTTGTGATGTATGCCAAAGTGAAACAGTTAATTGATACTCTGAGTTAAGTACATTAAAACTTCAGACGTGTTGGCGAGTAGCCAAGTATCTCGGTGTGACGTATAACAGGAATTACACAGCTGAAACTGTCAGAGCATTAATTAAAGATATATTGTTTCCTGTTCATACAGAGATGTCTGATTATGATTCAGATTCAGAAAGCCTAGTGTCACAATTAGGAAGTATGACTCTATTTGATGAAGATGAAAGAGCAACTAGAGCAGAAGTGAGCCTAGTGTCTGAGCCTAGCGTAGCTCAGTTCTCGCTCACGCCTTCCCTCACTGACACTATAGTACAGAGTGTAGCTGGTAGTATGAGACAGCCTAATACTAGTACAGTGTATACTACACCTGTATTTACTTATCCTAGACCAGATCTAGACACTAGAGACGGCTGGATCAAGTGTCCGACCTAAGGACCGTCCAGACCATGTTAATTTCCCTACTCCTCCATTACCCACTGGTCCTATCTCTCAGGAACAGTTTGAGAGGTTGGAACGCCTCATTATGTTGCAGACTGCACAAATTGAGGCACAGAGGAGATTGAACGAAGAAGATTTCCAAAGAGAAAATGTTCGTCTGGGAAGACAACAGACTGATAGATCACAGGACATTTAATGTGCAGAAAGCTGCATCCATGGTTCCTAAGTTTTTTGAAAGTGACTTAGACACCTATTTTGATGTGTTTGAGAACCAGGCACGTGCCATGAACTGGCCACGTAAGCACTGGGCAACATTGCTGCATACAGTGTTGACGGGAAGAGCTCAAACGTGTTCTGCAGCCTTACCATTTGCCAAGTACATTAGTTATGACACTGTCAAACAAACTATTCTAGAGACATATAACTTGTTACCTGTAAGTTATCAAAGAGCATTTCGTACGTTACAACGACGAAAAGACCAAACTTGTGTAGAGTTTGCTCGTGAGAAAAAAGTTGCATTTGAGAGATGGACTAGAGCTGCTAAGTGTAACAACTACGACAGCCTTGTTCAGTTGTTACTACACGAAGAGTTTAACAACTGTATGTCTGCTGACATACAAGAATATCTGATCGATCATACTACCTCAGATATTCTGGAAACTGCAGCATTAGCAGACAATTACGAAATTTCTCACAACCTTGTACGTACTAAAACACAAAGAAACAAGGTAACTAAAAATTGTCCTAGAAGTTGGCAACCTAAATCAGCTGCTCATTGCCGGCCTGATGTACCTGCTACTGTAACTTCTCGTACATTTACCAGGAAAACTCACAATCCTGAATCTGTCTCTGTGGCTAGACAGAAATTTGGTATCGAGAAGAAGAAAGTTAAATGTACCTATTGTAACAGAAAAGGACATACTAGAGAGTATTGCTATAAGTTAGAAAGAGATACGAGAAACAGTCGTGCGGCTGGCGCCCCCACTCAAGTCGTATCCTCTTCCAAGCAAGAAAGACACCAAAATCCTAGCAATTCCTCTGATCCTACTGTTTTAGATAATGTTACTCAGGATAGATGACTAGCGTCAGAAAGTGTATCTGACGAAAAGATTCGTTCAGCGATGAGTCCTTACTTTTCGAGAGATAAAGTAGGATTGGACGAATCGTGTCATTACGATTTCTTAAGTCAAGTCAACTGAGATAATTTCTTTCAGAGACACTGGTAGTTATCTCACCTTATTAAGAGAAGATGTACTGCCCATAACTGACGATACCTATTGCAAGATAGATGTATTGTTAGAAGCCTATGGAGGGGCTGTTATAAAAGTGCCTCTGCACAAAGTTTATATTGAAACAAGCTATTATACTGGTTATATTTCAGTGGGTATATCCAGTGGTGTATTTCCCATCAGGTCAGTGGACTTGTTGATAGGGAACGATATCCTTCATGCTGGTATATGTAAAGAACCACTTGTGATTGATAATACCACTGATGATAATTATGCCATTGAAGCTTGTAGAGAGAAACCTATTTTATTTCCTCTCAGCGCAATTACTAGAGCTATGTCAAAGATTCAACAACCATCCTTGTCTCCTGTTGAGTTAGTTGATGACGATGATTTGGGGTTGAATATGTTGTTTAGTGACGCTCTGCGCCCAGGATCATTAACACTGACTCCCCCCGGTCATCAGCCTAGTCAGGACACAACTGACGTTAAATTTCTAACTCATTTTGATTTAATCAAGGATCAGTTTGTTGATCAGTCACTGGAAAGACTGAGAGATATAGCAGTTACTGAGAGTGAAGCAAAGGATCTCGATAATTGTTACTATTATAGTAACGGTGTACTGATGGAGAAAAATACATGTAAGTTGTCAGCTGATAGTGTTTCCACGACAGTCAAGCATCTCGTTGTGTTACCAGTTACATTTCGTGAACAAGCCATTGATTTTGCTCACAATAGTCCCATAGGAGGACATTTGGGTGTCAAGAAGACACTCGGTAAACTGGCAAAACATTTTACTTGGCCAAAGATGAAGGAAACAGTAGCTGATCATGTGCGACGTTGCCACGTGTGTCAAGTGACAGGCAAGCCAGCACACACTCCTCCACCTGCACCTCTCACTGAGTTCATTAGTACCAAAGTTCAGTTCACCTGGACTAAAGATTGTTCTGACTCGTTCAAAAGGTTGAAGCGCTTGCTATCCTCTGCTCCTGTGTTGAAGAGTCCTAATTTCAATCTTCCCTTCTTTTTACATATAGATGCGAGTGGCTATGCAGTGGGTGCTGTGCTGCTCCAACAGTCAACATCCACTGATATTCTCCATCCTATATGTTACTATTCATCTAAGCTTAAACGACACCAGAAAAATTATGCCACTATTGAGAAAGAGGCTCTAGCTCTTGTGGTGTCATTGGAACATTTTGACGTGTATTTGGGCACTTCTCCATTTAAAATTAACGTTTTTTCAGACCACAATCCACTCACTTATATTAATACTATGAAAAGTAAAAATGCTAGGATCATGAGGTGGGCTCTCAGAATCCAACCTTATTCTATTAGTATAAAACACATAAGTGGTCATTGTAATGTAATTGCTGACGCTCTGTCTCGTCCTTAATAATTATCAGTTACATTAAATTAACGTAATTTTAATGCCCAAATACCTTTTGTTACTTGCTATGTCAAATTCAGTAAAGTAACTTAATCCCTCCAGCCCATATTAACTATATATACTCATGTCATGTCTAATTATTATATTTATATATTCACAGTAATGTTGTGTGAGGAGGAAACAAGCTGAGTGTTGAGTGAGTAGTGTGGTGCGGGTGATGTACTGTGTGACACAACACTGTCCTGCCGCAGACCCCCCCCCTCACTACACACCTTAAGCTGTTTCATACTCAGATGTTCATACTGCCTAGCATTCCACAACCACTACTTAAGAGTGGAATGCAGTCTCTTCTACTATGATCGAGCCTCAGTGCCCTGCTCGTCTACGCTATCCTGTCTCTACACTGATGTATATAACCACGAGTATGAAGATATACGATACTGTGTACTGCCCTAGTACCTAGGGGCATATCCTAGTGACGGACGCTGTGAAATTGTAGAGGTGCTTGGCACAAGAGAGACTCGTTAATATTGATAATGATAATTGTATTGATATGAGTAATCAGAAATAATGTGAAAGACAATGCAACTCCTAGTGCGACCCTCTGTCGTGTTGGGGGGGGGTGTTGCAACCCCTGAATGGGTTACAATGGTGATTATGTATATAAGTAATGTATATTACCTTTTCATTTAATTTTATATTGCTTATATTTGCGATGATAGCTAAATCGTAAATGTATGACTTTATATTATTATTTGACTATTATATTGTTATTTAGCTTATGTTGTTAGGATGTATATAAAATGTGCTCAGTTAGGCTTGATTGTCAAACTACTGTAATTATCGCTTGTCGCTCGTTATACTGCCGGCTTCTGAGCTGCAGTTGTCCACGTAGCTATCACGTGATCGAGGGGGGGGGGGTGTCCTCACCTCTCGTGAAATTGTCAGTCTGCTGGAGACTCGCTTGCTGGTTGGACGGACTGTCTCTCTGACAGTCTGCTGGAGACTCGCTTGGTGGTTGGACACATTGTCTGTCTCATTATTCTTGTTAGTTCTGTAGAACTTTGTTCACAGAACATTGTATAGACTTTGTGATTTTCGACGTTGTACTGAGGTTGTGTGTCACATTGACACTCTGAACATCTCAGGTCCTTAGCTATAGCTTCTGACCTAATTTTGTACTGGTTCCTGTGTATTGTCACAGTCACAGTTTTTCCTATGCTGAACGTAGATTCAGTTTTATGGGAGTTTTGTAACTTTAGTGGAGGATCTGCAGATGGTCCCTACTTAGTGTCGTTATATTATTTCCCAGTTCCTGATTCTGTGTCGCAGTCGCTTGATATTACATTGCTATTGGGCTTAGCATTCTTTGTTGTTCAAGCAGACTGTTCGGGTTGCCAGTCGGTCAAGAAGTTAGTTTATTGGAGGACTTTGTCAGTCACTTGTTTAAGTCTTATTCGAGTCTTGAGACATAGCTAACTACTTAAGAGCACTTAAACGCATACACACACTTGTACATATTTGTAATATCTTATTAAATGTTAATGTACCTGATGGTACTTAAGAATTATAAATGTGATATGTGCTTTCAGCACAATAATATTGAACTCGAGAGACTGATTTTATTTTGAT
The DNA here is from genome assembly GCF_038502225.1 of Cherax quadricarinatus. Classification (NCBI taxonomy): domain Eukaryota; kingdom Metazoa; phylum Arthropoda; class Malacostraca; order Decapoda; family Parastacidae; genus Cherax; species Cherax quadricarinatus. Next base: position 19,862,490 of record NC_091302.1, read on the forward strand.
TGCTGTAATTAATTTAATTTGATAATATACCTCTAGACAACTTACTACTTAATAAATTTATTAAATTTTAATTTCTCTAGTTAGTAGCCTACCAGTTGTAATCCTAAAGCACTATTGAACCATACTAAATTTTAATGGATAATTGGACAAGGATACTGACTTCTTGTTACGAAAACCCAGTAACAGGCTGGATGCTAGAAGGGCAGTCCTTTCTAGTATTCACTGGAGATCTCTAAGCTTTTAGAATCGCGTTTTTTGTAACAAGGTTGTTCTTCAAGTCTATACATCCTTGGTTAGGCCTCATTTAGATTATGCTGCACAGTTTTGGTCACCGTATTACAGAATGGATATAAATTCTCTGGAAAATGTACAAAGGAGGATGACAAAGTTGATCCCATGTATCAGAAACCTTCCCTATGAGGATAGACTAAGGGCCCTGAATCTGCACTCTCTAGAAAGACGTAGAATTAGGGATGATATGATTGAGGTGTATAAATGGAAGACAGGAATAAATAAAGGGGATGTAAATAGTGTGCTGAAAATATCTAGCCTAGACAGGACTCGCAGCATTGGATTTAAGTTGGAAAAATTCAGATTCAGGAAGGATATAGGAAAGTACTGGTTTGGTAATAGAGTTGTGGATGAGTGGAACAAACTCCCAAGTACAGTTATAGAGGCCAGAACGTTGTGTAGCTTTAAAAATAGGTTGGATAAATACATGAGTGGATGTGGGTGGGTGTGAGTTGGACCTGATAGCTTGTGCTACCAGGTCGGTTGCCGTGTTCCTCCCTTAAGTCAATGTGACCTGACCTGACTAGGTTGGGTGCATTGGCTTAAGCCGGTAGGAGACTTGGACCGGCCTCGCATGGGCCAGTAGGAATGATGCAGTGTTCCTTCGTTCTTATGTTCTTATGTTCTTAGGAAACTAGGTTAGAAGCGCCCACCGCCGGGGAGCTGGACGAAGTATTCGAGATGTAGCTCTGAGTTGTTATCTATGTTGCTTTACTCTCTATTGTATTTTTCTCAATGCATTTTGTCAATGTATTTTGTCTTTAAATAAAATTTATATTAAATATAGGGGGTGGTAGGAGAAAATTTTCAAACAACATGAGGGACGACCTTGAATTTTCCCTGAAGCAAGTTCATTCTTTTCTCTGAGGATGAGGATCCCCAGGACACTTACAGAGGTGGTACTTCCCTCCCTCCCCCCCCCTCTCTCTCTCTCTCTCTCTCTCTCTCTCTCTCTCTATATATATATATATATATATATATATATATATATATATATATATATATATATATATATATATATATATATATATATATATATATATATATATATATATATATATATATACACACACATTCACATATACATGCACCCCCTCCCAGACACACTCACATACACATACAACCCCCCTACTCACACGCACACACAACAGACGATAAATACAGATAAGAAAAAACATAAATTTCCTCACAAGTGATGATAAATATACCCATAATTCACGAAGAATAAAGTTACAATAGAACAGAATATATCCACAATAGACGAGAAATATTACAACACAAGACGAGACATATTCACAATAGAGGGAATCATACAGCTACAGCACTAGGGGTAAAAATGTTTGTGTGGCATCGTCTGTGAGGCCTTCAAATGGTTCGTTCACTATGTTGCTTCCTGGAGAAGAAAACTCACGGAAGGTCTGTGAAGGTACCGCATTTGATCCACCTGAAGTTGACCACTAGTGTTGCTGCTACTGTCGTTGTTACTGCTGCTGTTGCTGCTGCTGCTGCTGCTGCTGCTGCTGCTGTTGCTGCTGCTGCTGCTGCTGCTGCTGCTGCTGCTGCTGCTGCTGCTGCTGCTGCTGCTGCTGCTGCTGCTGCTGCTGCTTCTGCTGCTGCTGCTGCTGCTGCTGCTGCTGCTGCTGCTTCTGCTGCTGCTGCTGCTGCTGCTGCTGCTGCTGCTGCTGCTGCTGCTGCTGCTGCTACTGCTGCTGCTGCTGCTGCTGCTGCTACATCCTGCCACAGACGCCTGCTTCTGCACTCGCTACCACAGCTGCGTCTGACCACCGCCACACCAGCCTCTAACACCACCACTCGAGCTGCCAACAGCACCACTTCAGTCACCAACACCACCACTCGAGCCACCAACACCACCAGTTCAGCCACCAACACCACCACTCAAGTCACCAACACCACTTCAGCCACCAACACCACCACTCAAGCCACCAACACCACCACTTCAGCCACCTACACTACCACTCCAGCCACCAACACCACCACTCCAGCCACCAACACCACCACTTCAGCCATCAACACCACCACTCCAGCCACCAACATCACCACTTCAGCCACCTACATTACCACTCCAGCCACCAACACCACCACTTCAGCCACCTACACTACCACTCCAGCCACCAACACCACCACTTCAGCCACCTACACTACCACTTCAGCCACCAACACCACCACTTCAGCCACCTACACCACCACTTCAGCCACCTACACTACCACTCCAGCCACCAACACCACCACTTCAGCCACCTACACTACCACTCCAGCCACCAACACCACCAATTCAGCCACCTACACTACCATTTCAGCCACCAACACCACCACTTCAGCCACCTATACTACCACTTCAGCCACCAACACCACCACTTCAGCCACCTACACTACCACTCCAGCCACCAACATCACCACTTCAGCCACCTACATTACCACTCCAGCCACCAACACCACCACTTCAGCCACTTACACTACCACTCCAGCCACCAACACCACCACTTCAGTTACCTACACTACCACTCCAGCCACCTACACTACCACTTCAGCCACCAACACCACCACTTCAGCCACCTACACTACCACTCCAGCCACCAACACCACCACTTCAGCCACCTACACTACCACTCCAGCCACCAACACCACCAATTCAGCCACCTACACTACCATTTCAGCCACCAACACCACCACTTCAGCCACCTACACTACCACTTCAGCCACCAACACCACCACTTCAGCCACCTACACTACCACACCAGCCACCAACACCACCATTTCAGCCACCTACACTACCACTCCAGCCACCTACACTACCACTTCAGCCACCAACACCACCACTTCAGCCACCTACACTACCACTCAAGCCACCAACACCACCACCACTTCAGCCACCTACACTACCACTCCAGCCACCAATACCACCACTCCAGCCACCAACACCACCACTTCAGCCACCTACAATACCACTCCATCCACCAACACCACCACTTCAGTCACCTACACTACCACTCCAGCCACCTACACTACCACTCCAGCCACCAACACCACCACTTCAGCCACCTACACTACCACTTCAGCCACCAACACCACCACTTCAGCCACCTACACTACCACTCAAGCCACCAACACCACCACCACTTCAGCCACCTACACTACCACTCCAGCCACCAATACCACCACTCCAGCCACCAACACCACCACTTCAGCCACCTACAATACCACTCCATCCACCAACACCACCACTTCAGTCACCTACACTACCACTCCAGCCACCTACACTACCACTCCAGCCACCAACACCACCACTTCAGCCACCTACACTACCACTCCAGCCACCTACACCACCACTTCAGCCACCAACACCACCACTTCAGCCACCAACACCACCACTCCAGCAACCAACACCACCACTTCAGCCACCAACACCACCACTCCAGCCACCAACACCACCACTCCAGCCACCAACACCAGCACCTCAGCCACCAACACCACCACTCCAGCCACCAACACCACCACTTCAGCCACGTACACTACCACTCCAGCCACCAACACCACCACTCCAGCCACCAACACCACCACTTCAGCCACCAACACCACCACTCCAGCCACCAACACCACCACTTCAGCCACCTACACTACCACTCCAGCCACCAACACCACCACTCCAGCAACCAACACCACCACTTCAGCCACCAACACCACCACTTCAGCCATCAACACCACCACTCCAGCCACCAACACCACCACTTCAGCCACCTATACTACCACTCCAGCCACCAACATCACCACTTCAGCCACCTACATTACCACTCCAGCCACCAACACCACCACTTCAGCCACCTACACTACCACTCCAGCCACCAACACCACCACTTCAGCCACCTACACTACCACTCCAGCCACCAACACCACCACTTCAGCCACCTACACTACCACTACAGCCACCAACACCACCACTTCAGCCACTTACACTACCACTCCAGCCACCAACACCACCACTTCAGTTACCTACACTACCACTCCAGCCACCTACACTACCACTTCAGCCACCAACACCACCACTTCAGCCACCTACACTACCACTCCAGCCACCAACACCACCACTTCAGCCACCTACACTACCACTCCAGCCACCAACACCACCAATTCAGCCACCTACACTACCATTTCAGCCACCAACACCACCACTTCAGCCACCTACACTACCACTTCAGCCACCAACACCACCACTTCAGCCACCTACACTACCACACCAGCCACCAACACCACCATTTCAGCCACCTACACTACCACTCCAGCCACCTACACTACCACTTCAGCCACCAACAACACCACTTCAGCCACCTACACTACCACTCCAGCCACCAACACCACCACCACTTCAGCCACCTACACTACCACTCCAGCCACCAATACCACCACTCCAGCCACCAACACCACCACTTCAGCCACCTACAATACCACTCCATCCACCAACACCACCACTTCAGTCACCTACACTACCACTCCAGCCAACTACACTACCACTCCAGCCACCAACACCACCACTTCAGCCTCCTACACTACCACTCCAGCCACCTACACCACCACTTCAGCCACCTACACTACCACTTCAGCCACCAACACCACCACTCCAGCCACCAACACCACCACTTCAGTCACCTACACTACCACTCCAGCCACCAACACCACCACTTCAGCCACCTACACTACCACTGAAGCCACCAACACCACCACTCCAGCCACCAACACCACCACTTCAGCCACCTACACTACCACTCCAGCCACCAACACCACCAGTTCAGCCACCTACACTACCACTCCAGCCACCAACACCACCACTTCAGCCACCTACACCACCACTTCAGCCACCAACACCACCACTTCAGCCACCAACACCACCACTTCAGCCACCTACGCTACCACTTCAGCCACCAACACCACCACTTCAGCCATTAACACCACCACTCCAGCCACCAACACCACCACTTCAGCCACAAACACCACCACTCCAGCCACCAACACCACCACTTCAGCCACCTACACCACCACTCCAGCCACCAACACCACCACTTCAGCCACCAACACCACCATTCCAGCCACCAACACCACCACTTCAGCCACCAACACCACCACTCTAGCCACCAACACCACCACTTCAGCCACCAACACCACCACTCCAGCCACCAACACCACCACTTCAGCCACCAACACCACCACTTCAGCCACCAACACCACCACTTCAGCCACCAACACCACCACTCCAGCCACCAACACCACCACTTCAGCCACCAACACCACCACTCCAGCCACCAACACCACCACTTCAGCCACCTACACTACCATTTCAGCCACCAACACCACCACTTCAGCCACCTACACCACCACTTCAGCCACCAACTCCACCACTCCAGCCACCAACACCACCACTTCAGCCACCTACACTACCACTTCAGACACCAACACCACCACTTCAGCCACCAACACCACCACTCCAGCCACCAACACCACCACTCCTGCCACAAACTCCACCACTTCAGCCACCAACACCACCACTCCAGCCACCAACACCACCACCTCAGCCACCAACACCACCACTCCAGCCACCAACACCACCACTTCAGCCACGTACACTACCACTCCAGCCACCAACACCACCACTTCAGCCACCAACACCACCACTCCAGCCACCAACACCACCACTTCAGCCACCTACACTACCACTCCAGCCACCAACACCACCACTCCAGCCACCAACACCACCACTTCAGCCACCAACACCACCACTCCAGCCACGAACACCACCACTTCAGCCACCAACACCACCACTCCAGCCACCAATACCACCACTTCAGCCACGTACACTACCACTCCAGCCACCAACACCACCACTTCAGCCACCTACACTACCACTCCAGCCACCAACACCACCACTCCAGCCACCAACACCACCACTTCAGCCACCAACACCACCACTCCAGCCACCAATACCACCACTTCAGCCACGTACACTACGACTTCAGCCACCAACACCACCACTCCAGCCACCAACACCACCACTTCAGCCACCTACACTACCACTCCAGCCACCAACACCACCACTCCAGCCACCAACACCACCACTTCAGCCACCAACACCACCACTCCAGCCACCAATACCACCACTTCAGCCACGTACACTACCACTCCAGCCACCAACACCACCACTTCAGCCACCTACACTACCACTCCAGCCACCAACACCACCACTCCAGCCACCAACACTACCACTTCAGCCACCAACACCACCACTCCAGCCACCAATACCACCACTTCAGCCACGTACACTACCACTTCAGCCACCAACACCACCACTCCAGCCACCAACACCACCACTTCAGCCACCAACACCACCACTCCAGCCACCAATACCACCACTTCAGCCACGTACACTACCACTCCAGCCACCAACACCACCACTTCAGCCACGTACACTACCACTCCAGCCACCAACACCACCACTTCAGCCACCAACACCACCACTTCAGCCACGTACACTACCACTCCAGCCACCAACACCACCATTCCAGCCACCAACACCACCACTTCAGCCACCAACACCACCACTCCAGCCACCAACACCACCACTTCAGCCACCTACACTACCACTCCAGCCACCAACTCCACCACTCCAGCCACCAACACCACCACTTCAGCCACCAACACCACCACTCCAGCCACCAACACCACCACTTCAGATACCAACACCACCACTCCAGCCACCAATACCACCACTTCAGCCACGTACACTACCACTCCAGCCACCAACACCACCACTTCAGCCACCTACACTATCACTCCAGCCACCAACACCACCACTCCAGCCACCAACACCACCACTTCAGCCACCAACACCACCACTCCAGCCACCAATACCACCACTTCAGCCACGTACACTACCACTTCAGCCACCAACACCACCACTCCAGCCACCAACACCACCACTTCAGCCACCAACACCACCACTTCAGCCACGTACACTACCACTCCAGCCACCAACACCACCACTTCAGCCACGTACACTACCACTCCATCCACCAACACCACCACTTCAGCCACCAACACCACCACTTCAGCCACGTACACTACCACTCCAGCCACCAACACCACCATTCCAGCCACCAACACCACCACTTCAGCCACCAACACCACCACTCCAGCCACCAACACCACCACTTCAGCCACCTACACTACCACTCCAGCCACCAACTCCACCACTCCAGCCACCAACACCACCACTTCAGCCACCAACACCACCACTCCAGCCACCAACACCACCACTTCAGCCACCAACACCACCACTCCAGCCACCAATACCACCACTTCAGCCACGTACACTACCACTCCAGCCACCAACACCACCACTTCAGCCACCTACACTATCACTCCAGCCACCAACACCACCACTCCAGCCACCAACACCACCACTTCAGCCACCAACACCACCACTTCAGCCATCAACACCACCACTCCAGCCACCAACACCACCACTTCAGCCACCTATACTACCACTCCAGCCACCAACATCACCACTTCAGTCACCTACATTACCACTCCAGCCACCAACACCACCACTTCAGCCACCTACACTACCACTCCAGCCACCAACACCACCACTTCAGCCACCTACACTACCACTCCAGCCACCAACACCACCACTTCAGCCACCTACACTACCACTCCAGCCACCAACACCACCACTTCAGCCACTTACACTACCACTCCAGCCACCAACACCACCACTTCAGTTACCTACACTACCACTCCAGCCACCTACACTACCACTTCAGCCACCAACACCACCACTTCAGCCACCTACACTACCACTCCAGCCACCAACACCACCACTTCAGCCACCTACACTACCACTCCAGCCACCAACACCACCAATTCAGCCACCTACACTACCATTTCAGCCACCAACACCACCACTTCAGCCACCTACACTACCACTTCAGCCACCAACACCACCACTTCAGCTACCTACACTACCACACCAGCCACCAACACCACCATTTCAGCCACCTACACTACCACTCCAGCCACCTACACTACCACTCCAGCCACCAACACCACCAATTCAGCCACCTACACTACCATTTCAGCCACCAACACCACCACTTCAGTCACCTACACTACCACTTCAGCCACCAACACCACCACTTCAGCTACCTACACTACCACACCAGCCACCAACACCACCACTTCAGCCACCTACACTACCACTCCAGCCACCAACACCACCACCACTTCAGCCACCTACACTACCACTCCAGCCACCAATACCACCACTCCAGCCACCAACACCACCACTTCAGCCACCTACAATACCACTCCATCCACCAACACCACCACTTCAGTCACCTACACTACCACTCCAGCCACCTACACTACCACTCCAGCCACCAACACCACCACTTCAGCCACCTACACTACCACTCCAGCCACCTACACCACCACTTCAGCCACCTGCACTACCACTTCAGCCACCAACACCACCACTCCAGCCACCAACACCACCACTTCAGTCACCTACACTACCACTCCAGTCACCAACACCACCACTTCAGCCACCTACACTACCACTCCAGCCACCAACACCACCACTCCAGCCACCAACACCACCACTTCAGCCACCTACACTACCACTCCAGCCACCAACACCACCACTTCAGCCACCTACACTACCACTCCAGCCACCAACACCACCACTTCAGCCACCTACACCACCACTTCAGCCACCAACACCACCACTTCAGCCACCAACACCACCACTTCAGTCACCTACGCTACCACTTCAGCCACCAACACCACCACTTCAGCCACCAACACCACCACTCCAGCCACCAACACCACCACTTCAGCCACAAACACCACCACTCCAGCCACCAACACCACCACTTCAGCCACCAACACCACCACTTCAGCCACCAACACCACCACTTCAGCCACCAACACCACCACTCCAGCCACCAACACCACCACTTCAGCCACCAACACCACCACTCCAGCCACCAACACCACCACTTCAGCCACCTACACTACCACTTCAGCCACCAACACCACCACTTCAGCCACCTACACCACCACTTCAGCCACCAACACCACCACTCCAGCCACCAACACCACCACTTCAGCCACCTACACTACCACTTCAGCCACCAACACCACCACTTCAGCCACCAACACCACCACTCCAGCCACCAACACCACCACTCCAGCCACAAACTCCACCACTTCAGCCACCAACACCACCACTCCAGCCACCAACACCACCACCTCAGCCACCAACACCACCACTCCAGCCACCAATACCACCACTTCAGTCACGTACACTACCACTCCAGCCACCAACACCACCACTTCAGCCACCAGCACCACCACTCCAGCCACCAACACCACCACTTCAGCCACCTACACTACCACTCCAGCCACCAACACCACCACTCCAGCCACCAACACCACCACTTCGGCCACCAACACCACCACTCCAGCCACCAACACCACCACTTCAGCCACCAACACCACCACTCCAGCCACCAATACCACCACTTCAGCCACGTACACTACCACTCCAGCCACCAACACCACCACTTCAGCCACCTACACTACCACTCCAGCCACCAACACCACCACTCCAACCACCAACACCACCACTTCAGCCACCAACACCACCACTCCAGCCACCAATACCACCAGTTCAGCATGTACACTACGACTTCAGCCACCAACAATACCACTCCAGCCACCAACACCACCACTTCAGCCACCTACACTACCACTCCAGCCACCAACACCACCACTCCAGCCACCAACACCACCACTTCAGCCACCAACACCACCACTCCAGCCACCAATACCACCACTTCAGCCACGTACACTACCACTCCAGCCACCAACACAACCACTTCAGCCACCTACACTACCACTCCAGCCACCAACACCACCACTCCAGCCACCAACACCACCACTTCAGCCACCAACACCACCACTCCAGCCACCAATACCACCACTTCAGCCACGTACACTACCACTTCAGCCACCAACACCACCACTCCAGCCACCAACACCACCACTTCAGCCACCAACACCACCACTCCAGCCACCAATACCACCACTTCAGCCACGTACACTACCACTCCAGCCACCAACACCACCACTTCAGCCACGTACACTACCACTCCAGCCACCAACACCACCACTTCAGCCACCAACACCACCACTTCAGCCACGTACACTACCACTCCAGCCACCAACACCACCATTCCAGCCACCAACACCACCACTTCAGCCACCAACACCACCACTCCAGCCACCAACACCACCACTTCAGCCACCTACACTACCACTCCAGCCACCAACTCCACCACTCCAGCCACCAACACCACCACTTCAGCCACCAACACCACCACTCCAGCCACCAACACCACCACTTCAGCCACCAACACCACCACTCCAGCCACCAATACCACCACTTCAGCCACGTACACTACCACTCCAGCCACCATCACCACCACTTCAGCCACCTACACTATCACTCCAGCCACCAACACCACCACTCCAGCCACCAACACCACCACTTCAGCCACCAACACCACCACTCCAGCCACCAATACCACCACTTCAGCCACGTACACTACCACTTCAGCCACCAACACCACCACTCCAGCCACCAACACCACCACTTCAGCCACCAACACCACCACTCCAGCCACCGATACCACCACTTCAGCCACGTACACTACCACTCCAGCCACCAACACCACCACTTCAGCCACGTACACTACCACTCCAGCCACCAACACCACCACTTCAGCCACCAACACCACCACTTCAGCCACGTACACTACCACTCCAGCCACCAACATAGTCTGTATCAAGAGTCTGCGTCTACCATCTACAGGAGAAGAACTATTTCGGTGGTGTACACTAGCAGAGTTAACCGATGTACCTTAGCAGAGCTGTGACTGAAGTGAACAAGAGTGGAACAATGCCTGTAGTGTACAGGAGGAGAGCCGTAGCTACAAGGAACAAAACAGCGATATGACCAAACGTACAAGAGTAGAGCTATGGCTATAATGAATAGGCGCATAGCTATGGTTATAGCATATAGGATCAGAGCTAAGAATGTGGTGTGCAAAGCAAATCTAAAGCTGCAATGTAATGGTGTACAGTTATTGTTCCTTTGCACAAAAATACATATGAATATAGCGAATAGGAGACCTATGGTGTTCAAAGGTAACTAAGGTTGTAATTTACAACATTGAAAACAAGCAGAGTTAATGTTGTTGTACATAAATACAGAGGCATAATTGTGCTGTACAGGAGAAGATTTATGGTTGTGAGCAAGAACAGTTATGACTGTGTACATGAACAGAGTTATAACTGTGAACAAGAACAGTTATAACTATGTTGAACAAGAATAGTTATAACTGTGGTGAACAAGAATAGCTGTAAGTGTGGTGTAGAGCAGTTATAACTGGTGAACATGAACAGAATTATAACTATGGTGAACAAGAACAGTTATAACTATGGTGTCTTCTTCTATTTTCTGACAATGAAAAAACCATTCAGTATTTTTTTTCAATATACTGTAGCAGTTCTTACTTACCATTGTGTATCACCTCGTTGTTACATTACTTTGTCTCTGCACAAACGTTCTTTTGTCCAATCTGAACTCTCATATTCTCATTCTCTCTCTCTCTCTCTCTCTCTCTCTCTCTCTCTCTCTCTCTCTCTCTCTCTCTCTCTCTCTCTCTCTCTCTCCGTCTGTCTGTCTCTCTCTCTCTCTCTCTCTCTCTCTCTCTCTCTCTCTTCCTTTGCAAGCCATTTTATAGATTTCACTTCATATTTTTCGTTTTCTACACGCACCTTTATAATACATTCACAACATTAATATTGCATATTTCAATTTTGTTATATTGTAACATATGTTGTGGACTTTGTGTGTTTATTTTACTTTTTCATTCAATGTGAGTTATGTTAGCAGAGGTTGATGCATCTTCTCTGGACACGCGAAGTGAGTCCCGTTGTCTGGCATTAAGGATTTCTTGATAAATTAGCCACATGTGCAACACTTGGGTATCTTTAATGAGGAAACGTTTCGCCACACAGTGGCGTCATCAGTCCATACAAATGAGAATGGTGAAGAACAGGAGGAGTTCTCTGAAGCATTCATCTAAAGATTTCTTATTTGTAAGGCCCAGTCGTATTTAGCCTTGAAATTTTGAATTGTGATTGTCTCCAACACTTATTCTTCTGTGGTGTTTCCGTTACTTACTGCCTTGAGACAGTGAGTCTTCCTAATAATTACGAACAAGGACCCCAATGGAAATAAGTCCCTTTGTTTGACTTTTTGGGTTATCCTACGTTTTCTACACATATACTGCTATGTATGACAATCCATGTAACTGTATTTATGTATACCTGAATAAACTTACTTAGATTACAGACTAGTAGCACTTGGTCATAAAAATAAGTCAGCTAAACAAGGCAAACAGAAGGGTAGAACAATGGAAAGACAAACAAGGCAGGTCAGAATAAGGGCAAGGTTAGATAAATACATGAGGGGGTGTGAGTTGGACCTGACTAGCTTGTGCTAGTAGACTCACGAAACCGTAATGACACGATTGCAAACAAACCATACCCCGGCCGGGATTGAACCCGCGGTCATAGAGTCTCAAAACTCCAGCCCGTCGCGTTAGCCACTAGACCAGCTAGCCACAATAAGATTCGTCCAACTAGGTATATTTCTACACCATAGGAAGGTTAGCACAGGTACCACTGTGACCACAAATGGAAGTTTTTACAGACGAATCTCCTATGGTGTAGAAATATACCTAGTTGGACGAATCTTATTGTGGCTAGCTGGTCTAGTGGCTAACGCGACGGGCTGGAGTTTTGAGACTCTATGACCGCGGGTTCAATCCCGGCCGGGGTATGGTTTGTGCTAGTAGGTCTGATGCCGTGCCCCTTCCTTAAGTGAATGTGACCTGACCTGACTAGGTAGGTCATTGGTTTAAGCTGGGAGGCGACTCGGATCTGTCTCGCATGGGCCAGTAGGCCTGTTGCAGCGTTTCTTCTTTCTTATGTTCTTAAACATTGTACACGTATCTTAAGAAATAAAGATAATACATTATTATTCAAACATTCAATAAAACACTGGAAACACATTCAGTAACTTACCGACATTCTGGAGAGGTGAAAATTGATGAAATTTCCAAAGAGCGAGGTGAAAAATCCTCCTCCTTCAATAAGTGGCCAGTAGAAATCGACAACACCCAAATCACACAGTACTCGAGCTCGGCCAAGAAGGTTTCTGATTAGTCTGAACGAGGCAAAAGGTCTCTCTGAAGATGCATGTAGCTGTGTGGTGGTGCTATGAAAACCATGCCTTGAGGGAATTACATACGATGCTGTGCCAATGAAGGAATTTCCCTTAATTGGCCCAACTGTTACATTAATATTGTTGCTGGAGGGGTAGGACAGCTGTTATATGGGTTTATGGAAAGTGAGGTTAACCATAGAAATGATGAAGGAAAAAGGTGAGTGGTGCATTGAGGCATCTGTGGAGACAAAGAGGAATCTGAGGAGCCAAAGAAGGAAATATATGAGAGTATAGTGGTACCAACACTCTTAAATGGGTGTGAAGCATGGATTGTAAATAACAAAAAAAGGCACAGCTTACGACGACGTTTCGGTCCGACTTGGACCAGCGAGGAAGAGGCTGGAGGCAGCGGAGATGTCGTGTCTAAGGGCAATGTTTGGTGTAAATATTATACAAAGAATTCATAGTGTGGAAATTAGAAAGTGTGGAGTTACTAAAAGTATTAGTCAGAGGGCTGAAGAGGGGTTATTGAGGTGGTTTGGTCATTCAGAGAGAATGAAATAAAATAGAATGACTTTGAGAGTGTATAAATCTGTAGGGAAAGGAAGGCGGGGTAGAGGTCGTCCTCGAGAAGCTTAGAGGGAGGGGGTAAAAGAGGTTTTGTGGGCGAGAGGTTTGGACTTCCAGCAAGCATGCGTGACCGTGTTAAATAGGAGTGAATGAAGACGAATTGTTTTTGGGACTTGATGAGCTGTGAGAGAGTGAGCAGGGTAACATTTTGTGCAATGCCTGCAATTTGGGATACTAGCAGCTTTGAGGGACATCTAAACTGTCGTTTCTGAGCACCTCTGCGAAAACAGTGATTATGTATGAGTGATGGTGAAAGTGTTGAATGATAAAATACACTGGTCAACAATTTTTGAAAAGTTGTATGCTTCTTAAATGAGATTAACTAATTCTTATGTATATTCATGTCCTGAATACAAATATCACCTTGAAAATTGCTTATTGGCTGTAGGTTTAAAGATACAAGACATATAATATTTGATTATTTTATTATAACGTACAATATGTGTCAGTATGTTTTAAACTCTAATCCGTACCTACACTCTGCCTTATTGCTTGACGCTTATAGTGGGCTGAAGAATCATCTCTTGCCAATGTCCAGCAATAGTCAGCAAACATTCTTGTGTCACATTTGCCCTGGTACCATTTTTCCATGGTTGAAATATCTTGGTGAAACATTTCACCATGTTCGTCACTAACTGTCCCACAGTTTGCTGGAAAAAAAGTCTAAATGTGAGTCCAAAAAGCGGATGTTAAGTGACATGTATGCCTTGGTGAGGTTTTCCACTAATTCTTCATAGTAGCCTTCCCTTCTGTTTTCGAGAAATCCCTTCGCCACTAACTTGAATGCCTTCCAAGCAGTTTTCTCCTCCCATGAAGGCCTGATTCAAAGTCACCATCTTTAAGAAGCACTAGAATCTGAGGATCATTGAAGACTCCCTCTCTTATCTTAGCGTTGCTCAATGAGGGGAATTTTGATGCTAATACATGAATCCCTGACTGGATTTGTCCATTGCTTTTACAAAGTTTTTCATGAGTCCCAGTTTTATGTGTAGTGGTGGTAGCAAAATTTTGTTTGGTTCATTGAGAGGTGGATGTTGAACATTTTTTCATCCCAGGCTCCAACGACTGACGAGGTGGCCAGTCCTTCCTGATGTAGTGGGAACGGCTGTCCCATTCACATAGAAAGCAACAGTACTTGGTGTATCCGCCCTGCAACCCCATCACAAGAGCAACAACCATTAAGTCACCACAGAGCTACCATTGATGTTCATCATATTTCATGCATTGCAACATATGCTTTATATTCTCATAAGTTTCTTTCACACGTGGTGCATAGCCCACAGAAACTGATCGTTTACTGTTGCCGTTATGTAGCAAGACACTTTTCAGACTCGTTTTAGATAAATCTATGAATAGCCTCCAGTGACTGGGTTTGTAGCCGATGCCAGGTACTTCCACCAGACCAATAATATTGTTGCAGGCCACTAAATCACCTTCCATTATGAAATAATCGTTGAACTGCTGCTGACGGTCACGATATCTTGAAATCTTCACATCAGCTGCTAGGAGATTCCATTGTTGAAGACGAGAGCCTAGCAACTCTGCCTTATTTATTTTTTTTGGGTAGTTGCAGATCTCTGACAAGGTCATGGAGTCCCCCTCTTGTTATGAGATGTGGCTTAGATGAGTGTACTTCATCAAAGTTTCGGTCACTCTGTAATCCAGCACTGTCATCCTTCTCTTCTTCTTCCTCACCACTTTCTTCATCTGACTCGAAGGATACCGAAGTTGGTGTATCAGGAACATGTAGACCTTCTCCATGTGGAACTTAGCGAATAGCTGACGGAATGTTTGGATATTCAATGGACCGTTTCTTCTTTGACAAGCCCTTTTGTGCTGGAGGTCCCATGCAGAAATAACAATTGTTGGTATTGTCTGTTGGCTCCGGTCATGTCACTGGCACAGCAAAGGGCATTCCTTTCCTCTTCCTGTTCGACCATTGGCGAAGGTCAGCAGCGCAACTGTTGCAACATATGTGTGGAGCCCAGTTCTTATCCTGGTCACCATTCTTGCATCCAAAATATAGGTGATATGCCTTTCTAACACCAGCAGTTATACGGCGCTTCTGTGATGCAAAGGTCACCTCACCACAAATGTGGGAGACGTTGTCTGCACTATTCAAACTAGCACGAGGCATCTGAAAGAAAAAAAACAACAAAATATTAAAACATAAGCAGAAAATTTATTCATTAATTTATCATTATAATACAGAGCATGACAGCTAAGCAGAAGTATTTACATCGTTCAGTAGGAAAATAAAATTAATATAATATGCCTCACATGCATATCAATAGATTGCTCAGTGAATATTTTTTATTGTTTAAAAAAGTGTTTGGGTAAGAAAATCACATACCTTTCACCACAAAATATAAACTTGCACATCACAACCATCTTCTATGACTGCTGGAACAATAATGAAGGTCAGTGAGACTGTGAGTGTGGTAAGAAACACTGCCACAAGCCTGTTCGAACCTCTTGTGACACGTTGCTGTATATCGAAAAGTAGAGCAAACAAACAATTTTAACTATAATATTCATTATCAGTGACCTAAAATTAGTCGGAAATTGGTACTCTGGTCTCGGAAGCATTTTGGTTGTTGACCAGAGTAATGAAAGTTTTTTCTTTCTTTTTGGATTCTTCTTTCATTTTGGGTCGCCCTTCCTCAGTGGGAAACGGCTGACGTGTTAATATATATATATATATATATATATATATATATATATATATATATATATATATATATATATATATATATATATATATATATATATATATATATATATATATATATGCAAAACAACCACTCTGAAAGAATAGAGAAATTCCAAGCGCTTTCGTGACTACTCACATTATCAAGGAACTATATATATATATATACATATACATACATATATATATATATATATGTCGTGCCGAATAGGCAGAACTTGCCATCTTGGCTTAAATAGCAACGCTCATCTTGCCATATAGGACAAGTGAAAATTTGTGTATGCAATAATTTCGCCAAAATCATTCTGAACCTAACGAAAAAAAGTATATTTCACTGTGTTTGTTTAGTACTAAATTATTGTAAACGTATTTGAAATATATTTAGTTGGGTTAGGTTAAAATAAATTGCTATTGTTATAATAAGGTTAGGTAAGTTTTCTAAGATTCTTTTGGTGCAAAGCTAAAATTTTTTACAATAACATTAATGAAAAAATATATATCTTTAAACGTATAAGAGAAAATTTCAGAAAGGACTTAATTTTAAATGAGTTCTTGCTAATTGACCAGTTTTACATATTCGGCACGACATATATATATATATATATATATATATATATATATATATATATATATATATATATATATATATATATATATATATATATATATATATATATGTATATATATATATATATATATATATATATATATATATATATATATATATATATATATATATATATATATATATATATATATATATATACACACATATCATGAACAACACTGCGACTAGCCAGGGGATCGAACCCGTGTTGTTTTAGCCTGCCTCATGGTGAGCCAAGAGACAACGATTATCACATCGCCTTAACCACTTAACCAGCGATCCCACAAGAACCATGCACCCAGCAGAGCTTGGTGTTGTCCAT